>NW_027249128.1:0-600000 GCF_030848795.1 Temnothorax nylanderi
ACTTCATTTGCAGCTGTCATCGTATATTTTGACAGTTGTGTGTATCAAGAAATTAATAGTGTAATAGTAATAGCATAATGTTAAAGCTAAATAGCGCGCGCAAAGCGCGCGTCTGTGGTGCTAGTGTTTCTAAAGGGTTAAAGAGTTAGAGGGGGTGAAAAAAACGCCAGCCCCCAACTTTAAGATATCAGAAAACGCCCAACGCCATTCGAAGGAGAATTGTTTGTACCCGTTTGTACCTCCGTTTAAATCGTTTGTTTCTAAAGGTTTAAGGAATTAGAGGGGGTGAAAAAACGCCAGGCCCCAACTTTAAGATATCAGAAAACGCCCAACGCCATTCGAAAGAGAATCGTTTGTACCCGTTTGTACCTCCGTTTAAATCGTTTGTTTCTAACCAAGAAATATTGGTTAAATTCGAACAAAGATAAACAAACGTTCTCACTAACATAACAAGATAAAAAAATTATACTCATATGACCAATAGTTCTACAATTCGACTTATTTTAAAATAATTCTCGTATAGTTCTGAACTAAACTAAATTTAGAAAATAAACTAACGTAGCGAAGTGTAAACTCTGTCGTCGATGTACAATAATTTCCAAGTAAATTAATGCGCGTCTTCTGCATCTCAGATTATATCTACTAGACTTTCAAACGGAAAGAAAATGCATGGAACGTTTCCGTAATTCAATCAAGTATAATACTTTTGTTCTGCCCGGATGAGCTCCAACGTTGCGTGCGTCGGGTTTCACGGCCGGCTTCTGTGGTGCAGCGGCGAATGTCACGACGCGCGCAGCGCGGAGTACTTAAATCACGGATTCGCGCGATGCGTTATAAAGAGCACGTTAAAATTGTATCGAATACGGGTTTCTCGTGCGAGCGGCGTCCGCTATTATCGCGCTCGTTGCACTCGCGACTTTAGCGCGTACCGTTATACCGCGCCTCGCTCTATTGGCCGTTTTGCGCGGTGAATCAAGGAACAATCGATGCGATCCTTATTCAGGTTCAATCCCCCAAACTCACGCCGGTTGCGAGAAACATTTAAAACAATTCTTTAATGTACTCGAATTAAATTATTCATCATATTATACGCGGAGCGTCGCCTTAGAAGTATATTTCTGTTCCTGATTAGAGCGCAGCATGAATTCTACCGATGTTGCCTGTAAGAAACTCAGCGCGTTTCTTTCGACACGGATGATATCCGTTAGAGAAGAGATGGATGTCGCGACGCGGCACAGTATGTTGACTTTGCTGATTTAATTTTTATCGCGCGGCACACAGGAGAGAGAATTTAAAGCGTCAGCAAGCCCGGCGTAGCAGAGGCTCCGCGCGCTGCACAGAGAAACAGATGGATTGCGCTAGATTCGTAGAAGAAAACGGTACTTTAGAAAATCAAATGGGAGCTCCTCTCTCTGGAGGAGAGAGAGAAAGAGAGAGAGAGACGAGGGAAGAGACTATCATATACCCCCCTCTAATCCACGGAACCGTCACCCGGACCGGTATATACCGGTCAAAAAAGTCTGGATTCCCGCTTACCTACGGTTCGCCGGAGATCGAGTAAGGTTCGAGATAAGAAGATCTCACGAGCGAACGCTCCGTTAACCTTTCCAGCCGCAGCCGACACTTGTACGGAGGCTTTTTGCTTCACCTCGTGGCTCGTAAATGAAGAGTATCGACGACGAAGAGCAATTACATAAATCCGATTGCGGGCAACAATATATTAATATAATTGTCACATCACAAAATCATTTTACTGCGAAAGGATAACATGGATCTAGAAGTTACAGTGTAAGGATATGCCAAATTATTGTATTATTGAAAGCTTTTATATATTCAAGCTTTTACATTTAAATAGGATATTTATACGAAAATGTATGCACTTGTAGAAATTCTAATAATTTTCTCATTATCACTTTAAATTTATATAAATTATGAGAGACGGACTTGTTTGAAGTCCATTTAATTAAATATCTCATTTGAACATCTGAAATATTAATTCTACATTTTAATTACTTGTTGACTAAATGCAATATGTATTATATAGCGACATATTTCATATCGTTATTTCCCAATCAGGCTGCAAATACTAATGATTGGCATTTGTAGGTGACCCAGGAATTAATAACTGTCTGCTAATTAAAAACGACTAAATAACGACGATGTGAGAAATGTGATAATATTTCAACAACGCAAGTGGAACACTTTACAAAGAAAGTTAATTAAATTGTATGTCATAATTGTACATTGAATATTAATTATTTACTGACAAATTGCCTTCATTAGAGATAATTAACCTATTTAAAATTGTTAAACATATGTATATTCATGAGTTGAAACTCTTTTAACACATTCATTAATGATACTTATTAGGTAATATACTCATTAAGGTATAAACAATTTTGTTATTCATTGAATTACTTTACGCTGGGTAAAATCTTTCAAGTTTTACGCATGATACTATAGCTGACGTTACAAGTTAAATACACGTAAAAGATTATTTTTGTTGTTGCGCCCTTAATCCAGCTAATCTTGAAAGTTACGTATTAATCATACTAATTAAGCCAGACGCATGTCTGGTGACTCAACGTGCGGACTAGTGACTCTCCCGGAAATATTGTGCCATTGATAAGCATTCCGCTACGATGATTTTGATAAGTCGTTGCGTTTACCGTTATCTCGAGAAGCGGTAACTTTATTAAAAATTTATAAATTATACGTATAGAATCTGTATTTCATCCTGTTAAACGATGGTTAGAGCTATATTTTCGCAATAGCGTGATATAGACAAGTTTAATCGTCTCAAAAAAGAATACACGATTCAACACACTTTCATAATTACACGAGCGATATTACGTGACCTATTCGCAAAGTTAGGTAACATTTTCGAATCAAGGAGGATCGTTCTCAGAGACGGCCGCGGCGGGGCGGACCGTCACACGGATAATTATCCGAACCGTGAAATACGTGGAATTCCTTTCTTCCTTCCAAGGATGAACGAGCGTTTCGCGTACTTCGTCTTTCATCGGGGCGGTGCTCGCGAAAGTGTTAATAGATCGCGCGCTGCGGGAACATAACTCGTCGCGCTCGTATGCAAAACAATAACCCTCGCAATAACCGGTAGAGCGGCGATGGTACGTGCGATCGGCGTTAATTACGAAAACTCCAGGCCAATCATCTCATCTGCGCGATAATGGCTAACCGGCGTGGCCGTCGTCGATTCGCATTGAGCTCACAGGATGCTGCCGCTCATCATCGTTGGGACGGCGACGTCACGTCAGTGACGCGTGTCGCACGCGGATCCCGGACATGGTGGCCCAGTGGACGCGGCACGGGAATGAGAGAGAGACAGAGAGAGATAAGGAGAGAGCAATTTTGCGTCGGGGAAATGAGCACGGTATAGAGCAATGTAATATGCAGAAAAGCGTATCCGTGAATTGCGCGCGCGCGCCCCGCGAAGAGGAAGGAAGAGGTTGAGGATTGCGAAATTGCGTTCGCGTCAGTAGAAACGGTATCGCAACAATGAACCGGAAACTTTGAAGAGAGTAGTATTCCGCGGCGAACTGTCGCACGATTAAAGCCGGTTACAAACGATCTGCTATTCACCGTCATTGATACAAAACGGCGAACGTTCCATCCTTCGATTCAAACACTTGCGGATAATTTTAAATCGAGTTCTGTCTGTTTTAAAATTATATTTTGAATCTTACTGTGAATCTGGCTTTTAAATCGCTGGGCTATAAATTTCTTATTTAACGTAAAGATAAAGACGAATTTTCTGTCTTAAAAGAGGCTTTATTCTAAAAATATTTTTACTGTAAGTGAAAAAACAATGAAATCTATCATATAGGAGGTATGATCCGATGTGATTAGATACTCGGCAATTCCAGATTTTCCCATTTGTCGTTTATGCCTTTTTGGGAATTTAATCGAGACTTGACCGGAGCGTTTATTTTCCTAATAAAACGACGGTGATCGTTAAACTTTCACTAGTGGAAAATAACTTGGCATTACGCTTACACTATGATTTTAACGAGAGTTCGTTTCAACTGATACTATTGGGTTTCAACTGATCTTTCATGAAATTAATATTGCGTGCAAATCTGTATTTTATACGCGGAACGGAATGATCATTAACGTCTTGGCAAAGAAAAGATAAAAGTGAAAACTACGGCTAGGAAAATTTATATACGTCACGGTGCGACGTACCGTGACAGTGATTAAAGGGGTAAATAGCAAAGAAATCCCTGTGCTTAACGACGCGACGTAAATCGTACTTAAATACAGTTCGCGATCAATGTGGTAAATAAATCTTTATATGAAATATCCAGCAGTTTTCGTACGCGCTGTATTGCTGTTTATATCTAATCCGACGATCGTGGAATAAAGATAGAACTTTCAACGAGTATACATGCCTTCCGTATCTGCAATAGGAAGATAATATACAAAGCGTATGGACTCACTTCGACTTCCGAAGTGCACGAAAGGGTCGAATCCCTTCAGCCGGGCATTCAGAGACTGTACGTTCGAATGAACTTTGGGAGGGTGCGATCGTGCAAATCGCCGGAATATCCTGCCATACAATTTTGCGGCGCGGCCAGGTTCCTACCGGTCGCAGGGCCGTGATCGCGGCTGAGTTTTCTAAGTCGCGTTTGCTCACGGCATGGCACATAGGAGCACGGTCGGGCGAACGCGAAAACGGTTCTCGTCCTTTCACTTCCACAAACGAGACAGACACATCGACCTAATCGCGCTCCGATAGCACCAGTGGCGTAAATAAGAAAGCGAACTTTTCATATCTTCTCCCCCTCCGAGTAAGCTAGACGCAATTATCATTCCGCGATTCACCAAAACGGCGAAAGCTTATTAGCGTTTCTGATCGAAGCAGGATTGCGTCAGTTAATCAACGTAGGAAATTGCATCGAGCGATGGTCAGAGGGTCTTCGAAGGAATAATCTTGCATGAGTTTTAAATGTGCAGCATAAAGTACGTTGTATCCTTCACGAATGCTCAAATAAAAACGTTGCATAATTCCAGCTACAATTGCATTTCGAATTATTTTTATCTTATTTAAGCATAAAGCCACATATCAGTAAGAGACCGGTTTTTCGTTGCGTAGCACGTTTGCCGCGGTTTTTGAAAAATTTCGATTGCGAAAGAAACGACGATGGAAGCTCGCGCTTTACGGATTACAGTATAGATTAAGAAATTAAGAGATCTCGCTGGAGACGAGATCTCTTATCCGTCACGTTCCTAGGATAGCTACAACGTTTTCGCAATCCTTCTCTAGCGTGGCATATTCTACGCCATTGAGCGGCGGCGCGAGCACGGGAGAGGCGAGCAGAGCGGGCACCGGGAGAGGATTTCTGGTGCAATGCACCTGTGAACTCGCGAGAGAGCATTGTGCAACAATTAGCGGTTGAGACGGCTATGCCGACCACCGGCCGATGATGGTCGAGCCACCGCGCTTCGTGCTCGCCTTCAGGAAGGAACGCGGCGTCCGTCACGCGCGAGATCGCGAGAACGCCGCCGCCGCCGTCGCGTTGCACACAAAGGCAGAAATAAACAGAACAGAAACCGAGCGCTCCAAAAAGATAGTCTCCCTCACGCGAGGACGCGAGGATGTTGCTAAAATCATCCGCAGCTACTTGCTCACCCCGTTTTAACATCGCCCTTTTAGAAATTGTCAAATACGCTGGTGTATTATTTCGCGGGAACTCATTAATTATTTAGAGCAGTGGCTTTATTTCGAATAGTTCTATATAGTTCTGAATAGAATAAACATGTGGTTTCTGGCCACTGAAGCAAGAAATTGGAGGAAGGCGCAAACTTAACGTGTTTACATGTAAAGTTCTTAAAAACTTTACATGTTTTTCACGATTAACTGCAACGTTCGTGAAATTTAAAGCGTCTAATAGGCGAGGCGATTGTAATTCAGGAAGTCACGTGAAACACAGAATGGAATTAACAGGTCTGAGGGTGATTACGCATTCCTCCTATCGCGCTCGCGTTTTGTTGACACGCCACGAAAGCGACAAGGATCCACGAACGTGACGCACTTACTGTTAAATTTGTAATGTTAAATTATATTTAATTTGAGTCATTTTTAACCATTCCTATATAGGTCGCCACTATTTCTACTCAATATGTCATTAATTTAACTAAACTAATGAAGTCACAATACTGTTTTGTATTAAAATAATTAAGTACGACACACATGGTAGTTAAAAATAACAAATTGTTATTTAACTCAAGGTATTGGCTTACATTTCATCCTTTAATATTTGACAGTGCTGCGACTCTCGACAGTTATTACGGACGCGAAGTCTCTTAACTTAAGAAGGCACGTAATTAAGCCCTAGAGTAGTTTAAACGCTCAAGGGAGGAGGATGAAGCTGTCGCTTT
The DNA here is from genome assembly GCF_030848795.1 of Temnothorax nylanderi. Taxonomy (NCBI): domain Eukaryota; kingdom Metazoa; phylum Arthropoda; class Insecta; order Hymenoptera; family Formicidae; genus Temnothorax; species Temnothorax nylanderi. Next base: position 6,403 of record NW_027249128.1, read on the forward strand.
GAATACGGTATTACTTACGCTAAATGTTGCAGGAGCGAAAACACGCGAAAGAAATTTCGGTGCCAACTGCGATAATTACGCAATTTACTGATATTGAACGGAAAAGTGTCGAAGGTTACTTTCATTCGGATATTTTCCGTGTTGCAAGGAATTGCGTTTAACGTTACATCTGGAATGTAATTTATCTCAATTAATTACCGTTGGTTAATTCAACTCGATTAAAATTTTCGCCCGTATCTCGGAGAGAGAATATAATATATTGCTTTAATATTCTGCGTACTGCAGTAATTCTAACATATAATAGGCTCATCAAGTTAATGAGATCAGGCACTTCTAAGACTCGAGATATATACCGTGAACCTGAAATTATAGCGTCGAAGTTTGTTGATGAAGCATAGTAATTTAATCTCCATGCATGCAACTTTAATGAGACCCTTTAGATACCTATACGCTCCGAGATGCCGCGCTCCGAAACGGATCGTACCTCGCTGCAACGAACACTCGCTGCAATTTTTTCAAAGAAAACGGATCGAGCATGCAAAATTTTTAACGGCCGAGCGTACACCAGGCGCGCCTACCGAACGTATGGAAAAAAGCAGGAGTTAATAATGTTTAATGAATGTAATTAACTGATCTTCGCGTCTCGCGTCTACGTTAACTATCGGTATGCTCGGTAAGTATCTCGAGCGAAACGCGCGTTTTCCCCGATGTATTTCGATAGGGAAATTAAACACGCGATACAGAGATGTCGACTTTACTTGGCACAGTTAAAAAAAAAAAAAAAAAGTCATTTCACGGTCGCGAATTGAATCGTGCGTGATTTTCAGGTTGCGCGGACCGAAGATCGGCGATTTTCCTTTAAGCGCGGCGCAGCATTGTTGCAAAATAATGTTACACGTTCGCGCGCGCGCGTGTAAAAACACGTACAGCACGCGCGTTTTGCACCGAGCGTGCGCGCACGTAATCGCTTCGTATAATCGCTTACGAACCACGAAAACGTAACGTCTTGTGATGTATACAAGACGATCTGTTATTGGTGGCGTAATCGAGAGATCGCGGATAATTCCACGTGAGAAAGCAAGTCGAAAATGTAGGACGAAATCCCGTCGCGCTTTATTTCCGAGAGGCTCGTATTCGAAGTGTCGGATCGGACCATAACTTCTCTCATTTTTCTTCGACAAATTCACGTCAACATATTTCGGAATACCTAAAGAGAAAAATACTGTATTTAAATATGAAAATATCTATTCAAATGCGAAGAAAACGATCCTATTTAAGAAAAAAAAGGAAATCTCTTGATATTTTACAAATAATCCCGTTTGATAGTTTCAAAATTATCTTACCTGCCTCTTTTGTAAAATGTACCTTTTAATTCATACTTCGACAGTCGCCGATGCAAATAACAGTTAAAACGATCCAAATTATTTAAAAATGACACTATTAGTTAACCGATCTTTGAAATATCCACCGTTTCGAAGGGAGCGGTCGTTTTGCGTTCCCGACTTATTTTATCTCCATGCAAGATTCCGGTCCGCATTGTTAGCATGCTTCGGGCCGTCGCCGAACGCATAATTAAACAACCGAAACGTCCGGCTGTGTGTACATACACGCGGCCCCACGTGCGTGGCCGGCCGACGCGACGCGGGGGCATTGTCACGCGAGGCATGAAAACGCGCGGCGATGCGCGTCGCGTCGCGTCACTTACCCGTCGCGTTGTCCTGGGCCAGGCTGTAATCCGCGTGACAGGCGAGGAGGAACGCGGCACCGAACTTCACTAGTAGCGTCGCCAGGTTACCCATTTCTCCGTGTCGACATAATTCCCCGTTGCGGCGGCGAGATATTCACGGCGCGATACCGCGCGAGCTCATAATCGTTCCCTCGTTACATTCGCGAGCGCGCGCGCGACAACACGTCCACGCCGCGCGACGTCCGATGGCAAACTGGCAATGGCGTGGGCCGTGGGCGCTGGGCTGGGAGGGGATGCCGCGCGGCGCGCCGCGAAACGCTCGCGGTACATCGGCGACCTCTCGCGGCTCGCGGCGTCCCGACATGGCACTCCGATCGTCTCTCTTCAAATCATTAATGACCGCGTTCAGGAAACACAACTGTTGAGTGAGCGCTCATTATGATTGGTTCTTACACTTAGATCCGGAGAAGAACCAAAGGTAAGAACCAATCATATTAAAGAATCACTGACCGCTCACTCAACAGTTGTGTTTCCTGAATGCGGCCAATGTTCGTGACACGGAGAAGCATTAAAACGCTATCGACGATTACTTCAACTAAATGCAACATCAATTTTTGATGATTCTAAATTACTTAAGGGGTCATGCCTAGTTGGAAGATGAAAAAATGATTTTCGGGGATTTTTATAAGAAAGTTTAATTTATTTTTTCTTACAACAAAAAGTTGATATCAAAAGTACATATATTGAACAACATTCAGAATTTGTTTTTCAGAAAAATATTTCAACGTGGCAGGACGGTCCTCAGAAACTGAACGTGTTACTCTTCGTTTTATACATACATCTTTGTCCTTTTAATTTAACGCAAAACTATTAGACATTTTATAAAGAACTTTGGGTTACGAAAAAAGGTGAACATGAAATCTTGGAAATTATAATGTAATTATTATGTTAATTAATATATAGTTTGTTACCGTAACCTAAATTTCGCTCTTATAATTTCTCACGTAATTAATAGTTGCAAACAAAATGCTAGATTATTTCCTGCACTTCTTAATACTTTTAGAAATATTTTTAAGAAATATTGAAAATATTTCTATTGGCAAATACGTCAGTAATTTGCGGTAGAAAATATTTTTCACATTAAACAAATATATTCTATGGTAATTGATTTATATTGCAAAAGGCGAAACGGACAAAAGTGGATGAACATAATGATATAAATAGCCATGATAAAATAGTGTTTATTATTCGAATGTTTTCTTATTACTCGATAGAAAATAAAGACAGAGAAAAAAGATAGAATTATAATTAATCTTTTGTCGTTCAAAATGTTGGAAGAAAGATTAGATCAGGAACAATGAATTGTACAGATAGACAGCGATTAAATTAATTACTGATCAATTTAAATTCCAATTAAGTGACTGTTATGCGCTTTTAAATCCTTCATCACGCTTATTGAAAATTGAAAGCAGAAAAATTTAAAATATATATACATTGTACTACATATACGTACCTGACGATCATTTCTAAGGAAGTAACGTGGAAGAGACGAGTCAGACGAGGCCCATCGCAATCAGCATACATGAAAATAATCTCGAAATAAAAGCGGACGCACTTACGTATTTTAATGTTAAGACCCGTGCGAAGTTCCCTTTTGAACGATAAATGATTGCTGACACGATGCGCGTACCGTCGCGACGCGTTCCGTAACTAACGCGATTCGAAATCTCTATCAAAACGCGACGTAGCGACTCTTCTCGAGCGACGCTATTGAAATTGAGCCTCGTTCGATCCGGAAATACCTCTGAACCAGAACCGGAAGGCAATTAACGATAGGGCGTTAGGTGCACGGCGAACTTTTTTTGAATTCGCGCCAACCACGCGCGAAGCCCGTTGGATTATAACAAAAGATTTTGCACTAATGAACAACGCGCGAATCGCCATTACGACCGTGAAAAATTCTCGTTATCACAACAGCAGCAGTCGGGATTTATAATTAGGAGAACTTCGCTTAGACAGCTTACAGCACACGCGCGTACACGCATACACATACACACAGCAGACGCACATATCGTGTTTTATTATTTATTATATTTATATTACACAAAGATGTATATTTTTTTTCTCTCTTAATCGTATTATTGTATTGATCTTCAAATACAATTCGCCGATTTCTCTACCATTCCGTATTATTAAATAGAGTTTAACCAATATCTCTCTTAATAATTATTACATTAAACCAGGTCACAAAAAAGAAAGATTGGGTACATCTATCTTCTATCCGACTCGCGAAAGAAGAGGAATACGACAGGACAGACGAAAAGCCAGAAAGAAGAACGGAGAAAGAGAGACAGATGGAGCGGTGAGAGCCGGTGGGGGGAAAAAGGAAAAAAGTAAACTCTAAAAAAAGAAAAACGAATTAGACTTAAAGTATACGCGCGAAGATCAGGAATAAAGAGATACCTAATCCTCTCGTTCTCGCCCCTAACGATGATGCTTCCGTTTACCTGCTGCCAATTCACGTAGCGACCCTGTCGCTGTCGCGATTATTTTCCCTTTACGTCCACATATGACGCGACACACGTTCTCGTCTCTTACTATACAGATTCGTCATTTTTTTTCTTTTTTTTTTATACAAATTACTTAGGCATCGTGATATTCTCAGGTTTCTCCCTGCGCTCGACTACTTCTCTCGTTTTGACGCCTCAACGCCTACGCCTCTCACTCGTTAACGTGCAATTTACAAGCCGCAAGTATGTCCCATTTATACAAATCGTCAAGATAATAATAATAAACGCGACAAAGACGCCTGTTGTCCCGCAGCGCGCGTCTCGGCGCGCACGGCTCTGCGTACGGAACGAGGGACCGGACGGAGAGGTTTCCTAAGGGATTTTCTTTTCTTTCTCTACAATCTCGGTGATGCATTAACTGCCCTTAGACCTTACCTATCCGCAAGACATGCCTAAGTGACAATGTACACAACGCTATATTACTGACATGCTACAAAAGTTCTACTGTACACGGGGACGCACGCCGCGAACCCCCTCCGTGTATACGCAGGGCCATGTGCGCTCGACGACGAAAAAAAAAACGAGCTGAAATATATATCTCGCTCGTTGTTTTCACTCCGGAATTTGTCTCCTTCCTTTCTTCCTTCCTCTCTTTGTATCACAAGTAATGATTAATATTACAGTTACTCTGTCTAAGATAAAATTTTGTTTCCCTTTCATACACAATTGTAGATTATAAGCGTTTCGTTTACATTTCCATATCTCTCTTATTACATCTAAGCGGTATTTTTTGGCTGCATCCGTCCATTTTATACAAAGACCACCCTTAATGCCGAGGAGTGTCAGAAACCGTCTCGAAAAAGTCTCACAAAAAATAAAATTAGGCTTTATGCATTTTTTCTTCTGAAGTGTGAACGTGTCATTCCTTTTATTACTATTTCTTTAAAACATGATTTAAGCTTCTAAATAAAAGGTTCTCTCCGAGATAGTCTTTCTTTTTTACATTTGTTGCTACGCACTATATATGTACAAAGAATCTTTTTTACGCTCAATAATTTTATCTTTATCTCTGAATATATAGTTACTATTTAAAAATGATTATACCTAATTTATCGTACTCTGTGCTGTGTGGGAGACGTGACGGCTATTTTCAATATGTACTTAATTTGTGTGGTGTATATTTATACATGTATACATACATACATACATATGTATATAATCATACATAGATGCATATATATATATATATATGTATATTATATCATATTATACATGTATATATACTTTTTTCTATGCAAATTAATATTATATATATATATATATATATATATATATATACACACACACACACACACGCACACACACACATTGTATCTTTCTATATAATATTATTTTTATACAATTTTCTTGATCTTTGCTAGTTCTCCCTGATGTAGTAAGAGAATCGCTTGTTATATTCTTACATTTGTCGTAGCGAAAACCTGCCTCTCTTACACTTATAAAATACAATGAGAACGATGATGACGACAACAATGATGACAGCAAAGATGACGACAATAAATTTTCATATTAATATGAAAAAGAAAATTAATATAAAATATACATGTATATAAATCAGCAATATATAATCACTACAATTCCATAATAATCTGTAAACTATTAATTTAATCACTAACAATGAATCATATGTGGGACATTGGATCTGAATCACTGGTTTCACGACCGATGATAAAATGACAGTGAATGTGACGCGATACAAAACGCATCACTGAATGCAACGAGATGTGTTCTTTGTTACATTATATTATATACAGCGGCACTAAAGTCTTACAAGTGTTCTCATTTTAATCATCTCGCTCGATGCGAGTACAAAAATATTTCTCTATAAGAAATTGTCAACCCGTTATAACATGCAAAATTAAATAAAAATTTGATAGGATAAAGTAGCTGCAAAAGAAATATCAATATCAAAGTGTAACGAAAAATAGACTTTATATGGACGATCGTGTGTGCTAAGCTATATATATATGAGCTAATGACTCACGGAGCGACATAAACAAAAAGAAAATCAAATTCTTCAATATATCATAAAACTATTATACTTTGCTACTTGTCGTGAAACATATGTATGTATTATATTTTTTTCCAAAAACAATACATACAAAGTTTTCTAAAACTTCCAAGTATAATCATGATGCTTTAATAATACAATAGTCCCTTTATTCTTGCTATATATACAAACAGTTCTTTTTTTTATATGCATCAGAGAACACTTGCCTTACATTCTGAATCTTCGCGAAAAAGAAAAGAGAATATTCCATTTTCGCTTACATTACTGACTTATTCCGTCTTACTATATTTATAATGCATCCGATTTTTGCTGCCACAATTTTACAGATGTCGATATTATTAAATACAATATGCCCTATTTGTGTATTCCTGCGTACATGATGTTATTAAGAAAATCGGCAATATTTTTAGATCTTCAGAAACATGAATAAAAAAAGCAAACGTCTTTATTTTTGATTATCATTGTTCCTCGATATAGCGATCCGTTTATTCTACAAATTCGAAATTTAAAAAAAAATCTTGCTCTTTATCTCTGGTTTTTATATTAAAGTCGAAAAGGCCACTGTTCAAGGCCACACAGGCCAAGAAAATTAAATTAAATTCAATCACGAAGAAAAATACCTATTTCTTCATTCGTCTTTTTTTCCTTTCTATAATTCTCAGAAACAGAGTTGACAGAGTTTCCGTTTAAACATCTTGTACATCGGAAGATATTTTTCTCGAGCATATTGATTCTAAACTTGATGTCTGGAAATTAGTATAATTGCATTTATGCTTTCATGATACATTTACGCGTCAAATAATATAATGCAAGGAGCAATCTCAAAGCACCTTATAGAACAATTCCAATTCATCGTCAAATAAAAAAATCGATTTAAAAATGGATTTATCTATTAGAACAGAAAAAAATAGAATATCAAATCAACAATAATGTCATATATTTTAGTATTTTAATTTAAATTTTATCTATTTATAAATACGCTGATTACTCTTTCGCATCCGTTATGTACGTTTCGATCGCGACGTAACTTCGTTACGTTACACACAAACTGATTTTCTCGCATGAGGATATTTTGCTCCTTTATTAACTAGAACATACCTTACTAACTAGTAAGGCTATCTTCAGTCATAAACGGATTTATATACCTAGTCTCTTACATTATTGCCCATTATTCGGTGCATCTAATTAAAGCCGGATCTCAGTGTGATATAATGTGAATACGACCTACTTCCATATTAGCCTATGCTCATAGACTCACCGCAGTTTCACGTAACTCGATGAAGATTACACTTAGGTATGTACTGATTTGTGTCGAGGTGCCAGCCTTTCGTCAGCGCGCACGGATAATGCGAGACAGCTTTACAGCCACGTTTCACGCAACCGATATTCGCGCCTGTCAAGCCGCAAGCGTCGCATACTGATTTAGCGGCGTCCCACACAGCTTCTTGCAATCCTGTCACTCTGCCGCCTGCCAAACACAATTCCAATTTTCGTTACATATTACTTATGAGCTGTACGTAAGTATAATTATATTCGCTGCCGTTGTCTTGCCGTTCTACGTGCATCTCCGTCATTCTGATGTTGACTTACCCGCCATGTACACCCCGGCCGCCCATACCGCACACTGCTCGTGAAGCCACACCTCCCACCGTTGTTCCTCTCCGCCGGGATGGAGAGTCATACCCGTAAAAATGGTGTTTGTGTTACTTTCAACGGAATTCCGCTTCTTCTTGCCCATCTTCGCGGAAAACTGGTCAGCCAGACCCGCGTACCTCAAACTCCTCTTGTTCTTGCCGCCTTTCTTTTGTTCCGTTGTAATTTCTTGTTCGTCGGCCGATAAAATGCCATCCTCCAACCGCTCTTTGCCGATCAAATATGGTCCAAATAAATCGCTTAACACGCCGGCTGGAACCTGTCACAGGCATTTACCGTATTATTCGCACCGTTAGTGCGTGACTTCTCGCTTCTAATGGCACGTTGCATTTAGTGTCAAATGTCATTTTTAAAAACTTAGTTTTTTTTATCGTTTGAATATCATAAAAATCGTGATCATGCTCGATATGATATGAGAGAATCAGATAAGCATAAACATAGAATTAAAAATACAATATACAATACGGATAAAGTTTATAAAAATAGGATTTATATCAGATACAGGAATAACGTTTACTTGTCACAAATTAGACGTATCGAGTTGCTATCGTACCGAAGCATTAAGTCATTTAAAAAGAATGTACATGTACCGTGTACGTTCCAGTCGCGATATGCGGTCCGGCCAAATTCGGATGTGGTCTGGACGGATCTCCAGGTATAACAGAATGTGGACCTTGCTTGCAAAATACGCAGACCCAGGTCGAGTCCGTAGTGTGCGCGTCGTATCGCGAAGACAACGTTGAACTGAAGAGACCTGCTCTACTGACTTTACCTGCGGATAGACAAAAATGAGCGATAAAGTAAATCTAAAAATAAACAGTAATAAATTATAGAAATAATTTTTTATCTCGTAGATGTACGTACCCCTGTAATCTAAATCGTTTTGATGACTGAGCCTCTTGCTTCGGCCTCCATTTCCGTTGCCGACGCTTTTCCGCTTCTCTTTGCTCTTCTCCTCCTCCTCTTCCCGTGGTGCATTAACCACTTGGATACTCAACGGACTGTCCCTTGGCCCCTCCACGTGAACCACTGGCCCTCGCGACCTGATCGAACTCGCGTTCGAACCAGAATCATACGCCATCTCCCTCAGGCCGTCAATCTTGGTGTTTTTCTTCGCTTTCTTCGAAGCTTGATCCTGTTTCTTCGAACCTTTGGATGTCCGTCTCTTCTTCACCTCTTTCGGCGGAGAATCGTCCGTCGTGCCAAAAATGTTCTCTGTCGACCTGGAGATCTTTCTCTTACCACCCTGCATCTTGCCTTTCTTACCCCTTTTCCCCGATAGTTTCGTGTCCACCGTGGAGGAAACATCGATGGGATTGCTCTGAACGTTCTGAGAATCTGTCATCGGTAGAATACTATTTTCAAGACCTTCGAATTTCACAGCGGTGCTATCGCCTTGGATCTGCGCGCTCACGAGTTCCGCTTTTGATTCTTCATTTTTGACCTCCGGATCCGCTTCCACGATACCGGCGAACATCTTCGCCAGTTCCGACTCGACCTCGACAAAAGGATTTGTCGTCGCTGTCGCCGTTGTATCCTTTGGACTTATTACTTTCGGGAATTCGGACAATACATCCTCGCTGGATTTTCTTCGTGTTCTCTGATTTGTCAGTGTCGAGTTACTGGCCGTGGTTTCCTCGCTACTACTCCGCCTTCGAATCGGTCGACTTTCTTCTGATCTTTCCTCCGTGATCTCGTCCATTGTTGTCTTGTCCGATATTCTCTCGTCCACTCCTCTGGCGATCTGCTCCTCCGACGTTTTAACGTCGGCCGCCACTGTGGAACTGGTTGTCTCTTCCAATAACGGGTCGATAATCCTCGGTTCCGTCGGTTCCGTGGGCTCAAGTTCCATATCCTCGACCTCTGTTTTCGAGTCCTTGCTCAGCCTCACAGGTTTCTCCAGTTTTCGTTTCCTACGTTGCTTGGTGTTGTCGTTCGAGTCGTCATTACTGAAAGCCGGCGATACGACCTCGTCCTCCCGAGTCGGTGATTTAGACTTCTGCCTCTCCGGCGACATACTTTTAACGCTGGACGTGTCCTTTTCCTCTATCGGCATCACGATCACCGAACCGATATTCTCGGTACTCCCGAGCTTCTTATTCCCCCCTTCTAATTTCTCCAACAGAGAATCGACGCCTTTTTTGCCTCTCTTCGGCAAGTTCTTAGGTGACCTCACGCTCGTTTCCTCGTGTTTTCTGTCCCTCTCAGAAGATGATTCTCGCTTAGGACTGTCCGTGACATCTTTCTCCATCTTGGACGTGAGATTGACTATAACAGGTAAGACGTTCCTTGGCACTTGCGCGATAACACTCAACGTATCCTTAGCTTTTGCAGAAGCTTCGGATTCCTTTTTGTCAGCGACCACCCTCTCTATCGTTACACTCGGTGGCAAATTTATCACTTTCTGCGTAAAATTATCTACATTCATTTCCTTAATCTTATCATGAAGATTCGCGATTCCCTTTAGATTGCTCTCAAAGTTTTTCACCGTTATCTTAGGAGTGGTGACCTCCTTCGTCGACAGCGAGACTGGTTCACTGACGGAGTTCGGCGTCGGTACGGACGAACTGATTCCGCTGTCCGACGAAGTCTCCCCGTTAAGAGGTATCGGTGGTGAGATTATATTTCCGTTTCGACTACCTTTATCCACATTTCTCGCAGTCAAGCTGATGGGAATATCCTGAGTTATCCGAGAGTAATTCTCCGAAGTAATCTCCGATGTAGACGAGAGATCTAAGGTGCTCTGAGAACCAGGCGAATTTCTATATTGATTTTGATTTTGCCGATTGTCCACCAACATTTGTAAATTGAACAGGGGATTGCCCGGCGTGTTCGCCGGCGTGATGCTCTTCGAGGGAACCGTGGGTGTATGCCATGTCGGTGGTGCTTGCGTATGAGCAAGTTGCGGAGTGAGTTGAGACGGTAGATGGGACGCTCGTGCCATGGATGGATGTGTGTAGAACCCGGCTGGACTCAACGTAGCACCGGACAACGCTGTCGGGTGCATATTGATAGCTGAAAACGCAAGCATCATGATTAATTTGTTGCATTAATTAATTTGTCGCATTAAAAATATCCTGAAATTAAAATTACCTTGACCCGGCGTCATAGTGAGATGGTTCCAGACAGTTTGCGGTGGAGGTGTGCCAACCGGTGGTCGGCTATGACCTGGATACTGTCCTGACATTTCGAAACACGCCCAATTGCTTAATCTCGGGTAGCAGGCGGTCACTAGATCGGTATTTTCTGACTTGTGTACCTCTTCCTCACTGCAGCATTCTTTCTTGATATTGTTACATTTGACATTCGACTGTAAATATGTCCAGGACGATGCTTTCGATTTACTGCCACTTAAGCGTGATGGTAATACATGCGTGACGTACTTGTCCAGAACATGCACACTCTCTTGCTTCAAATCGCTGTTTGATATAACCTTCCCATTTACCTCACCACTACTGGCATGCAATTTACCGATGGTCTTGAATAATTCTTTACCTTTGTCCGAATTACATGACAACTCATTTAAATCGGAAAACTTCAATAAACCGTAATCTACTGTCTTGTACTTTGCGTTATAAAAACTCTGTACATTAGGGGAATGGTCTAATTGTCTTAAAATGGCACCATCTGCTGGAAGGGTCTTCTTATCGACACCTGACGAATGCGGATAATCGCAAAGTCGATCTTTCGTCTCACTGTAAGTATGGCTGCGTAGTGTACTTCCTTTCGAATTTACTACTAAATCAAGTGGCTCGTTATCTACAGAAGTGATGCAATTGGGGTCACAAGCTTCTTTACCGTGCTCAATATTGTCCGACGTGACTTTCAATCCAATACCTTGCGTATCGATTGAACGCTTCGACGCACAACCGAACAGGCTAATATTTGCGTCATAACAAATTTCTTTCTGCGATTCGGACAAAATTTTGATTTTATCTTTCACGAACGAATACGTGGGTTCCGTCGTTTTACTGATGGTTAGCGAGTCTGCCCCTTCACCGAAATCCTTCTGGCAGTTGCTCAGCCTATTCTTTTGTTCCTTCTGCAGGTTTCCCGTTATTTTGGATAGTGATTCATTAACTGTACCAGCTAGTACGTTAGAATTCACTATCCTATCATCGTATGGTGTTGTTGGTGATAACTTTGCAGAATATATCGAGTTTAGATTAATAGATTCCGTGGTATCTTTCGTTTTGTGATATAAATCAACAATGTCCTGCACAGTATTATGTGCTACCAATGCTTGCAGGTCGATCCACTGCATAAAATTGTTCGGTAGCGCCCATTGTGGCGCAATGTCAAGTACATGCAGTCCTGGAAACAAAAATTAATCGTGATTCACCATTCACCACAGATCCCATCATAATACAAGACAAAATAACACAAGCTGCTATAATTTAAAATGTCAGGAAGCAACAGATCGATAGACGACAATATTTGCATGAAGATTTATTTTACAATTGGAAATAAATGACGCTGCAATTTACATCGTAACATAGAAACGTTTAATTCTGCGGATTGCTTTGGTCCTAAATAAAGAACATATACAGAAAAATAACGGAACAATAATTGTATTTTACCATTGCTGGAAACAATAGAAGAGTCGTGACAACTCACACCATACTGTAGGTCTGGACTACGTTTATCTCTCTCATTTGTATCTTGACAATAGTGGTAATATCGCTCTATATCCGGAAACCTATCGAACCTCCCTTCTGGCGATATATGCTTAGACGTTCGCAGAGATTCTGTAATCATAACAGAAACATTTCTCTTACCGATCTAGACATATCGCAGGAACTTTTTACTAAAATTCTCACAATTTTCACACGATATTACAAACTCCGACTCGAGCAAGCTGCTAATACACGACACGAGATTCCAGGAATTTAAGCAGCAAATTAAATATAATGGGCTGTGAAATCGGATTTCTGATTTTTATCGATAAGAAAACAAAAGTCTGTCTTTGTATCAATATCCCTTGCGAACAGAACAGGCGAAACAGATCGGAACTTAGCAGCTTGCAGTCTGGGAATGTATATTACATACATGGCTCGTACGAATGAATAAAACGTAACAAACATTTACGCCGTTTACGCTCTCATTTATCCAGGTGAGTATTTCGAGGGAAAGGACGGGAGTCACAGGTAAGAAACACGGGTTATGTTTTTGTGTCTTTCTATTCTGAAACGCACACACAGACACACGATTCACGCTTCCACCTCTTCCGTCAAGAGTACTCGATTTTATTCACACGATCCATTGACGTCTACTATCAAAACAGCTATTAAGTATCCGCCGCGCGTATCGGCGCGTCGTCAGTGATCGACGTACTCCGCGATTTTCCACCTCGCGACGAGCACCAACATCGCGGATTTCTTTTCTCACGGCATCGCAGAGGTGCGTCGAGCTACCTATCGCCGATTCAACGACACTTGTTGGAAAGTAACGTGGCAATCGAGGTATCAATGTCGGAAAGGCAAGAGAGTGAGAACGATAAAGAAGATCCGTAAAAGTCGGAGCAGAAACGTCGCGACGGCGTTCGTTCCCGGAGGGAACGTGCCTAACGGTCCGCCCGCGCCGCGAGGTTGCGGATCGGCTCGTCGCCGTTTTCCGCGGATGTCAACGTTGCTCCTGGTGACATTCAGCCCGGTATATCATATGTTCGCTCGCGATTGCCTGCCTCCGTGAATCGGCCGCGTGCATCTCGCGGATTCCGGCGGCACGCACCGCGCGTACACGCCGTTCGGAGGGTGGAAGAGAGAGAAACTGAGATATCGAGACAGTGAGCGAGAGAGAGAGAAAGAGAGAGAGAGCGAGTACGGCGCATACACACACGGATGTACCTAATGTACACGAAAGCAAGCGACGGCAAACACGTTTATCCCGCACGTATTGTACACGTCGTAAACGTATTGTACACTTGCGCGGTCGTACACATCGATAGCGTCGTCGCGCGGACACCTATATGCACACCGCGCGAGCGAGAAAAAGAGTGATAGGGATGGACAAAGGAGAGAGGGAGGGAGAGGGAGATGCAGGGAGGAGGCAGCACCCGTGCCAGCGGGATCCGCGATCCGCGCCGACGGACGTTTCCGAAGGAGCACCCGCCGCGTGTCACCGTCGGCACGACGTCGTGTCGTCGCGCGAGCGAGCGAGCGGGTGCCGCTCGCGGATTCACCGCGCGAGTAATCTCACCGGGTACCTTATATCGCGGCGACGAGACGGGACGGCCGGCGTGCCTCGCGCTTTTCACGCCGCCCGCCAGCAGCACAGCGAATCCACGTATCACGTATACACATATACATACACACACACATACACATGAGCGTGCACGCACGCAACGCATACAATGCGCGAAGAATGAATGTACGCACGCACGCACGCACGCACGGCGTCGCGTTGCCGCCGGGCGGCACAGCGCGACGACGACGATCACGGGAGCGCCGGCGCCGGAGCGGCGGGAGGAAAGAAGGCACGAACGACGGCGGCAGGGAGGCAGGGAGAACGGAGGCGGCCGCACACGCACGATACGCACGCTCCGATGTCGCGCCGACACGTCGTCGTCGTGATCGTGGGCGCGATCCGGTGTGCGCGCCGCGCCGATCGCGCCAGCGACACAATCCGCACAACGACAACGACGCACCGACGGAACAGAAACGATCCGCGCCGACGGCGAGAGAGCGCGCCGGAACGCGCCGCGGACCCCCTTCCTCACCCTCGCGCACAAATGATCGCGATTTCACTTGCGTTCTTTTTCCCTGGCCGACGGTGGAGCTCGCCACCGTGCCTTCGACGACGACGACGACGACACCGACGACGATGACGACGACGTCGACGAGACGGAGCACGACGGTCGGCCCCCGAGACGTGCGTACCCGCGATATCGTCGGCCCCCCGTTCGCTCGGCACGGTTCGGCGGGCGAGACACGTACGCGGGCGCGATCGCGAGAGCGGAGTTTAACCGCGCACCTACCGCAACGAGGCCCTACCGCCGCGGGCACGGGCGAATTTACGATTTTCGGCCCAAAAATCGTCGGGGCATCAACCAAAGCAGTGTTTCAACAATGGTGGCCGTCCACACAGCGAGCCAGACCGTCGTGCGCCCGGCCCGACACCTAGCGGTGGCGGCGCGACCCACGTTTCCGTTTCTCGGGCGAGCCGACGCGACACGCGACGCGACGCGACGCGAGACGCGATTTGACGCGACGAGACGCGATTCACTGCAGCGATTCACGCGATGAAGACGCGACGGGAGCGGCCGAGCGCGATCGCTTTTCGACGATCGTATCTCGTTTTCCCGCGTTTTTTGCGGGGAAGATATGTTTATTGTAAGATTAATTCGTGGGAAGAAAAATAACGATGTTATTCTTCTAACTGGAACTGCATTTCAAGGAACTTTAGCTGAAATGTTCCGCATCGCGACGCATTCGATCGTTCAAACATATAGATTTGATCTGAAGTTGTACCTACTGATTACCCGAAATGCAAAATCTATTTTTTTTTTTTCGATAATTTGATATATTCAAGACGAATATCACAACAGCATTACAGCAAGTTCGTCTCTCTACGAAGATAATTGATATTTCGCGACAATCGATTTGAAATACACTTTTACAGCATCGGCACTTACAATTAGATTCTATCTCTGCCTTTTTCTTCTTTATTTTAATCATAATAGTCTTGCGACTCGCTTTTTCGTTCGTAAAACTTCTTCATCCTTCTCTTAAATTAGTTATATCGACGTCGGGGGGTCGAGGGTGTAACTTGAAACAAAGTGAAAATTACAAGAGTGAACAGATTTATTAGATTTCGACAAATGTCATAGATACTGTAGTAAATTTCCTCACTTCGGTAATTTTCACCTCGTTTCAGGATACATAATCGACCCCCTGAACGCCAATGGTCATATTCACTGTAAAATCTCAAAGGCTCCGAGGCACAATTCCTTCGATAATACTGCGATACTCACCGAACCGTGAGAAATTATTTGCAAGAAAAGCCATATTCGGCGAATTCGTCGACATTCGATCGAGAACGACAATCAAGGTCGCTTAGGCGGGGCGAGGCTCCGCGCGGAGGACGCACGTGCGTGACAGCTGCTCCTTCTCGAATGTTCCCGGGGGCGCGAAACGGCGCGTCGCGTCAATTGGCGTCAATCACGTTTCCCGCGGGAGTCGCGGGACGTCGATTCGGCCGATCTTCTCAATAGGATATGGTTCTCACGGTCGTCGGGACGCAAACGCGTTGTGATTCCGCGCGAATTCGCGAGCCGGTCCGGCCCGGTTGGCCGGTTGTCGTCGACCGGTATTTCGCGGGAAACGTCTATGATGGAGGGATGCTCAAGCGAGCGTGACGCGGCTCGATCTGACAGCCTTAATGGACAGAAACCAAGAAGGTTCTACCTTTGTATCTGCCACGGTCGCGGGTCGCCGATCCTTCATTCGCATTTTCGTCGAACATCCTAATCGCCGTTGTCGTAATCGCTCTCTTCGTCGCGCACCCGATGTAAACAAAACATCGTTATGGCGCAGCCCGCCACTGGCCACATCCGAGTATGCGGCGTGTGCGCTGGTGCTGGTGTGCACGTCACGTAGGGCTACGTTCGGATTCCCACCCGAGTGCTAAAAATCCTATAGTATATGTCACGTGCACTATAGATTTTCAGCACCCAGGTGGGGAATCGGAACGCACCCTAGTATGTATGTACAACGCGATAGGGTCGCGAGAGAGGAGAGAACGAGACGATCCGCCATATTTGGTCCATCGCGCTACGCGCGAATTTCATTCTCCTCACTCTTCTTTAACCTTCAAAGACCGTTGAAATTGACTTTACGCTGAAGCTACTCGTAATGCAAGTTTATTGCAAGGATATTTAAATTTTAAAAATCTAAATTTTGAAAATAAATTGTATTACGTTATAGAAATAAAGTCAAGAAATATTGAGGATAAAAAGTAATTTCTTTTCTAATTTATATAATAGGCCTGTCCTTTTTAGCTGAACTTGTTGCACGGTTCACCTTTCCTCTTTTACGTTGGAGAGAAAAAGAGAAAAGATGAACTATAATGCAAGAAGTTCAGCTAAATAGAACTGCAGACCTAATTTTGCATTTCCACGACAATTTCATTCTCATAACGAGGGGCCCGATTCTTGAATTTATTCACACGATAAACGTGTGTGCAAATTCCATTCTTACGAAAAATCTACAAGTTGATTGGTTAAAAGACATACGGTAGCCAATCAACTTGCAACTTTTCTGTAGGAGCAGAATTTGCACATGTACTCTTGAAAATAAATTCAATAATCGGGGTCCCAGCTGTCGGGCCGCGGTTGGAGTAAAGTCCCTTGCACAATAGGCGATAGCGACAGCGACAAAGTTGCCGACAAAGCTATACAACTTTGTCGGCAACTTTGGCTGCGTTCGGGGAAACGCGCTATTAGCGTTATTGCATCATTCTATTTTTATCGCTCATCAGGTGTAAAACAAGGATAGAATAAGCAAATAGCGCTAATAGCGCGCTCCCCGAATCCAGCCTTTGTCGCTATCGCCTATTGTGCAAGGGGCTTAAACATGGCGGTCGTGCCGTCCCCTCGCTCGGCGACGCTCGACGCTCGGCATTATAGCTCGCGCTTCGGGATCAATATGGCGGCCGCTCCTCTGTCGTCTGCTCGGTTTGACAGTCGCGCACTCGCTCGCTGATCGCGGATTCCAAGCTTCATCCGGGGCCTCCGGGGGTGCGTCGTCTCTGGTGGATCGCTCGCGGGCCCTCGCGGCGCAGCGCGTTCCATTCCGGGAACGACGACGCCTTCGCTTCGTTCCCCCTGAGTCGGGATCGCCGAGGACCCTCGCCGATCGTTAATCCGACGGACGACCGCCGTCGTCTGCTGCGGAGCGCGGAAGCGACGGCTGCGCGGAATCGGTGCGGGCGGGCGGCGATTGCGGTGCGCGCGAGGGTTCTCTCGCTCCCCCGGAGGGGATGATAAACGAGGGAGGATAGAGAGAGAGAGAGAGAGAAATGAATGCCCGACGCGACTACGCGAACGCGCGACGTGCCCGACGCGTCGTCGCCGTTGCGGGGACGGCGGCCGAGGTCCGGGTGCCCCGTAGACACGTTCGATCGAGTCGCGCGCCCCGACGGTTTGTTACGGATCTCCCTGCGTGAATGACGTGACGGAGAGTCGTCCGACCCCCGAGTCCCGCGAGCGTGGCCAGTAGGACCAAGTAGGACGAGGTTCGACCATCGGCGATTACCTGACCGAGATGGACCGAGACGTGTACGCGGAAACGTGTGAGACGGCCGACGAGGACGCCCGAGGTTCGTTTGGCCAACCGTGATGTCGAGCGAGAAGCTACGCCGTCGCTCGACGTAGCTCGAGTCCAAGCGGGACGTCCTCCTCGCGGAAGGAAAGAGGGTAATAAAGGGATTTCCGCGCGGCCGCGCGGAATCGCGTTGGACGCTCTCGTCGTATTCTAGTCAAATAGTCCAAAGAGTATCGCGCTCGTCGATATCCCCCAAGTACGATTACCTGGGTATCACCATGGATATCCTCCCGCATGACTGAACGTTCGACTTAACAGAGAGAGGGAGATAACAATACAATAGCGTTATGGCCGTGAATACTTAACGGGGGAGACGTTTGTAGCGATTGAGTCCGGCGGAAATTACATGCTACGGCTTGACAGTCGGTGAAGTGCGAGGCGCGACGTAACGATATTCTTAAAACGTCGCCAAGATGTGAGACACTTCGGATATTGAATGTACTTCACTTCGTACAGCTACGGAGGAAAGAGATAGCGCGTAAACCAGCGTAAACTATATATACTTTTTCTATTTATTGAGAGCTTACTGATTATTTGAAATATCGAAGGAATATTTTTGAGAGTTTTTTCTATGATACATTACGACGCGTACTGCGAATAGGGTAGAAGAAATTTTTTTTATAAGCTATAGAGGACGTGAGAATTGATCTTGTGGTCTCCGAGCGGATCGAGGCGTAACGTAAAAGGGTATACACTCGCAGATCCCCCCGCGCTAGATGCCCCAGCCGCGAGTATTATGGAGCAGAGCGAGGGAAACGACGTCTCTAGCGTTTCGAATAAGGTAGAGGTTTCCCCGAAGTCGAAGCAGAAGAAAAAGTCCCTCTGTCGCATGCTCATGAACAAGAAGACCAAGGTCGGCTGCCTGGAGTCCTCGTACAGGGACGGGGATTCGAATAAGAATTCTAAGATAGAGAACTCACAGTACGGATCTCAGACCAGCACCAAGCTGTCCCTGTGCTGCGCCATGACCGAACGTAGCAGGACGCCACCCCAGAGCTTGACAGTCAGCAGACTTTCCCCGACGACGTTGAGTCGTACCTCGGTCAAGTCTGAGATAGCCTCCATCAATGAGGATCGTCAAACGGACGTCCTGGTCGAGAGGGAAGATACGCCTATTGAAAACGATGAGGCTCAGGCGATTCAGGAAACTGTAGTCAGAAGGAGTAACGTAGCGATGGGGAGGGAGCGTCCTAGTACTTATATAGAAGGTAAGCTTGCAAACACTGCATTATAACAATTAAATTATTACTAATTTGTTTATATGTAAAATTTGTATTAAGAATGTCCCATTATGGCAAATAGACTAGTTTAGGAACGCCTAGCGATAACGAGATAATAAGCATTCGGAATAACGGCTGTTAACTTAATAATGCGAAGGAAAAAAATTAGAAAAAAAAAACTTCAATTACCTCACATCTAATTTCAACTGAGCGACACTCCTTCTTTTCCTAAGCGCATTGTGTAATATGGTTTGATGATGATGACCAGATGACCTTGTATATCCCCTCCATCTTACATTCTAAAGCCGTGTGTATAGAGCCGAATATAACGCTTCCAGTGACGCTTCCAGTGTCTTGATAAAGCTGTTGACGTGGAGTTTAGTAGTCTTATCTGCCGAAACACGTGCACTTGTCTCTCTTGGTCGTTGAGTGTGCGAGTAATTCACTGAAAATGTCAAGTTTGAGTAAGAAAAAGAGGAAAAGTTTTATTAAAAAGTTACGTTGCGTATTTACGAGGAACGACGACGAGTCAGGTGTTTATAGCGAGCAGGAAAAAGTACTTGATAGCGGGCAAACCGATCGTTTAGGACGTGCATCTTGTAGCTCAGATGAAAAGGTTGGATCGAAAGCTATTGGCAGTGAAATTCGTGTAACAGCCCCGAGAAATAGTTTGTCTGGAAAAGAAGAGCATAATGATAAGAATTTGTCAGATATGAGAGAAAATTGTAAGAACGTAGTTACTGTAAGAAGTGAAAGTTCCAGGTTTTCTAACGTAGGTGATGATATAAGTGAAAAGCGTCAGAATGTTACAAAAAATGAGCAGGGGGATACCAAGTTAGGATCGGACAGACATATGAGTACAAAAATTGCTTTTCTAAAACAGGATAACGATATAGGCGTAAGTTCTCGGTCATATCTGGGAGATACTGGGAAAGTGCATCACGATAATGGAACGAAAAGTTACAGTCCCGACTGTAAAAGCGCGCTGTTACAATCCCTCAATAATGCTAGCGTTACGAGCGACACGCGCAAATTTTTAGTAAAAGAAACAAAGGCGATTTCCCAAGAGAGTAGTGAAGATAGTGACTTCTCTGCAGACTCGACGGAAGACTCATTCGAAGATGACTCTTCAGAAGATGAGAACGAACTGATTGAGTCTGAGAAAGCTCGAATACACTTTAAGGATGAGTACTTTACAAAGGGAAAATTTATCACTTATTTCTTCCTGGAAATGGAACGGCAATTCTACAATCCTACAGATGTTTACAGTATGGTTCAGTATCATGATACTGCTTGCGAAAAGCCAGATAAAGAAGGTATAAAACGATATACGAAATTTATACGCTGCTTAAAATTTATAATTCTTTATGTTTTTTTTTTGCTAGTATTTTCCATTTTGTTCTTACGGGGTATTGAATTTTTCTCTTTGAAGTGTCAGCATAATAAAAAAATCATTAAATTGGCAAATATATGTGTGTTCCGTATGCATATATTAGTTCTATTTAAGAAATGTGTATATAGTTATTTTATATCTAGATTAGATTAGAAACATAAATGTTAAGTAATAGGCATACGTTTAATGCTGTGATGTTGTTTGTGCGCAGCTATAATTGTTTGTGTTTTATATATCTCTATTTTTCCTATTTAGAATACTAGGAAATATGTGTATATATTTAATAAGGTGACTTTACGTACATAGAATTTATATACCTATGTTTAAGTTAAACATAGGCTATTACCTATGTTGGAGTTAGAAGCACGATCATAGTACTACTTAAAGTTGATCTGATTAATTGCTTGATTCAATTTCACACAGCGCGCGCATTGGCTGTTTTAATTCTATATATATTTATCAAAGAATCAAATGGTTTTATGGCAATGTACATACACATATGTTCAATCATAAGAGACGAGTTCAAGGTATTCGTACCTATGCTAAGCTAAATGTCAACAAATCTCATAATTTCATCGTGTTACGAACTTGCACGTGCCAAGACTGCAATAGGTGGTAATTGAAGCAATTTGGTTTCATTACGGAATGCCGTAATCTCGTTATGAAACTGATTTTTAGGCACGAAGTATATTTGCTCCGTCATTGTATGTTCTTTGCTTTCGAAATAATGGATGATTCTTTTTTTTTTCTTGGCGCAATTACGATGCACGATTTCTATTAATAGAATCTCATGCGTAATGTACAATTCTAAACTGTTTCAGGTGAAAATTCTTCCTCCGGATCGCTATCGCCGAGCATATCGGGACAATTACGTCGTAGATTGCTTCATAGGAGATCCGCGGATAATCTGATCGTGAACTCACCTACAAACTCTATGAGACATTCTAGTCCAGACTCTATTAAAAGTGCACCGATCCAGCATAAGCCACGTTCAACGTCCCACGATGCTCTGTCTAAAAAGAAAGACCGTTACTTTTGTCAAACGACAGGGGCATCTATGGATAGCTTAGCAAAGCAATCGTTACTTGCCGCACAAGTACTTAATTTAATTCCTACTCAAAAGGCACGGGAAAGGTACATTTTCCTCTTAAGAAAATTAGCTGGCATGATTATTATCCGATGACTAACAATTGAATTTTGTAGGAATTTTCTTCACGGAAGAATCGCCGCCAATTCCTTACTCGGGCCAGTGGAGCTTGAGAAAGTATTGCCTAATCGGGAATTGAAAATTTTTATCGGCACGTGGAACATGAATGGTCAAAACCCGCCGAAGGAATTGAACGATTTTATGTTGCCCTGCGACATAGAGACCGTTCCTGATTTGTTAGTTATAGGAACTCAAGAGTCGTGTTCCGAACGAAACGAGTGGGAAGCCGCTCTGCAAGAGACCCTCGGTCCTTCGCACGTGCTGTTAACTAGCAGTAACCTCGGTACACTTCACCTCGCATTATTTATAAGACGAGACTTGATTTGGTTCTGCTCCATTCCGGAGGAGGATAGCTTCTCGACGAGACCCGGAACGGCATTCAGAACAAAGGGCGCGGTGGCTATAGCTCTCATGATATTCGGCACCAGCTTTCTCTTTGTCACCGCTCATTTGACCGCGCATCAAGACAAGGTAAAAGAACGAGTCAACGATATAAAGAGAATCGTTAGAAATCTAGACCTACCGAAAGAGTTACCCACCAGGCATAAAAGCAAAGGTATTAATGTCAAGCGTTATAACTTCGATAGTCTTGCATTTTGTATATTGCGCATAATAAATAAATAAATAAATAAATATATATATATATATATATATATAATCACAATTTTCACAGATGTAACGCAAAATTTCGACTGCGTGTTTTGGTGCGGTGATTTGAACTTCCGTCTAGCGCAACCGAGAGAGGAAGTGATTCAATGGATCACGAACACGTGTTTTCCGCAACAATCACCGATAAACATGCACAAGGATCAATTGAAAAATATCCTAAACGAAGGCGCGGTGTTGCGCGGTTTCGAAGAAGCCCCGATTATATTCCCTCCTACCTACAAGTACGACCCGGGAACGCAGAATTTTGATTCTAGCAGCAAGCAACGCACACCCGCGTACACCGACAGGATTCTCTTCAAGGGAAAAGGTCACACCAGGGGATATATCAGACGCGTCAGCTACGAGAATTCTAATTCGCAGAAGGACGGGGTTATAGAGTGCTTGGTATACGATTCTGTTCCAAGTATTTGCACCTCGGATCACAAGCCGGTCTGGGGAGTTTTTAAAGCCACGCTGAGACCGGGTATCGATACGTACGTGTCTATTATTTATTGACGTTTGAAGTGATGATGGTCGTATAGCTTAAATTCTATACATGCACCAGATAACATGCAATCTATATATGCACTGCTATTTATTTTTAGAATTCCGCTTGGTGCTGGACTTTTCAATCGCGAAGTGTATTTGGAAGGTATCAGAAGGCGTGCGGCGGCGATGGATGATTCTCTGGGAACTTCAAAAGTTTGTTCGATTCAGTAAAGACATTCGAGGCTATTGCGCAAAATGGGTAATGTATTTATAAATAGAGATTTGGTTTTTTTAGTGCGAGAGTATGTCAGGCGTACGAAAGAATGATCGCTTTGTATCGTTCTTATAATAGATACTACGTTTCTTTTGTACGATTTATGTACTCGCTAAGTCTGTCCATTTTTTATAGCGGTGACGGGAAACACTTTTCTAGTAAGATTTGTATAATAGATTACAATTATCAGTGAACACCGTAAAAGTCTAGTCAAGCCAGTGAAATAAATTGCTCTTTTAGTGAGAGAAGACTTAGATGAGAATAAAGATTTTATAAATGTACCGTCGGTATGTCCCCGACATTCGTATTGTGCCACAGTATTAGAGAAGTAAAATGTTATTTGGCTTTATGTGGCCGACATTGTCAAAAGATTACGAAAAAAAATTATATTCTTTTTGTAACGCTGCGAGTTTTGTTAGATAAATTTTTTATAGTAACTCTATATTGCAGTTTTATCAAAACATAACGACAAATATCTTTTAAATATTTTAAAAAATCACAAAAGTTTACATAGTATTCTAAAATAATTTTATAAACGTCAGGACATTTTTATATAATTTGCTGCTACTAATAACACTCGATGTTTACAGGTCAAATTTCTTATAAGATGAATATTCTGACTTTTATGTTTATCTTAGATGTAATACAAATTGTAGACCAAACTATCGGGCCAATACAATATTAGAGGATTAATAGTCGCAAGATTTAGATAATACTTTCGTTTATTAATTCTTTATATTCTTATTTATTGGGACCACCCATTGTGTCAAGTTTTAAAAAAAGGATTTAAAACGGTAGAATATCTTTCCTTAAGCGTTATATATATAACAACTACATTAGCACCTAGATGCTAAATAGCATTGTCGTTTCAAATAGTGTTGTGTTATCGGTTTTAAATAGTCTATAGTGTTAAAAGATAATACTCCTTGGTAATAATCCATAGCGTTAAAAAAATAATGCTCCTTGATAATAGGAGATTCCCTACTTCTACTTTGTTGTAGTAAGTTGTGGGTTATTGATAATGACGGTAAATCATGGCTAATTATAAAACCCCAAATACAATATTGTTACACAATAATAATATGTGCACAAATAAGGTGTCTATACAGTATTAGATTTAACGTTTGCTATACCAAAAATAATTAGCAGCATAAATGTATAATATGTGATATAAATTGTAGTCACGTTATATAATTTTTAAATAATTAACTATGAAACTTCTGTTTACATTATTTACTTAATTATGAGTATTGAAATGATTTCTTAAGTACAAATGCATATTTTTCAATTCGATTATGATTATTACGAATTTGTTATGTCTTTATGATGAATTTATATCGCTGTTACTTTTTGATCATCTTATACTCCACACTATTTTCAAGAATCTTATATCTAATACATAAAATAGACACAATATGTCATGTATCTAGGGAATGCTGTATATTCCTCTCTTCTTCTTAATATACTAATTGGGAAAGAAAACAGTAGCAAAGAGACTACTGCTTGACAAAAAGCAATATGCAAATTATTAACAAGATAATGTAATTATATTTATATGTTGAGATGAACAATATAAACAAACTATATATAAGAATTAAGCTCCACAACAAAATACTTGGAGTGGTGTTTAATACGCTTAAAAAGTTCCATTAAAGATATTATAAAACATGTATAAATGTTTAATAGAGAAGAAAGTGCTTAATTAAATAAACCTAATTAAAACATAAAGTATTGGGAAAAAAGACAGATATACGATGTGCTACATGTTAGGCGATAAGTGATGTTGAACTGTAAGTATGTTAAGGAAGATGTGATTCAATGACTTATCACCTGTATTATTAAAACGCAGGATGTATTCTATTCTATTATTCGATTACGAGCAAAATATTCAAAATCGCAATATAATTGTGGAGTATGCGCGCTCCGAACAAAGGATATAATCAAAGGGTTAATTTCTAATTGGAAAAAAGTACTTCTGTGTGTCTTGATGGAGGCATTTCGTGTCATGCATCAAGTGCGTACTTTAGTGACTTGTGATAACTTCTTCTTTGCAATTGCGTAGACAGGTTGCCAAACGAGGTGCCTAAAAAAAGCATCCTTTACTGTTTCTGAGCCTTCTACAATGAAGCGAGACTAAGAAAACTGTCGGGGTCAAGATCTTTAAGTCTGCCGAGCAGGTTGCCTTAATCATGCCTTACTTAAATCGTTATATATGTAATTATGTACTCTCGATCTCTGTGCGCGTACAATTATCTTGAGATTATATTTCATTCAAATCTCCGCTTCGATTAGAAGAGAAAGGGAAATTGCGGTACAATAAGTAATCTATGTTGCAGTCATTTGAATAAAAATTCCTGGAAAGCGAACATATTTTAATAAATATGACTTGGCTTGTAACATGTTGATTATTTTATCTAAAGTACGTCAATCAGAAGCGGCGAAGGAATAATGCAACGCTCTTATATATATAATCGCGCACAACATAGATTATTCATTACCTATTGTATCTGAAACTTATGAATTTACTTCAATGAGCGTTTGTTAAGTAAAAATAGTTTGATGCATTGCACAGCAAGATTCCTCTTTTTGGATATTTTATTCTTGTAGTGTATGATCTGAATAATGCTACCTGCCCCTTTTACAGCTATCTTGAAACTCTTGTACTGTGATACATTTTCAAGCGTACAAGATCCAGTAGTTGGATCTGACGATCTTTTCGCCTTTGTTGTAAAGAAATGGAAAAATCTAAAGCAACAAGTAACAAATAATCTTTCAATATTGCCATTTATTTGTAAGAATTCAAATCTTAAAATTAAGTAAACGAACACCTGTATATCCAACTACTTGCAATCTTTTATTTAAATTTTTCATTTACTTTATTCAGTAAACTTTGATCCAGATATTTTAGATTTAATTCTCGAATTCGCTGTCGCACATTATTTCTCAGTTGAAAAATATTTTGATCTTTGAACGCTTTTTTCTTGAGGTAAACCTTTATTCATGCCAACAAATTCGAGAAGTAGATTAAATCGAAATTTACTGAATAGATTAACGAAAAATTGTTATGAAGGATTGCCAGGATTTGTTAGATGTGGATGTTCTTATTTACAGGATGTTATTTCTAGAACTTGTCTAATAAATAAATAAATCAATATTGAAAGATTATTTTTCTTATATTATTCTTCTTATATTTTTTTTATGTTCTTCTTATTATTATACAGGTTTCCAAAATTACCATTCCACTTAAATCCAACTCTACAAATCCACGTTCCCTTGAAAGATCATTCCTTTTACTCCTTCATGTTTCGCGTGTGTTACTTTAGACTTTTACCACTCCTTTTACAAGCCTGAAAAGATCGTCGGATGCCGTCGTCGGATTCTGTACATAGCGATGTCCTGTTATCTGAATATACAGCGTGCATCCAATTTAAATTATTGCTGATCGAAAACGCACAGATGGCACGACGCAAAAGTCGCAACAAGCGCAAGGTACACGAGTTCCCTTTCGCCGTGTACCGTATAAAGAAAAAAAAAAGATACGGACGCCTATTCGGACGAGAATCGAATTCTCGTGACGATCGGCCAAGGATTAGCGAACGACAGGAATTCTATTTGAATGTACTCTGACTGTCTCTGACTATTGTTCAGCATGTGCTTGTACGTTTAAATAAACAGTTCAAACCTACCGACGTCGAGGTAATCTGCAATTTCCTCCCCTGTCCGGATCCGCGTCTCCCCGGTCGACTCCGAGCATTTTGAATTTTCCCGCCCGGCCGCGAACGAACGGGTGCACCTATAAGTGCACTCCGCCTCGTCGACGGCGCGACCCGGACCACCCGGACGCAGCTCAATCGAGAAGAGAGAAGGAGAAACAATAACGCGATCTCTGCGATACATGCTAACGACGCGGTCGAGATCTTGGGCCTTGGGGCTCATCTCTCATCTACGCTAATCTACGCGAGCTTTTTATCTTCTCATCTACGACTCGCGAACACCTCCCCCTCCTCTTTCCTCCTTCCGCCCCCGTGCACGAAGAGAATAAATCGGCGATTATGCATTTATGAGTAAACATTGACGTTTTTCTCCTGCCGGATGCATCTCAGCTGTGTCGAGGGAGAAAATTCTCATTGAGATCGCCCAAGAATTTCGGTTTCTTGTAGCTTTCTTATTGCCGCCATATTGAAGCGAGAAATCTCATGGAAATCTTGTTTGCGCCACACGTCGAAGTAAATCGATTGTTTCGTGCCGGCGCTCGCGACTACTCTTTCTTTTAATTAATGAAGGCGTATATACATGCAATTCGATCAACGTGTATCTTGCCTTCTCAATGAAAATGAATCTTACGATCGAGATTTATTATTTAATTGTTATCGATTCAAATTGAAACAAATTTTCGTAGATTTTCGGGGCGACCGATTAATTTGTGAAGTAATACTTGCGATATTTCATTAATATGGGTAGAATTATCAATTTCTTTTAATTGTCTGACATATGAGAAGAAAGTCTAGATTAGGGAAAAAAATTAGTCAGAGTTCGGTCGGAGTAACCCTTATAGAGTATCTAATCCTAATTCATTATAAAAATTTATTTTAAATATATAAATAAATTTTTAATATTTCACCATGTATAAAATTGATTTTATATTAAGTTTTATTTGCGTCCTAATTAATTTTTAGTTAAATTTTAATTTGTTTATAATTACTAGTTTAACCGCGAAACGGAATGGTGAGAATTTGAAAGTTATCTCGAGCGCGCGAGATTATTTTGGCCATTTTGGCTCGGTCCACCGCGTTGCATCGAGTGGACCGTCTACACGAATCTGGCTTGTTCGCGGAGAAGGTCGCTCGCGCGCGAGCGCGGACATGCGCATGCAGTACGTAGTACGTACGTGTATGCGCGTGGAGTCGCGCTGGTACGTGCGCGACCGCGTAGCCGAGCCGCCGCACTCGCCGCCATTTTGTTTATTTTCGCGTGACGGAGAGAGATCCGTGAGCGACCGATCGCGACGTACGGGATCGGCCCGCGCGCATTCGTACGTGTTGTTCGAGTAACGTCCGGCTTCACGGACGCTGGAGAGAGAAAGAGAGAGAGAGAGAGATATAGATAAAGATAGGGAGGAAGGGTAGGAGAATCCGCTGCGTGGACAACGACACAGGTGGGTTCGCTCGCAGACGCAGCCGGAAGTCGCGGTTGAGTCGATCGAGAATCAGCAGTGAACCCGATCGAGATCCGTGGCGGCGACGAGCAGCTACGTAAAGAGAGAGGAAGAGCGAGAGAGAGGGAGAAAGAGCGAAAGAGAGTGAGCGAGAGAGAGAGAGAGAGAGAGAGAGAGAGAGAGGGAGAGAAAGAACGCGAAGTGAGTAACGGGAGCAACGTTGTCAACGTCGTACGCGATCGTCGTTCTCGCGCATCGTCGTCAACGTAGTCGTCGGTGATCGCGTCGTCGACTCGTCGCTGAGCGCCGGTAAAAGCGCGCAGCGGAAACAGTTTTTCACGGATCGGCCGTGCGCGGGAGGAGGAAGGGGGGAGGCGGAGGCGGAGGTGGAGGTCGGTGCGCGAGGCGCCGCGCCGGAACGAGAGGCGAGACGACCGTCGCTGCCGCCGCCACCACTAACACCATCACCGACGTCACCAACACCACCAGCGGTGGGCATCAGCAGCACGCAGCAGCAGCAGCACACAACCACCGCGGACATCGTCACGGACGAGGTCGCCGTCGTGGTCTCTCTCGCTACCGCCAGTCCGCCAGTCCGCCACCGTCGCGAAGATAGCCGCGATCGTAGCCGTGGCTACGGGAACCTTTACGGGACACTACGGGGAGGCGCGCGTCAAGGGGAGTAATCGTGTAAACCGTGTAAGAACACGGTGTACTCGCGGAGTCGCGTATCCAGCGATTTAATAACACGAGGGTGGAATATATGCTGTGGGCGTCCCCCGTGCGAGTGGGGGCACTTGATGGCCGCAGAAATTGGGCGAACTGCGAGCAAACATCTATCGACGGAGTGCGGTAAAGCGACGTCGTTGTCGAGTCCCGGTGGCGACGTGGGCTTCGATAGTAGCCGGGTGATCGTGGAAACGGAGCAGCAGCAACAGCAGCAGCAGCAACAGCAGCAGGAGCAGTTACAGCAATCGCCGCAGCGACAACTTTCGCAACAGGATCGAAACGGTCGCAGATTGGTGCAGGTCAAGAAGTTGGGTAAAACGACGACGACACCACCTCCTAGCCGGAATCGCGTGCCGTTTGCGACCGCGCAGCCAGCAGCGGACAACGATCAGCAGCAGCAACAGCAGCAGCAGCAGGCGCTGATCAACGCGGACAACGTAACCTCGACGGCGGAGGCCGTCACCGAGGTACCCGGCGCCATCAAGACGACCATCAACATCGGCTTCGCGATGAACCACGTAAACGACCAGGAGAACCTCAAGCAGCTCAGCCTCGCGCCTGTTCAGGTTAACGAGGTCGAGGAGATGGACACGCAGGAGGGTGAGTGCGCTATCTATTGCACGATCTATCTCTGAAAATCTATCTGTGCGTCTATTTGTCTGTTTCTTTATTCGTATCCTACTTTTCTAGCTATTTAGCTATATATATAAATTTAGCTATTACACATAGCTATGTATATAACGTATATAATGTGTATATATATATATATATATATATATATATCTTTCGCATCTTGCCTCGCTGCGAACGTAAGTGCGAGTGCTTTCAAGGGGGGAGAGAGAGAGGAGTGAGAGGAGCTCTTTGTCGCGGCGCTTCTCGCCAACTTTCTTCGAATTTTCTTTCCTTTTTCCCGGCCGACGGTAACCGTATGTTCGCGGAGTCGTTTTTATTTTCGGAGAAGGACAAAACTTCTTCGCGCATCCGTAAGATTATTGTACGGTAACGATCTGGAGCAAATTCATTTCGCGCGTTACCGTTGTCCCTGCCAGTGACTTGATATCCTGCAGGCGCTCGCGATTTTATTTCCACGGATGTTGATTCGCGCGACCAGCGATTCGTCCGACTTTTGTTCCACTTGAATTTATATGCGCAAAAACGAGATTCGCGTTACCGACGTCGAATATTAGAAAGTAATTGCAAAAAATATATGTTTACGTACACAAGTCGAGAAAATTTATAAACACTTTTTTTACGATCGCAATAAAGGTCGCGCGACTTTTATAAATTATTCTTTATGGACAAACTGTCGACCGCATTAAATATGTTATTGTGCAAATCGTACTATATATTACATTATTATTTTGTTCCGCGCACTCGAAACTTGTCGAATTTCCCTCGTACGTTTATTCTATTTGAGAAGTGGCGTTCTTTTGCGTAAGAATGCGAAATGCCACAAAAGCGAATCTTGGAAACTACATGCACCGGCAAATCGAATATATCTGATTGTAGATAGATAATATAGAACGAGACATTACGTCACAGTTTCATTATCAGAAATTTTCGTGGATATATAAATGTAATCACCGTTGATAAAGATTATTGTACTACGTACAGCTGTCGAGCGAATAGTCGCTATTTGATTAGTCTTTTCCGCAGTATATGTAGTAATTGGCGATACCTTGGCGAATTTTTGCATTTTTATATAATATTTGAATTTAGAGTGAGACAAATATGTACTTAGTGCGGCTGCGAAGTGCAAATATTAACCTATAACTTCATAATCTTCATCTGGTGATCAATTCGTTTGTCTTCTCTTTGTATTCCCCCCTCCCCCTTCAATCATATTGTAATTATTATTTGCCATTGAAACATTCCACATGAGGTGTCATTCCATAAATTGTAATTTTCATGTTCTTATACAAAAGATCTTTCAGAATTGCCCTGCCGCTTTAGGTAAACTAATTGTTCCACATCAATATTAAATTATATTGCAGTTATTTGTACAAAAATGTGATACTTGTACTTTTAATGTATAACTTGATAGATATAAAAGTGGCATATTTATGTTGCAAATTATTTAATAAAACTGCATAGGCATTTATCGTTCATTGAATCCAGATTGCAAACTATAACTTCTTATTATCATTATTTTGTATGAGTCTTTTTCTATTTTTAAATGTTTGTTAGCTTTATACATTTGACTATTAAAAAATAAACATTAACTTTTGTAGAAACCCCAAATGATGGTGGGGGAGACGGAACTGACAACCGTCCTATAAATGGTGAACCAGAATTAGCATGTATAGTTCAGGATCAAGAAATGGAGGAAGGTATGATGATTCCCTGTTATATACCATGTTCTTTGTTTAAGTTGCTTTATAATTTAAAGATAATCTTACAATATAAATAATATTTTTATTTTTATAACTGATATATCTATAACTTATATTTTCTTTCTTCTTGTTATTATAGAAAAATTTAAGAAATTTGTGCTTTTCAAATAGCCTTAATTTTATTTTTGCCTATTTGAGTTATTTTTATGTATTTATTATTTTTTATCTTTATCACATCTATAAATTCTACATTCCCCCTTTCGTCTATATTAGATGAGGCCAGATCGGAGGCTACTTTTCGATATACTGTTGAGAATATATCTAAGATGAAGGACTCACAGTTGTCCCCTGCATGTTACGTTCGCAATTTACCATGGAAAATAATGGTGATGCCACGGTCAAGTCAGACACAGGAGAGACAGCCACAGCGTTCTCTTGGATTTTTCCTTCAGTGTAACGGAGAGAGTGAATCTACATCTTGGAGTTGTTACGCTGTTGCTGAGCTGCGTCTTCTTTCTTGCAAAGAAGGACAAGAACCATTTAGCAGAAGTAAATGTTATTCCGTTCTTCTTTAATTTGTTACACATTGGCCGGTCTTTAATTTTAATTTTAGAATAATACACATATATTTTTCAATAATGTATCATATTTTTATAGAAATTCAACACCTCTTCTACAGTAAAGAGAATGACTGGGGCTTTAGTCATTTTATGACATGGCAGGATGTTTTAGATCCTGATAGAGGTTTCATAAAAGATGATTCAATCACGCTTGAGGTTTGTAACATACCTTTATTAAGTAACTAACATTTTTAATAGCACTGTGATTTTTTGTAAATATTTCTCATTCTATTTAGTTCCATCAGTTTATTATTCTAGTTATTGTCAAATCAATGTAATTTCACTTTTTTGAAATTTTGTAGTTATGATTACATGTTTACGCAGTTTATATAATTTTTAAATATATTTACAAATATCTAACAAAATGTTTCTTGATTTAACAAGATGTAGGCGCTTTCTTAAACTGAATTTCGACTGAATTGACACATCGACTGCCATATATACGAACAATAATTGCCCTGAAGCATTATTTTAAGTTAAAATATTCTTATACAATTTTTTATTTATAAGAAAACGTGTTTTGCTTTGTGGGAGTTTTTCTTGAAATTGAGTGACGCGATATGAATAACTATGTAGTAGTCAGTGTGTTAAAAAGCACAGTTAATTCCATAGGATATTCATATTGCATATTTATATTAAATTCTTGTAATTTTTGTTCTAATTTAGGTTCATGTAGTAGCTGATGCACCTCATGGAGTCAGTTGGGACAGTAAAAAACACACGGGATATGTAGGCTTGAAAAATCAGGGTGCTACATGTTACATGAATTCTTTACTGCAAACTCTCTACTTTACAAATCAGGTTGGTGAAGGGAGACATTTTTGATAAATTATGTGACACTTTTTTTATTACTTTATCCTTGTTCGTTTTTGTTTAGTTACGAAAGGCAGTATATAAAATGCCAACAGAGAGTGATGATTCGAGTAAGAGTGTTGCACTAGCCTTGCAAAGGGTTTTTCATGAGTTACAGTTTTCCGACAAGCCTGTCGGTACAAAGAAATTAACTAAAAGTTTTGGTTGGGAGACACTGGATTCTTTCATGCAGCATGATGTGCAGGAATTTCTACGAGTGGTAAATATATTATGCACTTTGTTAATAAACTTGTGTATATTATGTTATACATTGTCTATTGCATTTTTAATATATATATATGCGTATATATAAACTAATTTTGTGAAAATTTAGCTATTGGATAAGCTGGAGAGCAAAATGAAGGGAACATGCGTGGAAGGTACAGTGCCAAAATTGTTTGAGGGAAAAATGGTCTCTTTTATCAAGTGTAAAAATATAGACTACAAATCCACAAGAGTTGAAACATTTTACG
The DNA here is from genome assembly GCF_030848795.1 of Temnothorax nylanderi. Classification (NCBI taxonomy): domain Eukaryota; kingdom Metazoa; phylum Arthropoda; class Insecta; order Hymenoptera; family Formicidae; genus Temnothorax; species Temnothorax nylanderi. The sequence continues at coordinate 40,039 of NW_027249128.1, forward strand.
ACATACAGTTAAATATAAAAGGCAAGAAGAACAGTAAGTATCAAGATTGACATCGTCATGTTTTTATGACATTTGAGTAGGAGGGAACTAATAGATTTTTTGTATTTCAGTTTACGAGTCTTTTAGCGATTATGTGAGTACGGAAAGTCTCGATGGCGATAATAAATACGATGCGGGAGAGCATGGATTACAAGAAGCGGAAAAAGGCGTCATCTTTTCGTCCTTTCCACCCGTTTTACATCTACATCTAATGCGTTTTCAGTATGACCCAGTTACAGACTGTTCAGTCAAATTTAATGACAGGTAAAGAACTGAAATCTATTAATTCGCTTACTTCACAATAATTATAATATAATTGTTTTATTTACGGCAAGAAATTACAAATTTCTATAAAGATAAAAGTATAAATATTATTTTATTTTTTAACATATAAGTAATTGTGCAAATTTATTTTTAAAGGTTCGAGTTTTATGAAAAAATTAGTCTCGGCAAATACTTGCAAAACAAAGAAGCAACAAGTGCGGATTACACATTACATGCTGTTCTGGTTCATAGTGGCGATAACCATGGAGGACATTATGTTGTATTTATTAATCCCGCTGGTGATGGCAAGGTAAGTAAAAGATTTGATGTTAATATTTAATGTTAATATCGTATGAATTAAGTATATATTAATTCATAAATCTTTTACATTCTCGATATATGTGATCTCTTTACTATGGATATAATAATTATCGCAAATCTGTCTTTACATTGTAAGCGAACTAAATTGATTTGTCCTCAGTATATTTTTTGCATTTATTTTTATATGTATTCATACTTGAAATAAAGTTCAGAAAGACTGAGTTCAAAAAGGAATATAATTTAAATTATGCAGAATAATCATATAGTATTTTCTTTGTACATTCAATAAAAATTATATAATTTAAATTTAAATTATATTATTATGTTGCAACATCTTCCTGAAACGTTTTGATCTGTTCTGTGGCAGTGGTGTAAGTTCGACGACGATGTTGTCTCACGATGTACAAAGCAGGAAGCTATCGAACACAACTACGGTGGTCAAGACGAGGACATGTCTATGGCTGTGAAACATTGTACTAACGCTTATATGTTGGTTTACATAAGAAATTCAGAGCTGGAAAACGTCTTGCAAGAGGTCAAGGAAGAGGATATACCTCAAGAGGTCAGAAACGTCCTTCAAAGAGAGCTTTCCCAGGAGTTGAGCGACCTTGAACGTGACAAAGACGCGACTGACTCAATTAAAGACTCTCATACAGAGACGGCGACTCTTCGTCCGTGCACTCAAAATCCTCGAAATCCAAATCTCTATATTCATGATTTTTAACCGATAAACGCTGACGGAGAAATAGGTGTAAGGAATTGTAAATTGCTTACGTTGCTTCTCGATCAAACTCTTCCCGAAGTTTCGATGTTATATTGAGCTATTACGAGCTTGTTCATAGCATAGAATTGTCAGGTTCGCACATCACACATTGTAATTATATATACATAATGAGAAAAAAGTCGAGGCGATTTTCGGTCCTCGTTGCGATATTTTGGCTACCACAACATTGATAGTTTAATTTTTGAGATTGTATATGTGTGTACAAATTAGAAAGTTTATTTAATGAAAATATTCGTTTTCGAGCAGTTGTTACTAACTTTGTTTTGAATTTCCTTAACAGAGATTTTACATTGATATCAGCTTTAAGCTGCTATACCGGTAAATGTTAACATTATATAAATCATATACATTTCTAAGTACAATGTTGGATTCAGAATAGTGTAATACTTGTGTAATACTTTGGTACGAAGTATTCAGACGCGCATTATCAGATTTTATTTTTTGGTGTATTTGAATATGCTTCGAAGTAAAGGTGAATCGCTTAACATCGGGAAAGATACAAAAGATGATACATCTGATCACACATGTATATTTGTATGTACATGGATGGAACTATATAATTCATGTTATATAGAGATTTGTTTTATATATTGACAAGGACATTTTTTTGACAGAGGATTTTTTCGGTACGGACGCTCGAGGCATATATGAGAATCATGTGATTTTTTTATTTATTGTCTTATTCATAATTTTATATCAATAACGCAAGGAATTAAAGAGAAAGATCCATGATTAATGTGCGTGTTGCATTTTTGTCACTTTTATCGGAAATACTTTATCTAAGATTGGATAAACTTCAAGTCTGATCGTCAGACTAATATCGTGATGAGCCTTAGGATTATTTTGGGAATGTTTATTGTAACAAACATTGTATAATACTATATAACAAATTTAATCATTGTATTGTAGTATATCGAAATCGTGAATGAAAAATGAACAAACATATCTCAAGAAAAGATTGGATATGTGTGAATAATTGTGTAAGAGAATTAGGGAAAAACAAAAAACAACAGTTATTAGTGAGAATATACTAAGTATCGATTCGAGCTAACAAGGTTCTGTTAGCTCTTGCAATACATACGAGAAAGAGAAGAGATAATCGATAAGTAGTACTTGTGTCAGAAACATCAGCTTCCTTGAAATGTCTTCTTTAGCGTGTTTGCTATTTAACTGGATTGTTTAGTGAGTGAGACATAATGTGATTTATATTACTCACCCTCGCAGTTTTCATCAACTAATATTTAAAGTCGATACAATAATGAGTAAAGTAAGAACTTCGTGTTTCAACAGAGAATGCAATCACTTAAGCAAGTCGTTGATTCATAAAATTCTCTTCATGTTAATAGTAATTATGATCATTGACAGATACTATCTATTTATTTGTTGTTACATATAAATAATTAGGGAGAGAGAGAGAGGGAGAGAGAGAGAGAGAGAAAAAGAGATGAAAGAACGCTAAAATATCATCGATAGAGTAAATACTTTATAATAGCTTTAATCGTGAGAAATACCTTTAAATGCTATATCACTATTTTATATATAAAAATAAAGAAAAAAAGGATAACGAATAAATTGTTGAATACTAGAAAAATTCACAGGCGGAAATCGCGTTAATTTTATTTATTTTTACCGCTATTCTTATCTATCTTATACGATTCAAATAATAGACATAAATCCAAGTTACAAAGCATCTCCACACTACTATAGTTACACATTACATTGTTATAATTATTTGGCATGGGTGGTGGTTACATAGCATTTTAATAGATATATATTTTATATATGCATGTACACCAATGGTTAAGGCACTTTGTTGTTTCGCTAAGATTTATTAATTATTTCTATACTCGGACGATTACCTTTTTGGGTATTCTTGAAATGGTAACACACATTATATAATTAAAGTAAGATTATTACAGAATTTACATATCGTCGTGTTTGTACACTATACATATTTGTGTTATCAATTTATTACCTTTAATTACTAATACTTATATATTTACTGTGTGCTTGTATTTATTAGCCAGGAAGAGATAACTGGGAACCATCACTCACCGCCAAATAATTTTCATTGTGTAATTGTTTGACTTGGTAGTCGATATAGCGGCAGATGAACAAAATTAAAATTACAAAAATGGAAAATGTACCGTCATTCTTTTGATGTTTCGAATACGATCTGTTCTCGAATCTCAAAAGCATGATAATGAGAGAAATGATCTTTTTCTAAAAGGAAAAAGAGAGTTCAAAATCATATAAATTGAAAAGAGTCGAGGAAAAATGATTAATGAGAACGAAATGAGTACACACGTGGATAATTTTAATTTTGTTGGTCTAGCTGGTGGAGAGGCTGCAAGAGGAGAAGAGGCTGGAACAAATAAGAAGAAAGGAGAGAACGGAAGCATACTTGTACATGACCGTCAATGTCCTTCTCGAGGATAGCTTTGACGGTCACCAAGGAAATGATCTCTACGATCCAGAGCACGCTTTATATCGTGTATTTCGCGTACGTAAGCAGGCCACTGTGCACGAGTTTCTCGAGCTGCTGAGTGATAGTCTGGTAAGTGAGTTTGACAAATTGCGCGTTCGGTATTTCTTCCGAAACGTCGTTATATTACTTAAATTATGATTTTGTGCTTATACATGTACATCAGAATTTATTTACAAAGTAAATTGATACTGATGTAATATCTAATACCATTATATCGTTTTTTTTCCTGCTATTATGGGCTATACAGTGTTTTATTAGACTATATTTCCATCACGGTAGGTAATAAAACTTGAAAAGTTAGTATTTCCTGTTTGATGTGTGAAAACGGGAAATAATAGAGAAAACATTTTATTTCTTTGCGAAATAATATGGCAAATGATATTGAAAAATTAATTTTGAAAACAGCTCATATTTCCAATGTTTTAGAAAAATGGTACGGAGATAATTAAAGTGTTTAATATTATCAAATTTATTCTACAGAAATATCCTATAGAACAGATTCGCATTTGGCCCTTCAGTACACGTTCAAATCAAACATGTAGACCTACGTTAATCGAGCCGGATGCTGATCTTCAAAAGCCCATCATCGACTGCGCGGAAAATCACAATCCGTGGAACGTATTTGTTGAACTTGTACCTCCAGACTCTGACATGACAGCGTTACCGCCTTTCGACAAGGACACTGATGTTTTACTTTTTTTTAAACTCTACGATCCCAAAAACAAGAAGATTCATTACTGCGGTCATCACTATATGCCTGTTGTAGCTAAAGTCCGTAAGTTGAAATTTTAATATATATATATATATGTATGTATTTAAATATTGATATACTAGAGAGAAGATATTATATATATATATTATATTTTGAGTGTAATTTAAAAAATGTAATACATATAAATATAATGAATTTTACAGAGGAGCTTATACCAATTTTAAATGAACGTGCCGGATTTCCACCAGACACAGAACTCGCTTTATATGAGGAAATTAAACCAAATTTAGTCGAGAAAATAGACAACCTATCGGAGCCTTTGGAAAAAGTTCTGGAGGAATTAATGGACGGTGACATCATCGTATTTCAAAAGGAAGGAGACAATGAAATGTACGAACTTCCAACGTGTCGAGAATATTTTAAGTAAGTAACAAGTGAACGCTCTAACACTTTCATCTTTTTGCCAATGTATCTTGAGAATCCTATCTTTGAATATCTATAATATTGCAATACGCTTGCTAATCTAACGCGATTTGCATTTCAGAGATCTATTCTATAGGGTAGAAGTAACGTTTTGTGATAAACTGATTCCGAACGACCCAGGTTTTACAATGGAACTTTCGTTAAGAATGACATATGATCAAATGGCAAAGGCTGTAGCGCAACGAGTCGGCACAGATCCGTATCTTTTACAATTCTTTAAGTGTCAAAAGTAAGAATTGATATTCCTGCTTCTTTGTACCAATAATGTTACATTAAAAGTTATTTTAAAGTGCTTTGGGAGAAAGGGTTATATTCCGAGATTCTTTTTGCAGTTACAAAGATTCTCCCGGCCATCCTTTAAAGTGTACATTCGACGGCACGCTCAAAGAATTGGTTGCGTACTGCAAAACGAAAGTAAAGAAATTATTTTATCAGCAGCTCAGTATTAGGGTGAACGAGCTAGAAAACAAGAAACAGTTCAAGTGCATATGGGTAGGGCCGTCGCTTAAGGAGGAGAAGGAGATGATTCTTTACCCAAATAAAAACGGCACTGTTGCTAATTTACTCGAGGAGGCTAAGAAGCAGGTAGAATTATCGGAAAACGGATCGGGGAAACTGAGGATATTAGAAATGACTTGCAACAAGCTGTCACCCGGCCCCGTGGACGATACACCATTAGATCACTTAAACACATCAGGCACCAAGTTGTATAGGATAGAAGAAATACCGGTTGACGAAGTGAATCTAGCAGAGGGCGAAATGCTAGTTCCTGTTGCGCATTTTCACAAAGAGGTTTTCTCAACGTTCGGTATACCCTTCTTCTTCAAGATCAAGCACGTGAGTGATGTTTCGAATTTAAATCCACGCGTAATGTAACACACGAGATATCAATAATCGTCGTGTTTGTAGGGCGAACCTTTTCCCAAAATGAAGGACAGGTTGTTAAAGAAATTAGGGGTCCAGGAGAAAGAATTCGAAAAGGTAGGCATCCTTAGTTAATCTTTTTTGATCTTTTATGAGAATTCATAAAAAAACTTTGAAGTTTAAGTTCGCGGTGGTGACAATGGGGAAGCCACAGTTCATTATCGACTCGCCGGAATCTTGTATCAAAATTGAGGATTTCCTTCCCAGATATACCAGTCAGAGTAAGTAGAAAAAAAAACACCCATTTATCTTTCCTTTTCGAATGTATAACGTAAAGCGAGCGTAGAATCGCATGACTACTATATTTGATATATAGTGTACTGCCGACCCAATGCTAGTGAAGAATAAATTTTCTAGTTTATCCACTTTTAAACGCAGGCACATCACCACACAGGCCTTGGCTTGGCCTGGAACACGTCAACAAAGCGCCAAAACGCTCTCGTATCAACTACCTCGAAAAGGCCATTAAGATTTACAATTAAATTTCCACCACACGAAGAAGAAATTAAATTAGGCAGCCACTCATAATAATTTATACGATTCTGTATAGTAAGAGAGCGTCGTCTGATATATTGAAGGTTGGAAAAATGCGTTCAATGTATTCGTTTCTTCAGCCAGATTACATACGCGATTTTAATACTGCAAGAGCGACATCGGAAGGTAAATCCATGCTTGGTATACGATGGAGTAAAAAAAACTATCGTGAAATGTGCAGTGCTATTTTATGCATCATGAAGAGCGATGATATAGTTCCTCAATTCGAATTTGTAAAGATTTTACGTAATGGCCCGATAGCTTATTTTGGCGTCACTCAGTATGGATTTTCGCCTAGACTTCGAAAACGATTTGATTATGAAATGCACGTATATTGTATCTAATATTATTGTCTGATAATTATCTCTAATAAACTATTTCTTTCTTTTTTTTAATTTTATTAGGAAACTGAGACTTAAAAAATTCCGGTTCTCTTACCCTATCATATAGAAGTTGTATGTAATCGTTATGCCCTAAGAGGTGCCGTATTATATTCTACATGATGTTATATTTAACGCTCATCGGCATCGAGAAAGAAATCGTTCGCCTTTTATGCCGTATCTGCAAGATGTTTGAAATGTAGATTTTTACCATTAAAAACAGGAACAGGGCAGAATTTTTAATTTGCATTAAAGATTTTAAAGGTTTCATTCAAATTTTAATATTTAACGAGTTTATTTAATTTAATTCGAAATGCACATCAAGGTTCTTTCAAATTTTCTTGTGTTTATAAACAAAGCATATAGAATTATGCTGCTATTTTATTTTACGTCACGTCATAAGAAAAATGGAGAAGAAAGTGCATAAATACAATTTCTCTAAATTGCCTTTCAAACATCCTGGAATAATTTTCTTTGCGTTTGAGTGTAATTTTTGTGTTATTTTCTATTATATGTTTTATGTTAAAACTGTGAAATTTTACAAGTATAAAAGTATGAAATAAGAGATCGGCGAAACGAGTGACTTAATTTAGACGAAAAAAAATTCTCGACGAGATGCAAACACTTGTAATAAGATATTCGCGGCTTTTTTCTTTTTTTTTTTAAATTTTAGAGCAGAATGAGCAAAACTGCCGGCCCACTTTTAAGGAATTATGTAGGAGTAACGATTCAATTAAGAAATTATAGCATTCTATTTGATCATAAATTAACGATTTATTTCTCTATTTTATATTTCTAATTTATAACACGGCAAAAGTAGGTGAGTCACTCTCAGCAAGGTAACCTGCGTCTTGTGCAAGATCTGTCGTTTGCGGATCCTTATTTATCGTTTTCTATACTTTACTGTGATCAACTCAACTTAGCCAACAGCATGTATTTAAACACCACGCCGGCTCTCGAACATTTGAAATAGCATAATTGTAAATGTCAAGGAGGATGCTGAGCTTTCTACGTGGATTATTTAATAAATTTCTTTTTAAGTTGAGGAACTGTTTACTGTGGCCGTCTTAAGGTTTTAATGAGATCCGTCAAGTTCGTAAGCTTAGACGTTAATTGAACTATTTTGAATATTTAAAATTATCGAATTACAGACTACGCGAGAACATCGCAAGAGAATCGTTTCGAGGGCATACGAGAGCAAAGTTTGCAGTACGGTAGTATACCGAATAGTATACCGATACATATATATAAACGTGAATTATATGCTAAGGTTTCGACGGATTTGCGCGGCAATTCATCGAAAGCGATGACGAAAGCTTTGCGCTATCTGATCGATTAATAATTCAACCGAGAGAAACCTACACAATACGTAATGATTCTTGAAGAAGACTGGGTGCATAAGTTAAGCGAGAGCGTGGCACACGCGCAAAGTATTTTGTAAAAACAAAACTAAATGTGGCTGTACAGGCTGTTCGATCGTTCGGTGGCGTATAATCGTAATCTCAATATCGTATATCTAAAGCTATTCCAAATTACGTATATCTACGTTTATTATTTACTGCAATCTATTCGGAATAATTTATCGGCATGCTTGTTAAATGAGTTATCAAGGTAAATGCGAGAGAGGGAGAGAGAGAGAGAGAGAAAGAGCGAAAGTGTGTGCGTGCGTATCGTAATGCGTGTCTGTCATAATAAATTTCAAATCGAGCTATAAAGAGCATCATCGAAGATCTAATCACAGAAGAGATATCTCCCACGAACACAGCTGAAATAGTATCTTTGTATGCCTAAAAGTTGGTGTTCGCAGTATCGTTACATCATAACCGCGTATGTTCCTGACTGCATTTCTTTTCTTTACCGCTATCCTTTTTAGGTGAACAAGGGGAAAAGGGATTGATCACTTTACAAAAGGTCTGTGCCGAATAACAAGTGGAAAATATGCTAACGATAGATCTCTTGTGGTAGAAGCGGCGGTAATGATGTTTTATTCGCAAGAGAAAGAGCGGAAGAAAAGAAAGCGAGACAGAATTGCAAGCATTAACGTAGCGGACGATCATGATAGATATCAATATGAGAATCACACATTTTATTGTTTATATTATTTATATAAATATACATATACATATATGTATATTTCGTTGTTAGGTTCCTCGGGGATAATTGCTAACGGCAATCCTGAAGTCGAAGCTGGCACACGAAACGACAAAAAAGTATACCTTTTTTGCAAGGGAAACCAAGAGAAAAGAAATCGTGTTAGATCTATCTGAAATAAAAAGCCGCATTTAAGTTAATTAATTGTACTGTCCACGGTATCGGCGACGCGCGATTGTAACGAGCGGCACGCGAGGGAGAAAACAAGCCGGGACAATCCGGCGTACGACCGCTATATAATAATAGGTTGTACACCAAATATCTTTTGCGTTTTTGTAGAGCTGATCTTATAAAGCAAACTGCTCAACACTGCGATTGTAAATCTGAATACTTGATAGTTCATTTCTAGGGAGGCGAAACAATTAAGTGCGATGCAGGTATGCGTAAGGAATAATAATAAAAGCAATACAACTGCAGGCGTCGTTATTTTTCAACATCACGTCGTCGTTTCTCAGCGAGAAGAGATGTCTTTTAAAACTTCTTTTGTATCATTATCTATTAGGTGTCGACGGTACGCTCAACGAAAACACGAGGTAATATAGTTCAAACGTGGTCATGTGGCGATAAGAAGAGGCATCTCACGGCATCAGCGGGTTAAGAAGAGAGATATTACGATTAAAAAGCTTCGACTGCATTCTTGTAACCTCGTGCTTTGCGGGCGTAGGCTAAACACGTTTGAGTAGATCTCGTTTTTACATTGAGTCAACAGAAATTTATATTTGCTTTGAAAAAGCACAGTGTATGCAAGCGTATCGTTAGTTGACTTTCTCCAACGTTACATTGGAATTTTCTTACGGTCGATCAACTTCCTTTCGCCTAAGTATCACGTTTTGCCACTGGTTCATGATATCATGATACAAATAACAGATTAAGAAACTGTCGAACTGAACACTAAAATTAATTGCGTGACAACGCGTGGGTCAGTGATAATAAGAGAAGTCGATGTTACGTACTCGTCGCCCGCTTTTTTGAAGATTCTTTGTGGCTTTTTCCTTTTAAATTGTACAACCGATATGTGATACATCACCCTCGATATTTAAATGTAATACGAAGTGCGCCTTTTTCAGATATAGGCTACCTAGAAAAACGTATTAAGTTATAACTATTATTATATTGAACGCCAGAGAAAGTCACAAAAAAAAAAACGTAAAAATTGACATCAAATTCTTTATATATTCATATAGGACTCTGTGAACAATTAACAGTAACCACAAGTAAATTTTATAGATAATTGACTGTTATAAACAAAGTCATTCTAACAAACTCAAAATCAACCTAAGTAATCTTATATTGATTCATGTTGAGCATAAGATTGAATATAGAAATGAGGAATTTGTTGAATCTTAATTTTGACTAACGTTTATATAAAAGTTCTACATAAGTTCTCGCATGAAGAATTATGCGAAACTTTCCTGCATTAGAGAGTCATCCTTCGCCGAAAGCGATCTGGACTAAAAAGTATTACTAGTAAGATTACTGGTACTTTCACTTCGGCGGAGAGCATAATTTTGCTACATCGTATTTCAGTCTTTCTCGGCTACGCATCAAGTGCCGCAGTTCGTACACACCGTCGATCCACATGTTATAGTGTTATACTGAACCGCGTCGGCGACTATTCCGAACTCCGAGAGAATAATAGCTCGTCCTATTGTGTGTCCTGGTCGCCCTCGTGTCCGTCGTATCGCCTTATCAGAGCGTCGCGTTATCAGAACGATGTAATTTTCAACTCTCTTCGTTCACGAGTATCTTTTGGACGAAACTATATCGTCAGACACAATAATTGTGTATCTCATATCCTTCGTTATATCCTGTTTTTTTTTTTTTTCAAAATCCATTCTTTTTCTCTTTCTGCCTCTTTCTCTCTTTATATAGACATGTTTCGTTATTGTCTCTATTCTTTTTTCTTTATTTTAATCTGTCCATTCTTTTTTCTTTCTTTCTACCTCTTTCCGTCTTTAGTTAGATGTATTCTGTTATTGTTTCTATTATCTTTTTTTTATTTTCGTCTCTTTCTTTCCTCGGATAGAGACTTCTATAGTCATGGTTCCTGTTCTCCTTTTTTAATTTTAATTTGTGCGTTCTTTTTTTCTTTCTGCTTCTATCCCTCTTTAGATAGCTATGTTTCGTTATTGTTTCTGTTCTCTTTTTCTTATTTCTGCCTCTTTCTTTCCTCAGATAAAGATTTTTATCGTCATGTCGTTTCTGTTCTCTTTTTTTTTATTTCAATCCGTGCATTCTTTTTTCTTCTTGCCTTTTTTCCTCTTTAGATAGATACTTTCGTCATGTACTCATTATATAAAAGAACTATATACATTTTGTTGCAATGAAAAAATACTTTTGTTATGATGTTGTTTGTTCGTTCGTACAATTATTTACTATAGTAATCGACTATAATCGACATTAATATCCACAAGATGTTTCACGACCCAAGTAGCAAAGATGACGTCATTAAGACGTTATTAAAACGTCATTTGACGTCATTTTGCTACTTGGGGAATGACAACTATAGTCTGCATTAATAAAGAATTAATTGCTCGTACACTTCTGCAAGACATATTTTTCTATTCGCGATCGATCCGTTGCGATTACTGTCATACATTTGTTACGCAATTTGCAAATTCGCAAACAAGCTATTCTCGGATATCGGGAATAGCGTGATAAAAAATATCAGAAAAGAAAAACATAACGAAAGAAGGAGGGACTTGATCGCATCTCTTTTCGGAATTTAGTTGGATCGAGGAGAAAGAAAACGAGAAAATCTTTAAAAAAGCGTGCGTCTTATCTAGATCATAAAATATCTCTGACAGGTAAAACGTTATAAAGCGTTTATAAAGCTGAACCGAGAGATCTCCAAATCGACGCGCTCTGTCATCGCTAAAGGCAAATAAGATCTCGGTAAGTAACAAGAGTAACGAGATTAGGAGAGGCAGGCGCGCGTGATAGGGGAAGGCATCCGGAAGTTTGATTTAAAAAAAAACAACGCTGACCGGACTGGCCGGTTTAGACGCGACGGAGAAAAAGTCGTCGATCATGCGCTCGCTTTCGAATCACGCGATTTGCCTTCACGAGACCACAGTATATACTGTGACGGGATCTACACAGCTGTCTGCTGTCCGTCGAAGCAATTTGCTTTGCGTATTGTGCATTGTGCATTGTGTCGCGCGCGTTACACGGTTTTCTTCCTTTCCTTTTGTTTCGCAATGCTGCCGATGGAGCTTTTTTCGTGAAGAACCGAAGATGCTTCGACGGAAATTCCGCCGCTGCCATCCGCGAATTTGAAAAAATAAAATAAAAATTGGAAATCTACGGAAAATCGGTGTTTTATCAGGATATCGTAAACCTAGTGATAACGGTTTGAAACATATTTATCATGCGCGTGTGTCTCGAAAAAATTCATATTGCGTGAGAGTGAAAACGTAAAAAAATAAAATCAAACTTCGAAATAAGTATAAAGGTGAGATAAGTGAGAAAATATCTTCCGTGAAACCTATCAAGCTTAATTCTTAATTTTTAAGTGCGCATCTTTGCATGTCTGTGTCTTTGCCTTCTCTGATCCTTCTTTAATTCTTTCTGGATGGGGAGGTCCAAAAAGTCATTTTTATTTTGAAAAATACTCAGAACGCTACGAAAAATGCGCGTTTAAGGGTGAAAAACACGTAAGAAGCATCGGAATATCAGTTCGAGGGATTCTGGAAAATATCTGAAAAGTGCGGAAACCATAATCGGCGCGCACGCGACGTCGTCGTGAGACACGTGGGCAACTGGGCACGACTCACGAGTCGCGGACGCCTCGCATCTGCGCCTTTATACCGGCGTCCACGAGACGAGACGTGCTTCGTCGCACGATATTTCGCGGCTGTCGTGTCGATAAACGACCCCGGGCGTTCGTGCCTCGATTCTGCGAGCAGAAATTGAGGAATTGCAAATATTGCAATTGGGTCTAGCCAGCCAGCCTCGCACGAAGTAGCGGTCTGTCTACAGGGACGTGCCGACGTGCGAGACACGTGCACAAACACCATCAATCGACCAGTCGCGATCGCTGTGATCGCTGATCGCCGCCGGCTGACTGCGTAGTGCGTGTCGCCAGCCAGTCGCGCACGCACACAATACACATACGCCACGTGCGCGCCACAAAGATGGCCGGGAATTGGTCGAGTTTGAATCGGCGCGGTTTTCAATTGGTCGAGAACCTGCTGCGCGCCCGCGGCCGACATATAAAGGACTTTGCCGATCAAGGACGCCTCGCAGACGCGTACGGCCCTCCGCGTAGCCGAGGTTATCATCTCTCGACCACGTGTTGCACACCGGAAATAGTGAGTATTTTTCGAGTAATCATTAATCAGTAATTATTGTTGATAGTTTTGTTCGCGATCGCCGTAACGATTCATGTGCGATAACCCGCAATTGGCGTGTATTTGCGCTATTTTTCGAGTTTACGAAAGTGAAAATTCCTCTTTCATGGACAACCGGCAGCTTAACAGCCGAAGATGATCCTCGAGATCATCTTCGGATATTCGTGTGAAATCAACGCAAAAGTCGAAACGATTTAAAGCTCTTGCAGTCATGGCTTCCGATAGCTCGAGAACGAGCGTTAGATTAGAATGCGTCTAGCTTCTTTGATTGTACTTGATTAGCATTTTGCCAGGGCCGTAGCTGAGCCGAAGCGAAATGGGAGGGTCCCTGCCGACCGTGAGAAAGAGCGGCAATTTTTATATTAATTATTAAATGAAATAGAATTTTCAGAGATCAGTCTGTGTGTGTGTGTGTGAGAAATTTATTTGAATTCTTTCTTTAAATTTATAAGTTTAATAGTTATATAAGTTTTACTAACATTCTACATTTAAAAGAATAATGCAGGTTTACCTGCATATTATACTTTACTTTCTTATTCGCGGCTTTGAACAGTTTTTTCGTAATTGAACTTTTAAGGCTGAACTTTCGCACATTTCCATATTGAGATATAATTTTAGCCTTTGACAATGATATTACGTGAATGCACTTGAATCGGAATAGATTTTCTCTTCGTCCTTGTAACATCGTAATCGATTAATTGTGTCTTTTTTTTCATTATTAAGATAACAGTAATCTCTTCTTACAAATGAAGAATTTTTCCTGTATCTTTGTTAGTTTATACATTTTATATTTATCTTATCTCTCTATTATTTCATGCGTTTTATAAGATTTGTATAAACATTATGCCTTTACTGTCGTATAAGAATCACGAAGCTGTTTGACGATATTTTTTCCTTAATAGCCTTAATTGATCATTTTTCCGGAACGTAATTTTAATTTACCGCGAATTATTTTATTATAGTCTTTACGTCACGTTGATACGTACATATCAGTATACATATTACATTTATCACGCAGAGAGAGATTGTTTATCCATTATTTGCAACGTCGACAAACGAATCATCGTAACGTTTTACGCTATTATACATCAATATGTTTGTCAATGTAATTACACCACGCATGGGGTTATCGTTGGAAGTATGAACTTTAGTGTGGTATGAGCTAATTCACACGATATTATATATCTACTTGGCGCATTGCACATCGGATCGCAGTCGAAGCAACACGCTACAAATTTTCTACTTTATCGAAACTCTCTTGTACAATTTAATTGATTTCTGTAAATTTATCACATTAAGGTATTGTCGGATCGAGAGAAAAAAAATACTCTGCAAACGCAAGAAGTTTAATAGCCAATTATTACGTTACCTAAATAATTGTCTAACTGTTCACATGTATGATAATATTAGTAGATATAAATAAATGTATAAATGATTAAAATTAATTACAGAGGATATAAACTAAAAATTGTTATGACTGTCGACAGGGCATGGCTGCGATACTTTGTAAGAATATTTGGGAGAGCGATCCCGAGCTCTTCGGGCTGATGAAGAAGGAGAAGAAACGGCAGGAATCCGGGCTGGAGCTGATCGCGAGTGAAAACTTCACGTCTCTCAGCGTACTTCAGTGCCTGAGTTCGTGTTTGCACAACAAGTACAGCGAAGGATTGCCTGGTCAAAGGTGAGATTACGTATCACGTACGATTACTTTTTCATACTGCGTTCCTCTTACGAGCAATTCCCTCGTTCAAGACTGACTATTTTTCTGTTGTTATTGCACTCGTAGGTACTACGGTGGAAACGAATTTATCGACGAAATTGAATTGCTGGCGCAGAAACGCGCCTTGGAAGCCTTCAATCTGGATCCTGAGCTATGGGGCTGCAACGTGCAACCCTATTCGGGAAGTCCAGCGAATTTCGCGGTGTACACGGGCCTGTTGGAGCCTCACGGACGTATAATGGGTTTGGATCTACCCGATGGTGGCCATCTCACTCACGGTAAACGCGAATAAATCAAAGAAACTGCACGTGCATGTTGGGCACTGTTTCGTTTAAACTGCGTTTGTGCGCTAGGTTTCTTCACGGCGACCAAGAAGATCTCTGCTACATCCATCTTTTTCGAATCGATGCCGTACAAGGTTGATCCTACGACCGGCTTGATCGACTACGATGGACTCGCGAAGCAGGCGAGATTGTTCAAGCCGAAAGTCATCATCGCTGGAGTCTCCTGCTATAGCAGGTGCCTGGACTACAAACGTTTTCGCGAAATTGCCGACGAGAACAACGCCTACCTCTTCAGTGACATGGCTCACGTGTCCGGGCTGGTCGCCGCCGGATTAATACCCAGTCCTTTCGAATTTAGTGACGTTGTCTCGACAACTACACATAAAACTTTACGGTATGGAGCCATTTCCTAATGATTGCGAGCATATCTCTTGTCGTAGTGATTATAATAATAAAGCGAGATGTCTTCTTTGTCCAATTCCTCACAGAGGCCCGCGCGCTGGCGTTATTTTCTTCCGGAAAGGCGTCCGAAGCGTCACGAAGGATGGCAAGAAGATTATGTACGACATAGAGAGTAAAATAAATCAAGCGGTCTTCCCGGGTCTTCAAGGTGGGCCTCATAATCACGCTATCGCCGCTATAGCTACCACTATGAAACAGGTGAAGACACCGGAATTCCTCGAGTATCAGAAGCAAGTGGTGCTTAACGCGAAGAGATTGTGCGCCGGTTTGCAAGAGCGCGGTTATAACATCAGCTCCAACGGCACGGACGTCCATATGCTGTTGGTGGATCTACGATCCGCGGGCGTAACCGGCTCAAAGGCCGAGAAGATCTTGGAAGACATTTCTGTCGCCTGTAATAAGAACACTGTTCCCGGTGACAAAAGTGCGTTGAATCCTAGTGGTATCCGTTTAGGAACGCCCGCGCTCACTACTCGTGGCTTAGTCGAGAAAGACATGGATAAAGTTGTGGACTTTATAGACAGAGGTATTACAAATATTTCAGTCTCACAAGAACTCGTTAGTGCTCAGTGACTTCGATCGCTAAATTACGAAAGAATACTATGGCGATTTATATTTGTTATTTGTGACATTTTAATGTCACGAAGAACAGTTTCTGAGCGCTAACGAATCAAACACTGTAACTTAAATACGTATAGCATATAATGAGATTAATAATAAATTCAATATTATTTCTGTATAGGATTGCAACTTTCGAAGGAAGTGAGTGCTATTTCCGGCCCAAAGCTGGTTGACTACAAGAGAGTATTAAATACCGATGAGAATATTAAAGCAAAGGTTGCGGCTCTGAGGGAGGAAGTGGAAACTTTCTCAAGACAATTTTCGCTTCCTGGTCACGAAACATATTAAGCACGAAACATACTTCGCTTAATGCTCCAATTTGAATTTTCATTATGCCATTAATTATAGGTTTAAATTATTGTTGTATTTTTCTACAAAGAGATCTGTTTCGTGACAAAGAGAGATATTATTCGTGTATCTAAAATTGTGAAATTCAACAACGCGACACATTCAGAATCATCTCTATTATGTATAAAGTGTTGCCTTGCTGTTATATAATTCTTTTCTAATAAATAGATCCTTTATTTAAGCAGGCACAAAATAAAAGTATCGTAAAATTCCTCCCAAAATAGTATCTGAAACACTCGAGCTTTCTTCTGGTACAAATCTACCAGTTTTATAATCTTACAGTGTTCTTACGCTCTACTTATAATATGTAAAAAAAATTGCATGCTAAACGAAAATGTAATTGTACAAAAAGAAAATTTATATGATTTAAGTAAGACGATTATAATAATCAGACGTGTTTTCTGATTTGCTATCTACAAATTGTTATTTATTTGATGACGAAAAGTTCGTTATTATTTTCAATATTACTTATGTCTCTCTTCAATATTATTTATGTGACGCGTGGCTCTGTGAGTACGTGGACCCCAGTTGGCAGATGTCAAGTTCGATCTCACATATGCCTCGTTTTTATTAGGTTTATTGAAAAACTAAAGGCTGCAAGTGAAGGAGGCGAAAATGATAATCCATTTTGGGATATGTCAAAAAGATAGAGTGGCCTGACGATACTTTTAAACGTAATAATACATGACTAAGGCTGCACGGTAATACTCACCGCCAGTGAGTAAACTAAAAATCTACAGTTTACGTAAAGTTATGTAAAATGTGGATTTAAAGTACCGGCGCGGCGGTGAGAATGTTGAGTCTAAGAACTAGCGTTTGCTAGTGGGCAATTTTCTTGTTATTTGAAATACAAAGTTCGATACATCTGGGTTTAATAATAACCCTCCGACTTTGTCGGAGCCTTTTTGATTTCTCGGAGACTGTCACGAGGCCATGTTTACATTGATTAAAAATTGCTCACACATTAGCATCAATGGCGTCAGTACGTGTATCCTCGATATTCGCGCAAATTCAAATTCCAGCCAAAAGTCATGCGTTATCATTGTCGCCGTGATTGCGGGATATTGATAAGAGAATGTCTGTCCGGTCTCTTTCCTCCTCCCTGAATTGACGAAACCGCAAGTTGCAACGTTCGTCACACTAAAAATGGACAATCATCGTGTGGTAGTAATATCGCGGGTCAACCATTTCAACACACTTTCGGTGTTTTATCAATTGGGTTCATATTACGTAGCCTTCGTTCTGCGTTATTAAATTGCTCTCGAGTTCACAATAATGCTCTAAGTACATTTCATACTGCGGTAATTAAAGTTAATTAACATAAGCTAGCTACAAATATTTGATTTGTACGTAACAACAAGAGTGATTTTGACCAAATTCTGATTAATTTAATTGATTAGCGTAGTCAATCAAACACTATTTTGCTTATTTAAATACAATACACACACATACATATATACACACACGCATACATCGCATGTATCATATCTTATATATCCCGTCCTCTTATGTTTAGCATTGTTTTTTATTTGTACAACATAATATTGAACATAAATTTTAAATTCTAACTTGTTTTAATTTTTTGACTTTGTTAATATATCACTCTTTTAATTATTTATAATCACTGATTTTGTCATTTCTCTATAACATATATCATCTTCATATTGATCATGTTCGCGAAAATTTTAACGTATTTATCGTTTTTGCTTGACGTTTCCAACATAAAATCGCATAGATATTAGCGAGATAAAAAAATATTTTGTAAAAAATATCACGTCATACGATTTAGAAATAAGTGTTGCGAGTATCGATAAATCCGTTATATTGTGAGATAGTAAGTATTTTAATTAGGAACATGATGACAGAGGCATATTTGCACGTTTCACTCAATTCACATACAGCTATTAAATTAAGTATTTCTATCGAATACACGGAGGAGGAGCTGCTATTAGAATAATATATCGGGTAACCATTATTTGTTATTATTATTTTTCAAGTATATAATTTATACAAATATAATACCTAAGTTAAATCTTCAAAAGACTAATCGCACACATACACATTCCAAAGTATTATCAAACGGACAATTAATATTACATCATTTTCATCAAATTAATATACCTTGCTTAATTTTTTTACAAAAGAACAATTAAAAAATGTAGAATTTTTCGATTATTCTATAATGCAAGTATCAATTATGATTTATCCTATGATGCAAGTATCAATTATAATTTATTATTATCATATTATTATAACAGTTTTGGTTTAAATAATTCTGATAACGTAATAGACAATGAAATATATAATAAAGGATACTCAGTATACATATACATATGTTTCTAGAGAGATATATTTATTACAAAGCTAAATTTATTAGTCGAATGTTGTCTATGGTTCCGTTTTCGTTTTAATACACAGCAATATTATATTACCTTTATTAGTTAATGCTGTGAAGATTTTTATTACACAGTGCGATGGTCATTTTATTTCCTTAGTTAAATATATGAATTTTATTTCTCTATTGTTTTAAATGATTACCCATATCAATATAGAATCCAATAAATAAATATATCGCTCGTTGCTCCGAGTATAATTCTCTTTCTCGATGTCCTAGCAACAAGCAGTCTCGGTAAGCATTCTTTTTTTTTCGGAAGCTACAATTATGTCACATTTATTTGTCCACACGCATTTTAGTTTATATAAAATAAATTTTCGATCCAGCAGTTACACGCAGGTATATATTCATGTGGTTATATGCACGGTATACAGGTTGTAGCTAATGGCAAGGATTTTATTCAAAGTCCAAGTATAATTGCTGAATTCATAACAGTATGTACGGAATGAAAATATTGACTTTTATCACAAGAGTTAACTCATACTCTTTCAAATTTTTACACGCAAATTGATCATTATTACACATTTCAAATATTATTCAATCAAGGCTTTTTATTTAAAATCATGCGTCTCATTATTGCACATGTACAAATCTTACTTGACTAAAAGTAGTATAGAAAATATTAGATATGTATAAAATAATAAAGATGCCTATCTGAATTCTACTATTGTGAATTCAGTGTACATAACTTACAACTTTGATAAATTCCCGTAAGAAGTCGTCCCACGTACTCTCAGGGTTCTACGTAGTTTTCGAATTACCATTTCTTCAAACAGTAATTCTTTTAGCTTTTTTTTCTTTTGTCGTAAACGATAACGTCCGCAATTTGAAATTTCATTGTCGGTTAACACAGGTGCAGTTAGTGAAAGTATTTGGGTCGATGAATAATATATAAAAGTTCGATATTCAGCATCACACTGCACAGTGTTGCCTCACCTTTAATCAATCAAGTTCTTGCGCGGCGTGCGACGTTGAGGCTGTATTTCGTTGCTCGTCGTCCGAATCGTCGTCCTCCAGGCCGTTGAAGAAGGATTGCAATAACGAGCCGAATAATCCCTGATTGCGCGGGCGCGGAGGTGGAATATTGAAAAAAAGTTGGCCTATTTTTTCTAAGTACTGTCGATAACACGGATCTCTGTTTAAAGATATCTGGTACTGTTCACAAAGTACTGTGAACACCGCTAGTTTACCACTGCAAAAATATCAGATCGGAGGAAAATGGAGGAAGTGCTTATATAATGAAAAATGTATATTGAGTATATGACGTACCTGTCAATGGTTTTGAGTAGAAAAAACAAGAAGTTTAATAAAGGAAGAAGATATGGCGGGCCGCTATTTATTTTTGGATGCCTCGAAGTGTAAGAATTGAAGGCCTCTTGCGCCGTTGCTTTGTTTTGTAAACAAAGATACCTGAAAGGTCGATGATTATATGTATGAAACTTGTATAATAATCTTAAATAATTCCAATATTTCTAGTTCCCTAAATCTGCTATATTGTTATATCTATTTATTCTTACTACGATACATTTTTAAGACTTCCAATATTAAAATTGACATAAAGTCGATCAACTTACTGTAAGACTGCTTGAGCTATAAAAAGATCTATTTCGTTCATGTATCCACGCTGCTCGTGAAGTTCGACCAGCATCGCGGCACATCCGGAACCATCTCTACTATGTATAAAGTGTTGCCTTGCCATTATGTAATTCTTTTCTGATCGAAAAATAGATCCATTATGTATAGCGCGTCCAAAACAAGTGTGCGGTAGAAATCTTCACAAAATTACCTCTCCAAAAGACCTGAGCTATCTTCTGGTGTAAATCTGGATGACCAGTTTTGTAATCCGTACCCTTTACGCTCCATTTAAGCGCAGACTGCACAAACACCTCCCTTTCCGGAGACGTAGGGCTCATTAAACTGAACAGGCTCGTGATCTTTTCGAAGAAGCCTTGCACAGGTACCGTTCCAGATTGCATTAAAACGTTGACAAATAAAATTCCTAAGTCGGCTCCACTTGCGTGCTGCAAGAAACGCACAAGTCGCAAACGTGGCGTAAAATATCATCGAAATTGCTCCTCACTTCCCTCGTGACCGATCATATCCGCGATATCGGCGCATCTCTCGGTTATTAATAACGATTTACTTGGAGACACACGGGCCCTACGGGCGTTCGGTCTCGCTGACAAAAATTGCAGAAATCGTTTTACGGGAAACACGTAAAAAAAATCCCTCGACACTCACGACGCGCACGAACAATTACGCGTACCTGTTCGTGCTGTAACAGAAGCATCGAGCCGTTGTAGAGCAATTCCAGGAGCTCCGAGTATTTTCTCTGACCGAGGTATCTGCAAGCGGAGGAGGTTAGAAACGGGCAGGGGTTTTGAAGGCGCGGAGGCGCGCTTCGACCGCGCGGGGCGGCCGGGCCCGCCGAATCTCACCTGAAATATAAAGTTCGATACATCTGATGGGCCTCATAATAGTTTTCGGAATTTATCGAGGCCTCCAATTTCGCTAGAACTCGCTGGACACCGTGACTGTACCGCGAGGCCATGTTTACACTATTTGGGAATCTCCGCGGCCTGCGCGCGCGCGCCGTTGGCACCAGTGTGCGTTTTCCCCCGTAACCCCCGTTCTTCGCGCGTGCGATTTAAATTTCGAAAAAGCCTTGCGTCGCTGGCTCGCTGGAATGAATTGTTACGTATGCGCGCGTATGTACGTGGGCGTGCGCGTTGGATTGATCGGGATATAATTCTGCCCACTGGCTCTCGACGAGACGCGCGAGCGGCGCTAAAAATGGACAATCATCGCTTCCCGTCGCGTTTTAATCTCATGCGCGCTGGCCGCGTCACGCGCACGAGACGGCCAACTATTTCAGTACTTTCGGTCTTTTATCGATTGACTCCGTATCACGTACTTAGCTTCACTACAATGTACACTGTTAAGCTACTCTCAAGTTCGCGCAATGATGCGCTAACAAGTATATTTCATACCGACGTTAATTAAGCTAATTATTATCACGAGCTATGTGACAACGCAGCGACAAGCGTTAAAATAAAAAGTTAAAATGAAAAATTGAAATTCTTATAAGACGATTATAGATTGTTTTATGTATATACGAGTATATAAGATTTGATATTTTTTTTTTCTGTGTAATTTTGATTGAATGATTCTGATTAATTTAATCGATGATTATAATTATCAAGTAATACTTGTGTTATCTTGCTAATACAGATAGAAGTACTAATTGTTTAATGAGAGAGAAGATTAGATTAAGAGAGCAACGAATAATATAGAATTAGTGTTAGAGTTAGAGTTAGAATTAGAATTATTCGAATTATATAGAATTAGAATTGTATATAGAATTTTTGCTTCAAGCGATTCTGCTAATTGAATCAATTGCTGATTAAGTTAATAGGTGGTTAATGTCCATTTTGTTAACGTGGGTAAAATTATTAATTTTTGTTGCTTACATGTAGAAAAAAAGATCACATTAAAAAAAACAACGAATTATATATTTCGAAATTTTGCTGCAAACAATTCCATTAAGTTAATTGTCGATTAAGTTAATCGTAGTTTAATCAAAGTCGCCCTAATGTTCATTTCTGTCAATGCAGATAGCTCTAAGAATTAGGAAAAGATAAAAAGTAAGTTGAACTGAGATTAAAGTTAATCTACATTGGTAGAGAAATGGACATTGAACATAAAAAGATATAAGCTCTGCGCGATTATAAATCAACAATCCACCGTGAGAATAATTGCGTTTCTAAAAAAACTACCATACAATATAAATAAAAAAACCTATATGCGCGTGCGCGCATGATTAACGTTAGTCATCATTAGTAGATTATGGCTGGATTCGGGGAGCGCGCTATTAGCGCTATTTGCTTATTCTATCCTTGGTTTTACACCTGATGAGCGATAAAGATAGAACGATGCAATAGCGCTAATAGCGCGCTCCCTGAACGCAGCCTATAACGTTGCGATATACTGCGTCGTTTCGCGTCAAATCGGAGCCGATACTTCGTAGGAAAATCGGGGATACGTTGGAAGGACAGTTTTCCGGATGATAAGGATCTCTTTTCAATGAGAATAGTGGAAGGAAGAGCGGATGCTTCCCAAAAGGGTTAACGCACGATAACGTTATCTCGGCCTTGCCCCTGCTTGCCCCTCGCGGGGACGTTTACTCGCAGCGGTTCAACGATCGCGCGCGAGTATTCGGCGCCGTGCCGCGATGCGACCCGACGCGACGCGTCGCGACGCACGCCGCGGCGTGCCGCGAGGCGGCGTAATATATCAATTGTAAAAAGTAATATTGATAAATGCGCAAAGTGGCGTCGCGTAAGCGCAGCCGGGCCGCCCGTGTGTACACACACGTCCGCGCGTACGCACACATGTATACGCGCGGCCGAAAAGCGCGTAGAGTGTAGAGCGTAGAGCGCGGTGCGCCGGCGGCGTACACACGCACACGCACACCCACGCGTACGCACACATTTATACGCGCGGCCGAAAAGCGCGTAGAGCGTAGAGCGCGGTGCGCCCCTGGCGGCGGACCGTGCAAGTGAGCCCTCGCGGAAATAATTATCGCGATTTATGTTATTTGCAAATGTGATCCGGGGGTTTAATTAATTAGGCGATGCCGAGGAGCGGCGACTGACGGCAACGGACGGGCTCCTGGGGCTACCCGGCTACGCCGCGAGTGGAGGTGGTGCAGCGACGGCCGCGGCACGGGGTGAGTGCACGTACCGGAGAGTAATGTACGTTCCGCGTTGTACGGCGGCACGTCCCCCCTGCGCGTGACGGAAAGGGGGGCGGTGGCTCGCCCGCTCCGCTTGCTCGCTCGCTCGATCGCACGCGGCGGCGTCGGCGGCAGCGGCCGGGGCACTTTTTTATCGGTTCTCTCGCCGGCCCGCTCGGCGATAACAATGGCCGTGCCCCTCGAGCCGCGAGCGCGCTCGGCTCGGCGTCGCTCGGGGACGAGTCCGACGACGAGCGATCCGCCGACGGTGCCGACGGACGCGGCTCGCCCGAGCGGCCCGAGGCCCGAGCAGGCTTCGGTCATCGGTGATCACCGTGCGATGCTGCGATGAGGCGTGCTCGGTGCGCGGCGGAAGTCCGCGCGCTCTCGATCACGCTCGCCGACGTTCTCGACCGGCCGGAGTTCGACGGCGACTCTTCCCGGAGCCGCGGAGTCGCGCGCGATAATGGATGAACGAAATTGTCGCGACGCGTATCGATCGCTGGCACTATCGGCGTCTATTTGTGCGTTTTTTTCCTCCTCCGTGTATATGTTGTATAAATAATTGACGATTAATCCTTTTGCACCTGATGTATCTGATAAAGATTGTGTATCGAATAGATCTTTGTGTGTAAAGAGATTTTACTCGCAATTTCATTGTGTTAAAAGATTCATGTGTCCGATTGTATGTATGCAGAATGGACCTGGCGGAAACTATGAAGAACATTGTTGCCAAAGGTATGCAAACTGAAATGGGTCCGCCGGGTGGAGGATCGGGTTATTCCGCGACACCGAGCAACGCCGGATACGTCACGGAGAAGATGTACATGTTGTTACAAGCGTATCTGCAAAATAAAGGATGGAATCCCAGTATCGAGCTCCTGCAGTGCTTCTCGGAATTCAAGGATGCCTCCATGATGCCGAGCGCCGCTTATTTACAGTGAGGATAAACGTTGTTTTTTACCAGTTAAACACAGCTTCTTTGCGTTTGTTGCAAAATATTCACTGTGTTTGATATGTTCACAGGATGATGGCATCTCGAGTCGCACTGGATTCGCAGGGAAGATTAGTCCTTAGAGAGAACGGCAAGATAATACTACCCTACGAACACTTCGCCAACGCCGTAATGTTGAAACACATGAATGGGCCGCACGGCTTACATCTGGGCTTGGAGGGTACGGTCAGAGCAGTCATGGAATCTTACACCATTGGGAGAGAGTGCTTCGGGATGGAGAAGGAATTTATTATAGAAGTCGTGCAAAACTGTCCGAATCCAGCTTGTCGCTATTACAAAAATCAGCTGGAGCTCACTCAGAAGATGGGCCACATGGCACCGACTTACATACAGGATAACGAAGCAACCGCGTCCCTTCTGCGTAGCGGTTTTCCACATAGTACAGATTTCCAGGCAGTGAGCAAACTTTTTATACGATATCTCCTACTTGTCGCTTGCTATTACATAAGTTGAGTTTCGTAACATTTTGTTATGTCTGATGTTTATCTCTGTAGAGCCTAAGCAGCGCTAATCCGAATACACACATGGGAGGAGGATCCGCGGCGGATTTATCGGAGATGAGGGGTGCTGGCAACCAAATGAATCTTCAACGTCCTCCAAGCCGTCCGTCATTAAATATTCCGCATCGGCCTGTATCGCAAGAGAAGAAAGTGCCATCCGGCAAGCAGCATTACGAATCTCTAATACCTAATATACCAATCTCCGATCACAAGTTGACGGACTTTTTACGCACCAATCTGGATAACTTGGACAATCTCACTTCTCTCGGTTTAGGGAACTTACAAGGATTAGGGAACGCCAATAAGGACCTATTGGCGTTGCACAACGGCGCATGGCCTTTAGAAAGTGAAAAGGGATCCCGGTCATCGTCTTCAAATTCGGAAGGTGATTAAGAACTCGCTGAATACGCGCGGCGTAATGCACGATTTTAACGTTTAAAATTAAGTTTAAAAATTAACGCGTGAATCTACTTTCAGGTGGTCAAGAGAAGATTGTGCGTACTTTTGCAGAAGTGATGAAGAACATGGCAAGAATGAAAGCTTGCGTACGGCCGGCAATGTGCAAGCCGTACGGCAAACAATCCGAGGCTCTGCAAAAAAGTAATTCTCAATTTTACCAACTGTTTTTCGTTTCTCCTTTTCCTTTCGTTCTCTAAACATTTATTGCACTGTAAAACTTTATTATATAAGTTTTCTTTCTCAAAGTAGTTTACAAAGATTTTCACGTTGCTTGTTCCCAATTGCAGCACTGGTCGATACAATACAGCTTGTACAATCGTTGAGAAGCTTCTTGCCGCCTCCACATATACCAGTCTCGAGCTGGAAAAACGAAGATAAACACCGATTAGATCACACCGGTACCCCTTACCTGTCAACGTTGTAAGTAATTTTACTGGGACTACTGTCTTTAACTCTATTACTAATATATATCTCTCCTACTATATACATTCTATTGGTTTTCTTAACAGAAAAGCTGGCGGGATGGAAGAATTATGCGAGCAGCGTAAGCTAGACTAACTGTCGTCTTCGCTTTACTCGCGACAGACCAAGTTTCGTCTTTTTGCGCTCTATGATGTTCTAGTCACAAGATGTTTATTGATTAGCTGGGTGTTTCGTATCTAAACAACCCGATGGATTGCTCAAAAAAGTTGTTGGCGTTTAGGACTTCAAATACTAAGAGACAAAATGAGTCATGCGTGGACTGTGATAAACGTGGGTAGCGTGAAATAAAAAGATTTATATGTAGGACTAAATTCACACCGCGTCATCTTAGGGATTCTTACTAGCTTTATTTCATCGCTGTAATTTGATTTCATATTGTCATTGCTCTCGATCTGCCTATGGGGCTTATTCGGAAAATAATCTATCGATTAATCCCGCGATTATACCGAAAGCCCAGCGACTGAGTTACGTAATTCACGATTACGTCAATTACATAAACAATGAATATTCGATATGAATAGCATTTATATTTACCGATTTAATAATTTGCCGTTTGTGTTCCAATAATTACTACCTGATTAATAACATATAAGGCTTTTTATATGTATAAAGCTGTTATGTAGGCGTATAAAAACTTAAGTCGAAATGAGAAGCAAAGACTAAATTGGTCTGGTACAAAAGCTTTTGCTACTAATCGATTGCTACTTCAACATTCGCGGCATAGGTGCATAAAGAAAGAGTTGACACTTTTCTCGATTATTGAACTCGTTATTTTGTTTTTAACTTGTTTGTTAAATATATATATTCTTTAGAACTTTGAATTAACATGAATCGAGTTATTCGATTAGCGAAATAATTACTGTGTTCAACTTATGTGTACAATTTATATGTTACACATACATATATGTATGTATACATATTTCCTTTAAAAAGATTTATATATATGCGTTATTATTTATTTTTAAGGGTGAGATGAACATATATTATTGTTATTTCTAGTACTGTTCGTTGAACAAGCATGCGTTACAAATGTTAAAAGATTTGTAATAAGCTCCATGGGCAGTATATGCGGTGTGCACGTAAAAAAAAAGAAATCATTGGTCAATTCATATAGGTATTTTTTAAAAAAGCAAATTATTTCTTAATATATACGTAGAAAAGGAAAAAGAACGAAATTGTTATGAGAAACTTTTAAGGGGGTGTGATTTGCACTGACGCTCAAAGACTTCACCGTGCACTAAGTATTATTACGCAGAAACGTTTTTACTCTTGCGAGGGAAACTGCAAATTAGAGGAATTGCGTTTGTGGCTTCGATCGAACACTTCCTCGGGCAAACGGCATATCGTATCGGTTGCAGGAGTAAAACCGTTTCCTTACTCGGTTGTTATATGCGCATATAAGCGGTATGATAAAATGTTTCCTTCTTTCTCGATAATGTAAAGTTACAAGACGTTCGTCTTTGGATGTAAGCGATAAATGCCGTGTATACCGCGCGAATGCAAGATCGCGCGCGCGACACTCGAATGCGTGAGCTCTGTTTTGCGGGCTGTGTGTATGTGTCTGCAAGAATGCGGAGTTTTGGCTATCAAATAGCAAAATTTTATATGAATGCGCGTATGTTGAAGATGTCTTTCTATACATGTATCTGTTATTATTTACTACACGTATGCAGCGAATGTGCCGATCGATTACCAATTAGGAGTCGGATCCATGATTTGAAAGACTATGCGAATTATTATTTTCTTTCGTTCTTTTCTTTTTTTTGGGACAAATTATTGCTCTCTTTCATGTCGTTTTTTTTATTTCATTCTGTATCCTATTGTGTTCGAAAATGGGAAGCATGCGGAGATACGATGACAATTAACAAGTCTGGGGAATAATTCTCGACAGTGATTCTTTATTTGTTTATTTTTTCCACGGCTATTATAGCTGTTTAAACGAGTGTAGATCCGGCTTCTATAGACTGCGTTTTTGTTGACATACATATATAATATATATATATTGACAAGAAGGCTGCTGCAATATGGTTCATAATTCGACGATAACTTGTTGCACACCAAAGTGTATTTCCAATAACTAGGTGGACTTATTTCTTATAATATTATATATTATTATCAAAAAATGCAAACGTAACGTCGTATGTTTGTATCTCGATCGGTCGGTCCGTGTGATCAACGCAATTAAGCATATCCATGACTAAGTCGTTGCAACTTATGCCAAATAGAGAAAAGGGAGCGCGGAAACAGAGTCTGACGGGAAAAGGGGTTGGTCAAATATACCAAAATAGAATTTTGAAATAGACGTTAGGGGCTGCGTCCGAGATAAATCTTACCTTATCGATGATTTGAATACTACAGCACAATTGTTCAAAATGTGACGGGGAGTTGTGCGTTTATTTTTTTTAAAGCAAAAGTTGCAGCACTGCAGCAAGTTTCTTTATTCTTTGCTTTACATTCGCTGTATTTCGATAGCGTCGTCATACACTTTATATTATAGATTAAATTATTATTAAAGTCTAAAAACATTCGTTTTCCATTATTCGTTTTGCGATTTTACCGCAGTTGCTGCAACTGACGCCATAACGTGCAATAGTTTAATATTCTCCTTTGTATACACCGTCCATTTATACTATTTTAGATAATTAGCAAGATTTGATTTTAAAGGGACGTTCTCTCGAACGGAGTCGATCACATCAGGAAAGGGTTAGAAAAAGGGCAGATTTCGTTTCCGGATCTCGTTACTCTCGCGCCATATCTATACCATAGAGACCGTGTACATGTTTCCGCACCGAATTCGACAGTAAGATGATAAACGATTGTAAAATGCGCACCGTTGTCGATCCGTCGTTCCCTTTTTAAACTCGGATCGCTAATTGATATTCGTACACCAAACGCTAACCGCTGTGTCTGCACATTAAGCTCGTCGTCGCTTGCCAGTATTGCTCTTCTGTATTCTCGCATAATTCTAACTCATGACAGCAATTATTAAAGTTTTTACAAGTGTGAAAGACACGCCTGGTATCACTTTCTTTCTCTCTTTCTCTCTGGCCCCCGTTATAATCATCCTTAAATATTATACACAGCCCGCTCGGTTTCGAGCCCTAAAAGTTCCTTCGCAGCGAAACATCGTCGTTTACCGCCAACTCGCAGGATCGTGTACTAACTGGCTGCGCCTCCAACACGAAGACCACGTCGTCCAGGAAGTAGTACGACTGTCCTAGATCGCCTTCGCACAGGTACGGCAGTTTGCTCCAGGCGAGGCATCGCAGACCCACCGGGGCGAAGACCCGGTCGATCAGACTGGCTATCTGAATCTCGAGCCCGTTCCCTCGCACCGGTAGGTACTCCGACGGTTTGTGATTATTCCTCTCGCCGACCTCGACGTAGGGACTGAACGGCAGTACTAGGGCGACGACCAGCCTGCCGCCGGGAGCCAGCGAGGTCCTCAATAGCCTCAGCAGGGTGTTTGGACGGTCGCAACGATCGAGAAGGTTCAAGCAGAGGATGACGTTGTAAGGACCGGCCTCCTCGTGCCATCTCTCCACGTCGAGTACTCTGCGAAAGAGCGAAGAACTTAAAAGGCACGTTCAGGAAAAGATTTTCTGTATCTTATGCAGATTATTCGGATATTTGCAGTTCTTATATTTCTAGCGTTCCATAGCACTATATACTCTTTTTATTTTATTTTAAAAGGAAATATAGTAAATTATAAGTGTAAAAAGAGGAGGGAAGTATAAAGAATGTTTAGTAATAGAGATTCCCTGCGTTAATCGTGATAATTCAAAATTACTTTTTTAATTGACACCAACTTGATAATTTTAATTTTATAAGTTTTCTGATTTTCGCCCGCTTTCTATGATTCCTAGTCTATCATGAAAAAAATCGACGAGAAGTTTCCCGATGATAATCCGAGATTTCACAAAACGTCGCGAGTCCATCGCGTGTTTGGTAGCAGATGCACGTGGCAGCCGAGCTGAGATTTCTCCTTGGCCAAATAGTTTTTCGGAAATGCAGGACATCGGCTAATTTTACCGCGGAGCGGACGGGGGGGGGATACCCGGAGATAGTCGGGAGTTCTATAAAACGAGTTACGGGGTCCGTCGCGTCCCACGGACGCTCATTTAAAATTCGAGTGGCGACCCGGCGTTGAGAGAAACTCGGGGCGGCGTCCCCGGTAGTGGCGTCCGCTCCGGTCCGCTCCGGGTGTAAAACCACCGTAAACTTCTACTCCAATCAATTCGGCGCAATAAACTTGTTAGTGGCGCATCGTGTTGAGAATATTACGTATCGACACGAGCGTCGACAAGTGCCGCTTTATGCATCGGTCCGTCGCGCCGCGTTGCGACCGGACGGCCGGCTGGCCGGCGCGAACGCGCGACCGGGACCGGCCCAGCCTGCCGATCAATTATCTTATCTCACTTTATAATGAAGCCCACGTTTTTGAGATAACCGTAATAACACCGCCCGTGATGGCCCCTCAATTCGCTCGGGAACGGCGCGCATAATTGCACGCGCTTATATTATCGAGGATCCGTATCGCGTAACCGCGAACCGTGCTCGCCGATCTCTTATTGATCTGATTCGCGCTACGTTGATTTGCATGAATTCGATACCTTCCTTTTTCTCGGCGTATTTACTCTCGTCGTAGATAATAGAGGACAATTATACATTTAATCGCAAAACAAAAGAAAAAAATCACGAAGAAAATGGATGTCGGGAAAGATTCTCGCGATGAAAAGATCGATTCCAAATTGATTACAGTTGTTAATTCATAAGACTCGATAATTCGTAAACAATAAATGTTGGGATTTTAAGTAATTTCCTCCGGGGATTGAAAATGTCGAGGGAAATGTCGTGAATGCGGCGCTTTAAGCTGTGATGAGGATAAAATGTGTCGCGCGCGAATCTACCGAGCGTGTGTCGCCGTTACGAGAAAATGTAAATGCATGCACGTTCAAGGAGCGAAGATTCCACCGCCCACCTTTGGCCGCACGTATTCGATTCAAAGAATGTAATCTGTTTCGCGTTCTCGCATATGCGACTCCGCGCGCTCGCAAGGGAGCTTTGCAGTTGAAAAATTTCCACCCAGCCAGTAAAGATTCCTCAGAATATTCAGATCGAATCGCCTTTGCATAAGCGCGTACAACGGCTTCAATAACGCTTGAATTCGGAAATATTCCCGTTTCTTGATTAGAAATATGCTAATTTTAGGCGAATTAAGTTACACGCCGCGCATTTTGTACATAAATTCCAGATACTTGCTAAAAATAGTAAAAAGAATATATTTACAGGAATCGATAAGCTTTTAAAGCTGGTCTCGGTATGTTACATTTTAATCATCAAATGGACCGTTGTATTCGTAAATTGTATAGTTCGTAAGAATGTCGTACATGGACAAAAAATGTATTAACAGCATTAGATCTAATTGGAAATAATCTTGTTAATTCAATAACAGTATTAATGAAAGAAATACTTATTTTATTAAAACAAGAACATGATATTGAATTAACAAGACTATTTCTAATTAGACTAATGCTGTTAATAACATTTTTTTCATATGTATAATTAAAAAAAAAGTACGGCCGTGGAAGAATAAAGACGGAGCTGCTACTTGATCGAAATTTACATACGTGAACTTTCTCTTCGCCAGAGCCCATTTCATGGGGGGTGAGATATCCGTGGCGTACACCTTCTCGAAGAGATGCGCCATGTGGGCGGTGGTTGCGCCATCACCTGCCCCGAGGTCCACCAAGGAATGCCAGGGACCCGTGAAGCCGCTCGCGTCCATTAGCTTTTGAAATTGCTCGCTGGAGAACACGTGCATGGAACCGCGGCCCAGCAGTCTGCGATAATATGAGAATTTTTCATTATTGTAAAACATCCCTCTCAGAGATAATTTAGTGTGAGCTGTTAAAATTTTACGTCGTGTAATGATATGAATAATATTTAAGTACTTTACAGGACTATTTATATACCTAAGACGTAAATAGCTAACAAAGAAGCTAATAAGGATAATACGTAGTAGATATATAATTTCGTGTGACAATAACTAATAGATTACAAATCTTAATTCATTCTTTTTGTTGTTCAAGTATGTGTCAAATTAAAATTATTTTTGTACTTGTAAAGTAATCCTCATGATACGTGTTTTGCTTTATAGGAATTAAAGCCTTCCAAAATTACATTCTAGCTAATCTCGTTTTACCAAAACAACGGCGTAGAATTTTAGAAAGAGACTGCTTGAAATAATTGTTAAATCTGTCCGCAATATTTAGATTCAAACTTATGATGAGAGTATTAAGGTACAAGTTGTGTACAAGTTGATGCGATATAAGCTCGCTTGACGAAGGCTGTGCTACCAGCGTTATCATTAGGCGCTTTTACTGCATATTACCGGCCGATAATGCATCTTCATTTCGCCATGAAACTTTACGAGCTCGAGCACGGGCTTAATTAGGCTCGTTATGTGCGCATAATCGCCGCGTGTTCCCGTTTACATTCCGTCTTGCAATTTTATCGGAAAGCAGTGTACTCCAAAGATACAAGAGAATCGAAGATTATCGGATTTGTCTTATTTTGTATCACGTCGTAATCAACGTAAGTATATCAAAAGCGATTCTAACTGATACGTATAATTATTTAAAAGCCAACAGCGTAACAGATTAAAAGTTCACGTTGGGGTAAAAAAAATTTACTTCAATTTGACGTACAGAGAATTTCGTCCTTTGAGATAAAAACCGATCGGGCACCGTGGATCCATTTGTTAATATAGCTAGACTTAAATCGAATTAAATTTATTCAAACTTATGTGTGTTTCATTAATTCTTACGATCTTTTACTTCTCGGATACAAACGTACAGGAGGGGGAGGGGAAGCATGTCCCGATCTTGCGGTTCTTCGCTATCTATCGATCGATCCAAAGAACGAACGAGCACCTGCATATAGAAATCGAATCCCCGAGGCATCTCCGCGGCAGCAGGTTGCCCCGCGGAATTCGTCGATGTCATCCGGGATGAATGGGGAGGGAGAGGAGAGAAAGAGAGAGAGAGAGAGAGTAAGAGCTCCGGTGAGCGGAGCAGGGGGGGAGGGGTACGGCTCGCTTCCACCCCTATCCCTCGACTTCTCCTCCGTGTGCGGAGGCATCATGAGGGAAAAAGGGGCGGGTTCATTTGAAAATACCAGAGTCGTCGCCGGCGTTGCGCGGCGCACGGCGATCCATCAATGCCGCGGAACGCGGGATTTTGATCGTGAATTCGGTTACCCCCCCGGCGTTATAAATAAGGCGATGGTGGTCCGCGCGGAGGCCGGTCCTCCCACCCCGCTTTCTCTCCTCCGTCCGATTCCGATTCTGCCTCCCTCCGCCCTTCCTTTCTTTTTCCTCTTTCGCTTTCCTCTTTCCTTCTTCCGCGCCGCTCGGCTATGGCCGGTGCCATCAATTAACGAGCACCTTCTGGCCCCATTGAATAATAAACAAGAATAAGAAGGAGATGGAAGAGGGACGAGAGCGTCGCGGGAGAGACAGAGACAGAGACGGGGAGGGGAAGAAAGGGGGAGACGGAGAGACCCGCGGACCCGGTTGGCGCATTGTTCGTAGTATCGTCCGGCTCCTCTACCTTGTTCCTTCTTTCTGCGGATCCTTAAGTCACCCCTCTCTCTCCTTTATCTCCCTTCCTCCCGTCTCTCGGAGCTCACCTTCGTGTACGTCGCGCACGGTCCTCTCGCTCCTGTTCTTATTCCTGTTTTCTCTCCTCGTCCCTCTTTCCCCTACCTCACCGCCCTCTCGCCTCCTTTTCTATCTCTCTCTCTTTTTCCCCTCTTTGTTTTCTATCTTTCTCCCTTGTGCACATATCCTCTCCTTTTCTGGGCTCGTTTCCATTGTCAGCCATCCAGCACCACCACCGTCTCGGTGCAGTCACATCGTCCTCGCAACTCCTCGCAGCCTCCGCTGCGAGACTCCGAGCGGAAAGGAAGGAAAGAGATGCGAGTATTAGAAGGAGGAAAAGGGACCCCATGCACGTACACGCGTGTGCGTGTGGTCACGGTGATATATACGCGCGGTCCACAAATCAGGTCCGTAGATCGTAGCGGCTTCGTCGGCGGCGCGAGCGACAATTAATTCGCCGCTTTTGCTCTCCCGGTTCCTCTTCCCCCGGGGGCCCCATTGTATGTGCGTACCCGCTCGCATACAACCCTCCCCTTCCTTTTTTTCTCGTCCTCCACGATTCGGAACACTTCCTTCTATCTCTCTCTCTCTCTCTCTCTCTCTCTCTTGGATTCTATCTCTGCGCGTTCTGTTTTATCGGGGACCACTAGGGCCCTTTTTGCCTTGTTTGGACTCGACGGAAGGGATGGGAGGGAGAAGGGCCAGACTCCCGACCCGTAAAAGCGCGGCTTTAATACGGGCCCGGCGTCATGCGGTCTAGCTATGCGGCCATGCCGTTACGAGCCTTAAAAAGGAGCGTCGAGAAACGCGAAGCAATTATATGTCGAGATACGGGGTGGCCGGTATCTCGATCACATCAGCTGTCGGTGTTAGAAACCTGTAGGAGATGTTAAGCTTGTTACAAAGATCTTTTTTAGATTGTAAAAGGACAAATTGTAATTCTTTCATTTTTCTGGAGCGCATGCAATATAATTTTCGAATATTTATGCTGTCTATAATTATCAGGCGAGAAGAGGGGGAGAAGAAAAATATAATCACACATCAATTTCTGACAATTTCAACAATTTAACTTCTTATTATCAAAATAACAAGAGCATATAAATTATGTAAATATTTTCATAAGTACTTCAAAATTATTTCAAGCAATACTGATCGATCGGCACTTTAATGTTCGTAATTAATGATGCAGCTCTATATTGCATATTCGGGAAACCTGTATGCGATCGCGTCCCGAGATGAGAATCAAAATTAAGCTCGACAAACATCCCCTTCATTAATACTCTCGACGCGCGGTCTCCTCACGTGTAGAGAAGCCGGCTGGATGGCGAAATCGATTTAGGAGGAGACGCCACGGACATCGATAGTCCTCGCTCGCCGGCGGCGAGGACAGGATAGCGCCGTGTACGCCCGATAACGATCTCCCCGCAGGACGATTATTTACAATTCCAGCCACCCACTCTAGCGGCCCGGGTCGTGCTTCAATTTTTGTCGCCGAGCCAGGCACACTGTCGGGTGAGAGCTTGAAGCTCGGGGCTTTTATCGGAACGCGCGGCGCGGCGAGAAAGGGGGAGGCCCCCCGCCCCCACGATCGTAAAATAGCCCGGAGGGCGAGAGAGCGAGCGCGAGCGGGTAGTGTTAAAGAGGCGCTCGGCGGAGGATCGTTTACCTAATAATAGCAATAATATGTAAATGCGATGCGTATCGAGCCGCCATCGAGAGAAGGGGCCGCGCGCTACGACGCCATTGTTTGCAAATCCTTGGTCGAACGAGCGATCCAGCGAGATCGGCACCGTTGGAGTCGGGCTCTTCTGCGCTGCTCGCGATGCTTGCGATTTTCTTTTGCGCGCGAACGATATTATCTGCGATCTGCGAGCGGCGCACGGTACATTAAAGATTATTAATTGAAAAGAATGTGTCAAATAAAATGAATTACTATTGTATTGATCGTATGCAATAAATAAAATGAATATATATTCTGAGATGAGATTGGCTTGGAACACCAGAGCATATCTTTTATTTTAATGAAATACATTTTTTTATCTTTCCAATTTAGTTGAGATATATATTTAAAAAAGGCACATGTTTCATATATTTTTCAGTGTTGATCTCGTATCAATGTGTAATACGCAGTACATAGGTATTATATTTATAGATTACGTGTTAAGAACATCGCGTGTTAGGATTATACATTTTAAAGGCTTATAGAAGGTGTGCGTGTATGTGTGTGTGTGTACGTATATGTAGCATGATGATAACTCGATTGGATCTCGTCACGCTCGAGAATACGCGCGATTCGGACGATCATTACGTATTCACGTTATTAAGCGCGCGAACGAAATGTAATTCCGTAATACGGCGCGGGGATGGAACTTTTCAGAGTTCGTCCTGAATGGATTAATGAACCGAGTGACATGGGATCTCTCCTCTCTCTCCCTCTCCTTGATTGGGGCAACACTTAAGGAATCTGGCCAGTCATCTTTACCTTCGTTTGTCGTCGTTCTGAACGAGCAACGAGCCGCATCCTGACCTTTCTCTCTCTTCCCTCCTCTTTTTTTCGATGTCAATTCTCTCGTCGGTTTCTCCGATACGTTCAAATTCCCTCTATATCATCGGGTGAGATTGCTTTTCGAGATCGTTAATGCACTCGCGTTATCGCTGCTTAGTACAAGATACAAAACCGCACACTTGTATTTATCGATGTTATTGTATTCCACGCAGCCGATAATTTTTAGCGAGGCTTAATGTATGAATTATGTAAAGAATTAACATTGATTTTTTGATCAGTGAGATTTGATACATGTTTCGTATCATATTAATGTTTTAATTTTTCTTTATTCTTGCCTTATAATTATCTTCCCGTAATTATGATTTTAGCGTTATATGTCATAGCGATAATTAATCAATATTTTTTTAACTATCGGTTAAACTACTAACTAACTACTAACTATTACGAGTTCAGCGGTAGGACAGTGTTAGGGAGGAGAGAGAAGAATCGCTCCTCTCCACTACATCTTATGCGGAATAAAACTTGGAGCCGGTAAATTCTCGCGATATTACTTTCCTTAGGTGCATTCAATCAATGTCCGCCAACGTGAAAAATGTATTTCGAATCGGAGAAAGCAAAAGGACCGGGGAAACTCGGAAAATTTCATAGATCATTGGCCATCGCCGAATGCAAGAGAGAAGTTATCGGGAATTCCTCTTAAAATATTTCCTTTGAGGTGTAACGCACTTGCGAAACAAGTCATAGCTTTTGCATTGAGAAGTCGAAAAATTGCTAATTATTCTCGCGTTCTCCGGAACGCAAAGCAACGTTCGTTGATGACTTTATTTCCTTCCGCTTGTTAATTAAAACTGATAAATTCGTCGTTTAAAAATCTGAAAATCATGGAGATGGACGTCGTTTTTAAGTTCAACGCTAAACAGTGTAAATGTGCCGGCGCAAAACGTAAGAAGGCAACGTATGGGAATACTCGCGGCAGTTCGCCACGGCGATGTCGTGGGGCTAGGTGAAAGGACGTAAAAGGGATGCGCGCGAAAGAAAACGCACGAGAAAGGAGCCGGAGGATCCTTCGCCCTGATATCATTGCGGCTCATCTTCCCCATCCCTTTTTCTCTCTTTCTCGCCGCGATTATACAATCGACGTTAGCTTCCCCCACGCGCGCATCCGCACACGGACGGAGACGGTAGAGAGCCACACAGACGCGCGTAACAAGAACGACATGCCTCGCGCGACGTGTGCGCTCTCGTAGTGACAATGTAAGTGGAGTCTTCGGCGAACATCGGCCACCTTCGCCGGGTCGACTCGGCGAGGGAGAAGAGAACGGCAAAGAGGGCGAATTTATCTCGCAGGGACCCCTCGCGCGCGCGGCGGGGTCCGGTACCGCGGGGGTGGGGATGTCGCGGTGCGGGAGAAAGAGAGAGAGAGAAATGTGGCGAGACACATGGAGTGATCGCAGAATCGACGGGGAGGGGGATGAAGAGAGAGGGATGGCGAGAGGGAAGCTACGAGGAAGGGAGCGAAGGGAGCGAGAGGGAACCGACGTGTATTTAGCATTCCCCATACCGGCATAGCGTCTCGTTAGCTGTCTTCTCTCCCTCTCTCTCTCTCTCTCTCTCTCTTTCTCCCTTTCGCTCGCGCTGCCTCCGCCGGTCTTTCTTCGTTGATGGAGCACATAGAACGCGCGGGTACGAGTCCGTAAGATCCGAGGGGGTGGGCGCAGGGGTGAGAGGGCGCGCGGAGAGGGAGGTGTACGAACGTCACTCGAAGCTGGGGATGCTGGGTAGGCGTGGACCATGGACCACCCTGTCCACGGCGGCTGGAGGGGAGACCACGCCACCGCGGCCGTCGAACGGGAGGGCAGACGGGCGGGAGGCATCCAGGGATGACGAAGGGAGGGGTGAGGGGCGCCGTGGACAATAATAATTATTATACACGGTGGAGTTTTGCAAATGCTGTCCTTCGAGGGTGGCTGACGACGTGAGGCGGGAAGAAAGGGAGGTCGGTGGACGGAGTAGGTGCCAGGAACGGCCGCCCGCTATCTCGCCCGGTCGCAAGCGGGGGCGGCGGAGGAAGGATGAGTGGCGAGACGCGAGGGAGAGAGGGGGGACGGGGGGAGGGAAGCGAGTGATTCTTAAACGGGATCGTTATGCGAGTCTTTCCCGTGCTCTCTTCCTTCTCTCCCGTGCTCTCTCTACGATTGCCTCGTTCCCCTTCCCCTCCTATTTCTTGCTCTTCCCTCATTCCCCACCCCTGTCCCTTATATACTTGGCCGTTCGTTTCACCCCTTAGACCTACCAGTGCGCCTCTCAGCCACCCCTTCGCTGCACAGTGGACGTATAGTAAGTGGACGACTCTGTGAATCCGTATTGGAAGAAAGTCTACGTATACGTATGCGCAAAAATCGACGTGTGAGAGCCGTGTATCTCTGTGTGTGTGTGTGTGTGTGTGTGTATGTGTGGCGCGGCGCAGATCACACGTCACATATCGAGTCTCGAGAGCAGACGTAGCCCCTTCCGTCCGCCCCCTTCTGACCTGACGAGACGTCCACGAGCGGAGGAAGCCCTTCTTCCCCTCGCCCCGCTTCGTCTCGTTAATTTTGTCAATTTCGTCGGGACGTCTCGAGATTCTTTCATCTTTCTTACCCTTCACCTATTTCTTCATCTACCATATATTTATCTCCTCGTATTTCGTTTAACATGGGAAAATTGCGATAAATGTAATCCGTTGCGAAATTGCAAAATATGGAACCACTTCGTTAATATGATTCCATCTTAATGGAATTCTTAAATAAAATCTAAAAGGTTCAAGTTAGCTTTTACATTTTAACATAATGTGACACGTGTTTTCGACCCAGAGATCAATCCAAAAAGTCTCGACAACGGGGAATCTTTACGATTTTGCAACACAATTCGTCGACATCGGTCAATGTTCTCGGCGATTTCGCGCGCGTTTTAAGAGCGTCGCGTAACGCGGCTGAAAAATATCCAATCGCTTTATTCTTGTAACGTGACAGAGAGGGCGATCGTTAATTTCGGCCGAAGCCACGCGACGCCGTTGGATTTTCCAAGTGGACGGGAAGTCGAAGAGGACGAGGCGCGCGCTATTCGCCAGGGAAACATACACTTTTATAACTCGTTTCTCTCCTCGCCGGCACTGGCAAATCTCTCTCTTGACGGGGACATTTCTGAATTTTAGACGCTTTAAACATCGTGATTTGGCGTACGAGCACCGTGCGTACTGCTGTCGTAAAAGAAGTCGACAGAAAGAGAAAGAAAGGTACGTGCCGTTGATCTCTTCAACGAAAATCACGCGAGTTTTTCCCCCCTCCCCCTCGAAATATTTAAAAAATCGTAATCCTGTTAAGGACGCAAGTTTCTTATATTATAAACTGTATCCGAAAAGCACCTCTGCGATTACGTATTCTATATACTATTGAGTTGAAGTTACAATAAAATCGAGTTCAAGTAAAAGAGAGATATACAAACGAAAGCACGATTGATCACAGGCATATTGTGTATTAAACTAGATATACAGATTTATATGAATTTAAACTTTATAAAGTAATATCGTATCGTATTCTCATCTCACTTGGAGTCGGCCGCCTCGAAGACAGCTGCTCGACAACTAAAGCGATTTAGACTTAAACTTGGCCGTTCCCGAAAAGCATCTTTATGCCACGACCGTCGGGACGACGGTGGCGCGGGCACGTGAATCAGGGGATTTATTATTTAGCCGGACATATTTAGCGGCGCACGTAGTAGACAGGGACGTATCCTTCCTCCACGAGCTGTGCGCTCGTCTCTCGGCACGTATGTACACGCGAACTACACTCGGATGCAGCGGACGGCGTGTGCATTATGCACCGGCAAGCTCGGTGGAGCCGAGCTGGCGACTCGTGCGCCTGCATGTATGCACTTGGCTGCATGCACTTGTCCCCGGGTACGCTTATCCTCATTAGTCACGCGTAGAGGATGAGAAAAATTTATTTCCATAAACTTATAATTCGACTGTATGAAAGATAAGTAAATTATTAACATAGATAACATAGATATCTTACATTCTAGGATTAATAATTTATTAGAATGATACTATATTTAATTTATATATCTATATTGTATTTTTAATATTGTCAAAATGACAGGATCGATATAGTTGGTTGGTATGTTATCGATTACGATTGCGCTGCGATAGTGTACTTTTTTAGTCTAATAGTCTCACCCCTTTCGCAGTACGTCGTAGTTTGCACGCAACGAATATGTGAATCATTACAGTAATGTGAATTTATGTAAGGCAATATGATTGATAGTTGGTAAAACCGTGTGGAAAAGAAAAAAATAGAGCGAAGCAACAATGCTGTATCATTACGCGCATCGCGTGTATTGCAAAGCTAAAGGGTGAATTTTAAAGAGACCCTTTCTTGGAGAGACTTGCTGCTTTTTCATCGCGTCTGCCTGGCGTTTCCCGGAAAGAATGGATTAATACGCAAGTAACAAGGCTTGTTATTGTTGCACGAAAAAGTCTCCACTTCAACTGTTACCTAGCGTACAACCGTATATTCTAGCACACATCCGCAGTGTGTTTACATCGTGTGCAAGATATTGCACAAGC
Organism: Temnothorax nylanderi; assembly: GCF_030848795.1. Classification (NCBI taxonomy): domain Eukaryota; kingdom Metazoa; phylum Arthropoda; class Insecta; order Hymenoptera; family Formicidae; genus Temnothorax; species Temnothorax nylanderi. The sequence continues at coordinate 81,268 of NW_027249128.1, forward strand.
CATAATATTCGATACTCTAAGGAATCTTCCCCCCCAAATCTTCTTTATCGAAATAACAGAATATTCTTGTATCTCCCTATATTCATGCAAAATAAGATTTGGATAAATAAAGAAAATATCTCCATATTTTTCTTATGTATAGAAGATACTAATAAGATACATATCTTCTTTAAGAGGTTCGAGATATGAGAATATTATTGTTTTCACTTAACAATTTGCCGGTAATTATGTTCAATCACGTTCTTACACCTTGTTATGTGCAAACAATAAAGTGACTCCAATAATAGATGTTAATTGACTTGTTGAATTGTGTAGCAACTCCGCATTTGTACGCGTTAACATGCAGTTCTACGAAGACAATATTGAGGCAAATCGATATTGCGCGACTGGTGCGCGTGCCAGTTTCGATGGCGAGCGGTAGTACGATATAATTTTCTGTTATTATAAAATAAAGTACTGTGTAATTTTTTGAAATTAAATAAGCAATATTACGCAACAATTTAAATCAGCTATATTATTAATATTTTAAGTTAAATGGGAGATAGAAGAAACGTCATTTTTCTTAGAAAAAAAAGCAATTATCTTGCTTTTTAATATAAATATAAATACACACACAAAAGTACAAAAAATCGATACAGAAATTGTCAGAATTTGTCATGGCGTGTGGTCGGAATAATCTACACCTCTACACGTAAAACAATGAAGCGAGTCTTTAATTATGTCGGAGAGAAAGGAACGTTAAGAAACGGGAAACACCCCTTTCGCGGCTACGGGAGGATGCGAAACCGCCCCTTTCCTAGCGCGCGTCGCTCCCGGAAGGAGTTAATGAGTAATTAACAGAGCGCAAACGCGCGCCGGCGCGGCGCGATGCGGCGCCTCGTTCTGCGGACCTGGAACGATCCCTCGGGGCACCGCCTCTCTCGTCCTCTTAATTACTGGTCATAACCGAGACCGAGAGACAGAGCGAGATCCTGGGTCGGGTCGAGTCGAGTCGAGTCGGTTTCCCGAGAGGGTGGACGAGGCGGCGCCGATACGGCTTTTCCGCTCGGCGCGCGAGAACTCGCGCCTGCGCCCCGCTGTTAATTACACGGGAGAGGGTTGCCAATCGGAGGAAAAGCCACCCCTCGCGCAAACGCGCTAATGATAATTACTGACCAATTGGGCCGACATCGCCGCGCCGTCGCGGACCAATCGCAGGATGCTGACTGGAAAGAAAGGAAAAGCGAAGGAGAACGAGTAGAGTCGAGGATGGGGTGACCCGAAGGTGGTCGATCGCGAAAACGCAATCACAAACGTAGAAAGTTGCTGACAACTTAAATGACGTCATAGGAAATTTGCCGGAAAATACAATTGTCGTTATGTACGATTTATTATAATATAAACGTTATTAGTTTGATCTAACGTTATTATATCTTTAAGCTGCAATAACAACTAAAACAAAAACGGCTACTAAAAATATTCAATTACTTGCTTGTCTCCTTGCAATTTGAAAATTTCTTAAAAAATATATCAATTTAATGTACGTTAATATTCAATTCGCTGTCTTTTACGAACGACTTATATTGAAGGCAGACAGTTTCGATCTCACGGAACCGCACTTCCGTCGTGCTGCATTTAAACGCCGTCACTTTTCCTTTAACATCGCAGTAACGATTTTTACAGCCGACGACGAGGTCGATGCATCCGGAAAAGTGCATATTGCGCGTTACGCGCTATCCAATGAATGGCGAAGCGGAATGTAACGCTTCGCGTTTCGCTCTTACTGTCGCCCACCTCCCGGTAATTCCTTCCTGGTAACACGTGTTACGAGCGCGGCGGCTCGTTTCCGGAAAATTACCGGTTCGACCGTCAGCGAATTAGGAAAAAAAAAAAGGAGGAAGCTCGGCCCGGTCCCCGTGCATTATTATCCCACACGTGGCTCCTTTTCGCTCATTAAAATCGAATTTACCTCGTGGCGCTCGAACGCGTCATACGTGTCCGCTCGTTTGTCTCGTGTTCGGCGTATAGCGAAAGACACGAACATACGTGACAGATACGAACTTTGACATGAGAACAATGTACTGAGCACAATGGGTAAATCTTTTAGCGTTGAGTAGGTGCAGGTACATGAGAATAAATGGCAATTATCTGGAAATTATATTACTTTTCTACTTCTAAATTGTCAGTAAAGAAGGATGTTTGTTCTCATTTATTTATTAGACAGATTTAAAAAAATTCTCAGGTTTAAGAAAACAAAGCTATAAAGATTTTGGTGTATCTTGTGGTAAATAATAAATAATTTCTTACAAAGAAAGATTATCGGATCAAGAATCGCTTAACGTAGAAAAAAAGTTTGTATAAATATCTTTGAAAAGTTGAAGATTAAATTAAAAGATTAAATATCTTTCCAATCGTTTTAAAAATAGCAGAAAATGTAATGTACATTATTTTATTATTCGCATATTAGTAAAAATTACTTTTGCATATGCTGCGTTATTTTTTCTGCAATTCACTTTGGAATTGGATATTAAAATTTCCTACGGCGCGGCGGCCCGAACGATACACACCGAGTTAATGATTTTTAAAGTAAGCGTGACGAGTGAAACCATGTCGCAATTGTACGCGTATAATTCCTGATGATGGAGTCTTTAATTGTTCTGTACCCACCTCATTATCATATAAATTTCCGTGTTTACTTTCCGTGCGGTCGCCGTTTGATGTAACGACCACCGGCTGATTTGCATAAAACTTATATTTAACGCTGGAGTAATCGAATGCGGGACAGGTATATGTCTTTAGATTCAACTTCAGATACAAGAAATTAACTGTCAGAATTTCCGTGACAGTCTCGGTTTGAGAGTTCATATTTCATGATATTTTATCTTACGCAATATATCAATTAATAACGCGTGAGAAGGTATATGTCATTACATTGTTATCAAACGTAACGATGCATTAAATGAAATTCTTCGGAAATTGACACGTCTTTGTTGTCGTTGGAGTTAAAAATTCTCGAAGCAATCATTCAATAGACTCACGATTATTTATAAAGCGTCTATATGCAAGCATCTGAATAGAAAAGTTAACATTAATAAGAATATTAATAAAAAAAATTAATATCAAGAAGAAAAATGAATGATTTCTTCTACATCATACAAATAAAAAAAATCATGTACACTAGATTTAGCAAATATCTTTGTCAAATGACTCTCGAAGCCATCGCTGAGCGAAGCGGATTATTCGTACGTGGAGAAAAGAAGTCGGGGGGTCCGGTCACCCTTTAGAAGTCAAGTTCAGATAAGAGGGGAGGTCGAAGAGGAGACAGGAAGGTAACAGGTGGTGCGCGGAACTAAATACTCCCTTCTCTCGCCCGCTCGCTCGATTGCCTCACCATCGGAGAGTCTCATCGGTCCCATACAGGTTGAGGCCCTAAGACAAAAACTAGCTACTGGGTTCCGTCTGTGGCCGCAGTACCTGATAATCTCCCTCGCATCCTCCGCTCTTCCCGTCGGCTCGACCACGCTAGAATCTCAGCACGTCATTTTCTCCTCTTCATTTTCTTTTCATGAGTCGGCTACCGAATGATTAACCCTTTGACTGGCGCTCGCGCTATCAATCTGTCCGTTCCGCTAATTCGCGATTTTATGATTTTCTTTGTACCACGTTGATATCGTAAGAATGTTTTATTGCTCAACGGTTCAATTATGAGCCGGTAGCTCTACTTCTGTTCATTTTATAATCGCGAACAATAACTCGTGACTATAAAAGTAATATTATACAGAAATAATAATTATTGTTACCACCTTTGACTATAAAGGTTACCACATTCACAACGTCTGTTAACAAAAACGTTTTTCTACTTTCTTGATTTTTATTTCTCGGATAACGAAACTCGGACTGAAAAAAAGAAGGAAATATGTACCGTATTTCTTGTTTCAGCGTGTATCTTTATTTTCTTACTTCTGCAATCACGATCTCATCTCACCACTCGCGATGCTCTTTTTTCTCGTGGCTAATTAAATTTTTCATGATAAAATTGCAGCTTCGTCGGCGCGCCGACTTGAGGATAAATCTGGCGGGAATCGAGTAGATAGACGAACCGTACGAGGGACAACGGGTGCGAAATTACACGTCGGGACCCTCCCTGATTAGACGATCGAAAAGATCAAATCCAGGATGCATTCGCGTTTCGTCTGTGTGGGCATACTCTCTCGGCATCGAAATGATAATATTAGAACGAAGAGCGGTGGCGGCCGAGCCGGTAATTATGCGTAGTCCCGCGGGAGAGGCGAGGCCCGCGGTATATAACCACCGAATTTGCATCGAGATACAATCGGAGAAACGGGGAGAAATTCCTCTCTCTCTCCCCCGCCCCTTCGTGCGTCGGTTCCATCGCGTCGGGAAAGATTTCCGGGGCCCGGCAATTAGCAGTAATAACCTATTCCGCGCGCCAATCAATGTTAATTGACATCGGCCAGAGCGAGCGGCCCCGCGAAAGAAACGCGAAAGCTCCCGGAATTCTATTCGTGTGCGCGCGCGGGCACACCTGCGCGCTCGCCAATCCGGCGAAAATTGCGCGCAATTTGCGCGAAAATAAAATCAAAATGTGAACGGGCACGACGCACGGCGGATTCGAAAAGGCAGCCCGCTCCGCGCTGCCTTTCGCGAGAAGGTAGGGGGAGAGGAGTAGCCCCCCCTTCGTTCTCGCCAGCGCAGGGCGGATGCACGCTTCGAGTGGCTAATTTTCTTCCTTCTCTTCGCTAGCCCCCCTCAACCCCACAGTTCCTCCCTCCACTTGGTGATTTCCCGTCCTCCTCTCGCACGGTACATCTCTCTCTCCTCTCCGCCGAGGACGAAACGACCAGCGCTTTGATGGAGGACATCTCGCCGCTAATTATGATTAATTTGTGAGACGAGCGAGCGAGGACCTCGAACCCGGCAGCTACCGGGGGCGCAGGGGACCATGGGGATGCAGAGGGGGAGAGGAGGGGCCGGGGGAGAGGACGTAATTAATATTCTCAGCAGGACGGCGTTGCAACGTCACGTGAACGTCACCCAGGTGACTCCGTCGACGATTTCCCCGTTCCGAGTCCGGGAGAGCTTTCTTTCGGTCCAATCGTACGCACGGCCGCTTTGCGCTGCGTAATTACGCGTTCGATATAATTGCGCGATGATTATTCACGACTGGTTATCCCCGCGCGCCTTTAATGCACGCGTTATTAGACGCGAGCGAAGGCGCGGAGTCACGGGGGAATGCACGGTTATTCGAAATGCGAGAATCACGCGCGCATTTAACTCCGTAGTAAATCCCTTCTGTAGATTCTCGAGTCTGCGAATCGATTAAGTCAGCACCGAATTTCAGCAATGGATTTCCGTAGACAAAATTCGGCAAACACGTTGAGAAACACATAAACGCAAAGCAAAGAAAAGTAGCCTTCGGCTCTACATATTAATTTCACGAATGTGCATTAATCTCTTCCTTCTACAGATTTCTCGTTATATCTCGAACTGATGCCCCGTGGATTTATTTCCCTAAGTATGAATATTTTATTCATGTAAATGTATGTACTTATAAAGCGTATTCAAATGAAACAGCTTCTTCCGAATGGGTTAATAGGCACGCGATATGATCTCGCGATGGCTATTCGCGACAACGATCTCACTTTTGTTTAATGCACGTGTTATAAGTGAAAGCGCCTCTGTAAGATTATAAGAGATTGCGCGATTGCTCAAATAGCGTATTTCATTTAATTCTTAAACAGATTTACACCCGACATCCTTGATTCTCGAATCCTATATTAATTCCAAGCTACGATCTTAAAAATCACGGATCTCCGGTTTTATAAACATTTACATTTATAATTGATTTTACAACGATCACATCTTTTATATCGGTATCATATTAATGTTTTAGACATTTGAATTCGTGTATCGATGTGAGAGAAAAGAAAAGGAAAATGAGTGTGGTCTAATAAAAATAAAGTCATTAACATTGATTGAATTCAATATAGTTGCGCGATCATTATTCATAATTGGCCAGCTCGTTTCTTTAATGCTCGCACTGTTAGATAATAGCGTTTCTCGGATTTGTAAAAGAATGCAATATCGTGAGGATTCCGCGCGATGAAAGAGTAGTGATTAGATTAGGCATGTTAAGAACGCTGCGGAAATTAAAATTTCAAACAGATATACTTTACGAAATTGGACGGATATTGTCGGCGATATCATTACAGTTTTCATAATCTTATTTCGATTTCTTGCAGTCCCGCAATGTAACATAATTGCACGTTCGATATAATTGCGAGTAATTATTGTTAATTACTGTTTAATATGAGTTAAATTGTTCTGACGTCACGCAGCGAAGGTTTGATCATTTTTCGAATCGCGTGTGACTGTAATTATAGGTCAAACATAATTATGAGTAATTATCGATAATTATTTAGTAATTCGAGGTCGATTGTCGCTCGGTAGAATTGAAAAACCATTTATAAACTTCTGACAAGCAAATTCTTCATAATTACCAATTTTGCGAAATTACACTGCGCTCGATAGGTGCTGTACTACAAAGTATAATTATCAAGAACAATTTCGAGAAATGTCTAATTAAAGTATCAAGGTGAAAGTTCATAAAAAGAAAAAAATATTTTCATCAATAGTAGACGAAATTAGCACTCCATTTTTACAATTATATGGATGATTTATTTTATTTATCAAATCGAAATTGAGACTGAACTCCTATTCCGTACGAATACGCGTGACCGGTATTATTGACTCGCGATGTGGTATATCGGTGATTATTACACCAATCAATTCGCGTTCCGAAGGAAGGGAGGGTCCATGATGGCGTGGCGAAAGGGTTTAATTACGTGCGTCTCGGCGATGACGAAGACAAATACCTAAGTGTGATTGCCAGTAGTAAACTCGTCGAGTTTTCGATCAGCTGGTACCACCGTGACTAAAGTTCCTCGACGTGCCGACCGCGATGCGGAGAACGCTGCCCGTTACCGCCTGTGGACGTGATTGAGTTGCATCGGATTCGGAAAGATTGTTTCGTGTCATAGCGCCCCGACGATTTAATAAAAAAAACTTTCGTCTATCTCTCGGCTATTGAATTATTCTTCCCTCGGCTAGCGTGAACATGAATTACTTCGCGCTTCTGCGGCACAATGCCAACAATTGGATTTAAATTTGTATTCCGCAATATTTTATGTATCAATGTATGGTATTTCTTCAACAAGTTTTATACATATATACGTATAAGTTACATATATATGTAACTTATATATATGTATAAAACTTGTGGAAGAAATACCATACATTGATACATAAAATATATATATAACTTAGATTTTATTAATTAAATTTACATATATTTTGGTCTTAGATATATTCTTCTGTCCTTCTAATTATTTTATTAATTACATTATTCAAAACGGTAAACTAAAATTATTCTTCTGTAAAGTTATATAGATCAAACCACACACAGAAATTATCATAAATAAAAGAAGAAATCAGATATTGTAACACAGAAAATATTAAAACATGTTTACAAAAAAATTAGCAAAAGGTACTAAGAAAAGTTTTTGAAATATCAAGTGACTATTCGTGAAGAAGATTTCCTATTTCTGCGCTCTCGAAAGGTTTATATTAATCTTTGTTAACTGTAATGAATTCTTAAATTCGCATCCGAATTTAAGAATTAATTCGAAAGTCCGGCGGCTCAAGGGCACTCCTCCTTAGGCAGGACTGTCGATCTTCTACGCTTTCGCTCAGCAATCTGTCTCTCGGAGCCGACAGCGGCGGTGTCACGCCTAGTAGCCGCGGCTAGCCGCGTCGGGAGAAATTTTAATAAACGGTTCCCCGGGTTACCGATGCCCGCATACATATGTAACACGCACGTACGCGGCCAAGTGTGGAGGTGTTGCCCGTTGCCTGGTAGCCGGCAGGACGACGCGGCCGGGGGAGAGAGGTTAATCACCCACGCTGGATTTTAATAAACGGTTCGGGGGGCAAACAAAGCTGGCCATCAATAACCATGGCGCTGCCTCGCTCTCTCATTCTCTCGTTCCGTCTCTCTTCCTCCATCCCAGCACCGGGGGCCCCCACGGCCCACCTCGCCGCCTGACCGACCCGCGGCCATGCCAGGGCCTTTGCCACCAGCTTGTCGAGTCTCGCAGCGGACAGCGAGATAGGCGGAGATTGTATCTCCGTGGTTATTAATTAACCGGCGAGAAGGGAAGGCCCCCTTTCATCACCTCGCAAACGATATCGCCTTCAGCGAGAGAGGGCCCTCGGTCTTGCCCTAGCATATAGATAGCATACAGCTGTAGCTCGGGGACCTCTCGTTTGATACAAGTACTCTGATATTTGCGCGTATACAAGGGGACAGATCATCACGCATAAGAGAGTGGAAGTTTGTGTTACAAATATATTAAATTATTATTTGTCGAAATTATGTGTCATACATATTATTAGACATTACAGAGATTCTACGAGTAACAAGACGCGATCACAACGACGTTCTCGTTCACACTATTTTGCTCGAAACACATAAACGACGCGAAATATTAATTAAATATGAATAGTGTTATATTTTATTTTTTATTCAGAAAGCAAAATAAATATCGGATATAAGGCAAAATAAATATTGTTGTCTTATGACCAAGTTATAATCTGTTACCTTAAAAAAAGTTTTTAATTTTTATCTTTGCGTTAACGAGATACCAGAAGTATTTACATATAGATAAGCAGAGACTGGAGTATATTTCGTTATCAGCTGTTTAAAAATATTATACTTAAATTGTATTAATAATGTAGAGGAAAATAAGACTTAAGCAACGCATGTCGACGACAAACGCGATCCACTTCCTCGTTATGGAATTTGTAGGAGAGGTGAAATTAGATCCAGCAAGATCCGTACATTGCGATATCGAGATATCTCGCGGAAAAATCAATACGAAACGGCGTAATGGGCACTTACCCGTTTATGGACGTTCGACTGATGAACCAGGATAACGCCGACCTGGCTAACGAGTGCCAAGCCTGCAGGGGCAGCGAGTCGGATCTCTCCGCGGATCTCACGAGGAAAATTTCGGCGGCTTTGTCGGGCTGGTCGGCATTGGGACCGGTACCGAGCGGGACCCACAAATCCAGCAGATCTTCTCTGATCTTGGTTTTGTCTACCCTGTACCACTGTAAAAATAAAACATAATTGTTAGCTTCGTTCTTATCTTCATCACGGTTTTGTCTTTGCATTATTAAATATATATAATAAATGAAATTGAGTTTTACTTCAGAAAGATTTTTGCGCAATTCTACACAAATAAAGAACTTTTTGCTCTTATTTCATTGGTAGTAGATAATAAAGCTGATTAATAAAAAATAATCTTTATATGAGCAATGTGATATTGTGATAATAAACTAATAAATATCTCATAAATTTACATATTCAAATTTTAATTTTCTATGATGGATCTTTTGATTTATATAAGATTCTGTAGTATCTATGTACATGTAATATTTTTTTATAACATACCATATAAAAAACTATAATGTAACTAAAAATAAGAATTGATTTTCTCGGAATAATGCGTAATCTCGCAGGCGAAATTATTTGATCGCAAAAATCATCTTGCTACATCAATTTGCGGGAATAAAATTCGTGAAGTTCCAAGTATATATTCCATTAACGTCCCACCGGGCGGGCCGCCAAAAATGTATTTCTCGCTTCATTACGGCCGCGTATTACGGTATTAACGATACGTATATCCCTCGGTCGCGGATCAATTTTCCTTACGAAGCTCTCACACATTTCGAGAGTTTGCGTAATTACGCGCTGCTGGGTTTCTTCTTTCATTTTTTTCCCCCTCGCGTTCTCTCTTGCAAAATACACATATCGTCGTCGACGGGAGGATACGCATATTGCCGATGTCGGTGTGGTTCGGACGGCGCAAAGTTTCGACACGTTAATGCGCGAAAAAATAAAAAATAAAAAAAAACCTATGAAGTCTTATATTTCATTAAAGCGCCGTACGACCGGGAGACGCACGGCACGGTCGCGTCCGTTGAACATTTTTCGCTTCATTATCGAAGCCGCGTATCGCAACATTAACGATTCTTTTCTCGCCTGCCGTCCACGTTCGTGTCCTCGTTCTCGTCCTCGTCCTCGAGGAGAACCGCGAAACGCCACACAGACCGAAAAGCAATTACGTTGACCGGTCGGCCGGTCGGTCGGTCGGTCGGTTGGTCCACCGGGCCTTGCGCTACACGACAGATATCCGATTTCACCGTCAGCTTCCGAGAATGAGAACCAATTACGCGGCCCCGGGGCATTAAGGAATCGATCTAATTTGCGCGCGCGCTCGGCGGCGCGGCGCGGCGCGGAGCGGCGGCTCTTAATGGCGAGAGAGCCGGCCGATGAAATTATACGAAAATGTAATCAAGGCGCTTTTTGTCTCGTTTCGCTCCGAGCGGGGTAGGGGCGTAATTAGGAATGCTTTTGCGCCTCGCGCGACGGGGGACACTTGTTGCTCGCTCCGCTCCTCTCCCGCTCCCTCATTTTCTCTCGCTGCGCCACCCCGCGCCTCTGTCTCACTCCCTCTCCTATTCCTTTTTTCGTCATTTCACCCTTCCTTCCTTCGGTCCTTTTCCTGCGCGCTGTCCCTCATTCTTTCCCGGTCATCTCTCCTCCCGTTCCTTCTCACCGTAAATCTCTCGCCTTCTCCGTCCCGCTCTCGTGCCGGCTCTCCGGTAGTCGAGAGCTCGAAAAAGGATGAAAGAGCCGGCGGGGGAAAAAAAGCCGAGAGATGGAAGGACCTCGCCACAGAAGGAGAGTAATTAACACCAGTGTGGTGCCCAGGTGCGCGGCCCTAAGAAGTCGTTTATGGATCGCTCGGTTGCCGTGGCCGCGTAGCCGGCCATCAATTAGATTCTCTAATTAAAACAGTCCGCTCTTCTCGCCGCGGCGGTGCATTAACTCGGCTTGCCCGGCACGAAGTCCCACCGATCGACTTTGTCATCGTCCACCGGGCGGAGGCGCGACGGATCGTCGCGTTTCTTGTTCGAGGGCCGAGCAGCTTGCCCGGCATTCGATAAGACCCGCGATATAACACTTCGAGTTACTTGCGGTATGAGAATGTCGGACTTTCGCAAAACGCGCTCTCGATCGATGCCGGATGAGTAATCGTGTTTCGAGAACGAGCCTTCTTTGCAACTTCTACGTCTTTCGAGGATGGAACCTTTTTGGATGATTCAAAATATTTTCATAATGCACAATGCACAATGAATCGCGAAATTTAAATGGACGTAATCTTACTTGTAATTGCACTTTTGTAGATTTCATTCGCGAGATTCTATTTTCAGACGTGTAAGTTTTGCTAAAGAAATGCGAGTGGTGACCGTCTTCAGTCTCTTCATAATTTAATCGAATAAAGTATGTTATGTGTAAAATATTTTACACATAAATAGAATACGTTATTATAGAATTAATAATTTACAATAATATTCATTAATAATTATACTAATTAATCGTATCAAACGCGCTAGATCTAAGATAGTTAATTAGAACTTTTAGATTAGGTTTCAGAGAAACAGCGATTATTTTAACCGATCAAAAAAAGAGAGAGCAACCCTTTATCTAAATATACAAATATCTTTATTTCTCTTGATACTGAACTTTTGACTCTTTTATTTTGCTTTTCCTGGAGTAAAAAGCATCGTCGTAGATCATCTCGAGGATAATATCGAAACAAAGCACGTCCGGCGACGCGTGGAAGTGTAAAGGCGAGAACATTCGCGGTGTCCGCGACATGGCGCAAGGAGGACGCCGCGCGTGCAATTTTAATTATGGCTACCAGCGTGTGTCGCTAATTGCAGGTAGCCCGACGCGCTTCACCCCACGTCATCACACTTTGATTCGACTTTTTCCCCCGGGGCATTACAAATGGCTACCGACGTGGTCGCGCGCGCTGCCGGACAGCATTCCTCTTCGTGTCATTAGTGGCGACTTTCTGCGCAGCGCCGGGATCTAAGGGAAGGTAGGAAGGATCCGGGACGTGGCGGAGAAACGCAGACGGAGAATGAGAGACAATCGACTGACTCTACCTCTGTGCCTTCCGTGTAGCCGTGTAGCCACGCACCAATCGCGCCTCTCGGCAACCGACAACAAGTAGCCGACTCGGAAATCGCAGCCATCTAAATCAACGTCGCGCGTTCACCGCGACGAACGGGCGAAATAACGCTGGGAGATCTGACGCCCTCGACCTCGAGATCCTCGCGAGATACGCACCGGCGCACTCACGTCATTAGATGAAGTATGAATTTGGAATTTCACGACAATTTCTATTTTTCATAGCGTTTATTAATACCTAACACGTTGACCGCCGTTGACTACAATTAGGTAACTTCGCCCAGAATTTTTATATCAACATGTTATTTTAATATGCTACTTAATTACTCACTTATCATTCACTATTTATTAAGTTTTATTTATTATTATTGTTACTACTTAATTACAATTATTCTTTATTAAAAATTACAACAAAATTTTTTTTCTCTCTCCAAGCGGTTAAATTAGCGAATAACTGGCGTCCATCTATAAATCGCTAATTACCAATTAATTCGTATTCGGCAGTCAACGTGTTAATTGTCGATTCGAAGAACTAGACAGAAATTGATAAAGAAATCATTCGACGAAAAGATTGTCGTTGAGAATCTTTAGAATTTCTAGTATTTTATCTCATGTGTAAAAAGTTTTGATGGAAATGAAGAATATTACGAAATTGTATCGAGGAACGCGTCGTTAAGAGTGCCAGAGTGAGGCTGCGATTTTACACAATTCTGAAATGTAAAATAACGGAGTAGTTATGTTATTATGCTGTTCGCCTTGCAACAATGTCGAGAGGGAAGTTTCGCTCTATGATTTGAGATCCGCGAGTGGAGTCTGTTGATCATCGCAGAGTTACGTTCGAAGGCGCACTTCGTCCGTGACGGTTATGCGTCGCTTTATGCCGGCACGGAACGATGCATGGGAAAACTTGTAAAACGTAAACTGTAGAAGTGCAAACAGTAACGTCGGGCTATCATTCGGACGATCGGTCCCTGTGTTTTCGTGACATGCGTTTGCTCAAGTGATATGTGTTTACCAAATTGTTTTCGTGCGTTACGTATTGTATAGCGACTGATTTGCTGAGTCTTCATCGTTCTTACAGAATGTAATTTCGTCAGATTTTAAAGAAATTCTTTGCTCTTTTTTTATTTAGATAAAATGACAAATATTGATAAAAACAAATATGTATGATATTTTGGGCATGAATGGAATCTATTCATTTTCAATCTTCATATTGTACATCTTCATAATTAAACCCGAATTAAGATTTTAAATTAAAGTACACGAAACTAATCAAAGAAAAGACTTTAAGCATCAATTGCTAGACATTGTGTATATGTTAAACAGTTGTTATTGCGAAAAATGATAACAGACTTTGACAGCTAGTTGTTAAAGTTAAATCAATGCGTCTTGACCATTTTTGAAACACGCTATTGTGCTCGACGGACTGTCATAGCTCCAGAATCGCTGGCGCGAGCACGTTTCCTTCTCTCTTCTCGAGATCTGTTCCTCCTGTCCGGAAGAAAATTGAGCGGAGCACGCGTAAATCCGGAGCGAACTGCGAACGATAAACAACGTCGTCGAGCGGTTTATGCTTTCCGCGCGGAATACTGGGGATGTTTGGCTGCTCGGCTACACGGGGCTCCTCGGATTCCTGAGGCGTGTTGGATCGCGAGTCAAACGCATTCTCTTCCCGCGCCATTATGTTATTGCTGCCAGGGTGGCGGCGCGGCGGCGGGCCGACAGGCGTTATATCGGCGCCGTGGGAGAGGAACGAGAGCTCCCGTCCTCCAGACGATTTTTTTTCCCCGACGAGAAAGCTTTCTTTCCCGCCTCGGCCGAGGGCACGCGACGAGATTTCGCGCCTTACAAAGGGAGTTCGATCGATCGGGGATCGGAATTAGAACTTATGTTCGAACGAAAGGTCGTCGGATGCTCACACATGGAAGTTGGAAAACATTACGAGGATATTGCTTAGAATTGATCTAGGCAGGTTGGATTTATATAAACTCAAATTATTTCGGAAAATAATTTGCAAGGTCCAAGAGGCTTTAAGTAAAATGTTTCTCTCTGTAATGCGGTATTACTATTCTTGATTGTATATTTTCGATAAAATATTTCATTTCCGTCCTTTGTATTTAATGAATAAAATAATTTATTAAATACAGAAGCTTTAGAGGTGTACTGAAAAATAACACAAGAATTTCTACATCAAGAAACTGATTTGCGAAATTTTATTGAACGTCTGAGGTAAAGTCTGCGAAGTGCGCCAACGAGGAGCAATCGGTGGAAAACTAAAGAAGCGGTGAAAGCGCCAAGCAAGCTGGTACCCCTTTCGTAAAAATCACACGAAGGGAGCGCGAGTGTCTTGATTGGGAAAGCAACGGCGGTGTAACTAACCGTGAGGAGTTTTCATCGAGATCGACAATCGGCTAACGAGGCCGGCTACGCCTAGAATATCAGTTCGTTTGCGCCGAAGAGGCGCAAATGCGATTTCGGGAAACACCTTCCTAGCGACGAAGATGGCCGTGACAAATAATAAGCTTTTTTTTTATATTTTAACCTTAATAGAAATTGAAATATTTTTCTATAATATTGGAGGTAAAATATTTTACATACGTTGATGAATACGTTGATTTATGGCGAAGGTGTTGTCTGCGAGGGCACGTAAGTTATTCTAGTGTCTAGAAGTTTGTATGTGGATTCCAATATTATTTCTCTGTCGAATAAAAATATGAAATAGACCCACGTATTTCCTGTCTTGTGTTTCTTTCTTCACGCTTCACGCTTTCGGATATACAGCACAGTTTCGCAACTATGAAAAATTGCCTTCATAAAACTAAGAGATAGGACGAAATAAAAAGTCCGAGAAAACAGGGCTAACGAGATCTCTCTCATCTCCGCCATTCCGGGGCAAAGTCTGTTGCCTGCTATTTTAAAGTCAGCGCCTCAAAATCCAGGTTTCAGCTTCGCGCGAACTTTCGGCAACGCATCACAAAGCGTATCTTCGCGTCACTTCGCCGGGTATCATTTCCACCCTGGGAACCGGTACTACTTCTCTCGTACGCGCGATCTCATTTGTCAGTCAAAGTCCCGTTTTCCAAGAATCTGTAACGTTACTCGCGGCAAAAGTATCTGAAAAGCTCGTATTCGTTTCGTCAGTTGAATATTAACAAGTTCCGGAGTAAAATCACTTTAATATTGTGAGAGAAAGAAAGAAAAGACGCCTGTGTGGGCTTTCATTATGAGATAACTCTTAATTACGTCCATCTTCGCGACGTCGGCAAAAGACAACCTTCATGTCCGCAGAAATCAGTTTTCTGACGCAACCGGTCCGCGGGCGCGGTCTCGCGTGAGCCACGTGCGATTATGCGGCGCGATAAGCGGGAGATCCGCCGGCTATCCGGATTTATCGTCGGATCCTGCGTCGAGATCCTCCTTCGCGATGACCAAGTCGGCCGGGCGGGCGGATGAGAAGGACGGAGCGCCGCGAGAGAGAAAGAGAATCCGGATTGCGGCGGGTCATAAACGCGCGCGAAGCTTATCATCCGCTCTCGGATCCGCTCTCCCCAAACAATCTTGCGCGTCCCTAACCCGCCGCGATAGCGCATCTGGTCGCAGCAGTTTCCTTTTTTAACGTTCCCGCGAATAAGCCGCGTAATGAATATCATAGGGACAGAGGGCGGGGGAAGTGGACGTCGAGGTGTTATTTGCATCGCTGTTTAGCGTACGCGATCACGCGTCGATAGCCTCGCTTTAACGTCGATATTTACAGCAAGATCGATAGCGTCAGGTACGACGACGTGGGTATATCATCCGAGTCCGTAAAATGTTACGCAAATTGTAATCATATCGTAACAAATCGTTTCATGTTCCACGTGAATACTTCCGCGAAGCGTCGAGCCTTCTTCTGGCACGTTGGAGCATCGACGCAAGTGTAGCGTAACACATGTGTCATAAATTTGCTCGAGGCCATGCGGATTTTGATTGATACCAAGTGTTTCGGATTACTGATGTTAGTAATTCGCCGTTGCAATGGCGGTTGATAAAAAATTATGATATCGAAAAGATTGATTAGTCTGATAAAAAATAGACTTATGGAAGTGATCATAAAAATGGCAGTGTCACAAAACAAAGTAAAACTAATCGTTCTTAAACGTCATATATGTAAAAATTATAAATAATACAAAAATATTCATAAAATAACACGTACACGTAATAAATCATATAAAATGATAATATTAAATAATAACGCGATAAATGTTGGTTATTTTCGTTATCATTGTTTCCTGACAATCGATTATTCTTTCTTTTCCGCTGAACATTATCGCTATAATTGCATCCGTGCATTGAAATTTGAAAGCTAATATCGATTACCATGCTCATACATGACATACTTAAGATACCTAAGAAATGAGAAGCACGCTCGGATAGAAGGGTGCGAGGAAAAAGAAAGGAGCGAAATAAGGGTCGGATGCGAGATGGAAGGGTAAGACAACGGGCGAGGGGCAAACGAGAAGTAACGACGAGATATACTTGTCTTGTACGCGTCCTTCTCCCGGGTCCCTCGCCTCTTTCCTCCCCTCTCAAAAGCCTCATCCATCAGTCACTTAATATTTCAAAGCAGCGCCCTGCGCAACGTTCTCTCCCTCTCTCTCTCGCTCCCCTTCGTCCCTGTTCCGGCGAGATGCGCGGACGTTGTCTCGTGAGTCCTTTTTAAAAGCTTAAAACATCGGAGCGAGGCCGTCGCATCAACACCACTACGTCCGGGCCGGGAGCAAAGTTTTTAGACTTTGCTGGGGGATATTAGAGCGCGACGACGTTCGCCGAACGACGAAGACGACGTCGACTTCGACAACGACGACGACGACGATGACGACGAACGGCGGTGGCGGCGGACGCGGGGACGCGAAGTGATGTCTCGCGTCGATTTCGTGTGGGGGAGAAAACCTCACGGGGCAACCCACCACCTTTTCTTTCCCTGCCGCCACCCCTTCTGCCACCGCTCGAAATTCAAATTTCTCGTTTCACGCGACCGAATGGGATTCTTCCCTTCTCCCGTGAGCACCTGCCCGAGTACGCGTCGCAGTCGTCGGAGTTGAGATCGATTCGCTCTGCGTCTCGCGAGGTAGGTGGCGGGAAACGGGGCCGGGGGGAGACGGTTCTCGCGAATACGGAGATAAAAGCCGCTGTTGTTTTCTTCCCCTCCCCCCATTTTCTCGCTCTTTTTAACGGACGAGATGCGACCGGATTGTCCGATCCGAGTTGAAGATGAGCTCGATCTAAGAATGTAATTTCGACCGTAACTTCATATGTAACTCGAGAGTCACTCTCGCAGAGTGAGATTGCGGAGAGTTTCGCAGAAAAGGCGGAATTTAGTTAAAAGTAGCTCTTGAAGAGAGAAATTTCTCTAGAAAATTTTAAAAGATTGCTGTCAGAGAGAGCAAAACTTTTAAAATTAGCGGTTCAAAACCAAATTTTGTCTAACTAAATAGTTCCTTTCGAAAGTAGTATTGTCGACTTTTATTCCAAGACACATTCGAATCTCAATCTCTATCCTGCGTATTTTATTATCTCAGTATTTTGATAAGTCGCGATATAAGATATACGTTTAATTATTTTGCAGCTTTCTTAATATCTTCTGCTTTCTGGAAACTTTTAATAGAATTTGATGAGAATCCAAGAAAAAATAGTAAAAAACTTTAGAATTTATACATGTAAAGAATAAAGATAAGGCTTTTTTGAAATATTGAAAATATTTCGAGATAGGTATATAATTTAGCGTGATAAATTATTAACGAAGAAGTAAATTACGTGTGTAAAGAGAAATACTATACAGACTTAGAAAATATGATATTAGCCCTCAATTAAACGCTATTATAACTTGAAAAATATTGTCGGCAGTATGTGGTATCTTCCACGCATCGATAACGATATATTAACAGAGATAACGTTATCTCTCGACGGTATTTATGCAGAATTAATCATATAAGCATTCTGTGTACAGTTTCACGTGACAGTTTATCATTTACATCATCATACACTGCATAGACACATATGTAATTGTAATAATAAACATTTGATGACTTGTATTTGCCAATTCCGTGTTTATCGTACGCGAATCGTATTAAAATAAAGGATTAACGATAAAATTAAATCTTTATTCGTATTAAATTATTTCAAATTATGGAATTATATTTTGATATTATTCTATCTCCAACAAACGTATTTATCGACGAAGAATAATACTTATTTGAATTGCGCATGGAAATTTCAAAACATGTTAAATATTACATATACCGTTTTATTTACAATGATAAAGATAGTGACGCAGTACCAATCTCACATCAAACAAGTTATAAGTGCTCTAGAGCAATTGAGTCAATTAGACCTCTCCAGAGATAACGGTTGCAAAAAATAGACAAATAAAAGATCAATTGTACGCACGTGCGCGTAAGTGTATTCGATATTGAAAATTTTCGAGAAATAGACAAGTTTACTTATTCAATGAGCGATAATTAACGATTTATCACTTAACAGCAGAACGCATTTACTGTTTTGCTAACGTATAATATGGATATGTCTATAGATGTTTTTTTACAATTGTTCCAGTATATTGCCATAAAAACGAATAGAAATGAAAAATTCTTATTGTTCATATGTTTAACAAAATCAAAAGTGAAATGTTTAAGATATTACATTTAATATTTTAATATGAGAAGAACGTATGAAATATTTCACATTTTATTCTTTATTCCAAGATTTTTCGCTTTTATTCTTCGATTTCCAGTGACATTTGAAAACCCGACGGAAAAGCTGTTTCCCGCGCTCGTGGCTTCGATCGTAGCCACATCCCAGATCGATAATCCCGAGGCTCGCGCGCGCATTTTTCGCCTCGATCGTCACGGGGACCGGCCGCGGCGTGATCGTGATCGCCGCGAGTTAAATTGGCGTGGACTTCTCTCTCGTCGCCGTAATTATAAATAGGATAGGAAAGCGCGCGGAGAGGACCCCGAGAGTATAGGTACATCGTGGACGGTGCCCGAAGCGGCCCCGTTTCAGGAATATCGAGGACGTAATTATCCCGTAATTACCGAGCGCGGTCTTGACTCTTGAGCAGCTCTACGTCTCGGCGGTTATCCCGAGTGGGGGGAGGGGGGTGGAGGCGGGAGGGGGTAGTCAGTGGTTGGCCTTGTGCGGTAATTGTACTAATTATTACTGCCCTTCCCCCCTCGTCGCCGTGCCAGTGCCCCGATGCGCACCGCCACGACTTCCTCCCCGCCGCCCCCGGCCGCCCAATTACCCCCGGTGGCCCGCGCGAGAGAGTCCGGGACCTCTCTCGCGGAGATTTCAGAACCTCGTTTCTCGGAAAAAAAATCTTTGTTAGCGCCCGGGACATGCCCGCGGGCCGTCGTAAAATTGACGGTGGGAGGTTTCTGGGAAATCGTAATTAATTTACGGCCGCATAAATTAGGGGTAATCGACAGGGGACTAGGCATGCGAGCGCAAGACGGAGCATCGGTATAATTGCGCGTTAAATTTTACGCTGTCACGTGATTGCGAAGAATGAAGAAGCGCGATACCCGTAACTGCCCGTCTTCGAGAAAATACGCGGCTGTTAGCGTAACGTTAATAACCCTCGAAAAAAAATTGCTTATAACTCGAAATTGATCTGAGGCAAATTTTCTTTAAAAAATTCCGTTCGACGCAAAGCGAATAGCGTTCTGCAATAAACAGCACTTTATTCACTACCTATTTGAAATCGTGTGCAAAAAAATGAAAACTTTAATCTAATTTTATGTAATTAATTAGACAATTAATTAGACAATTAATGGTGTCATCTATTACAAAGTGCAGCAGATCGCAAAGACAACTCGCTTAATACATTATTTCGCACATTTTCTTTCCTCCCGCATACTTTTTCTCATTTCATGAATCTTACGAATAATTTGTCGCAGTACTTGTATACATTTCCATGCGAATATACCTTTGCATTGATCTATCTTCATATCCCAAGTATCAGGCATTACCGAGGGCATTACACCGGACATTAGAAAGCCTCATGATTCATCTCGCGGCTTCCACTGCGGTCCCGAGATCCCCGAGACTACTGACGTGACGATTGACCCCGGGACACCGACCTGAGGAGCGACGCGTGGCGCGCGGCGAGAGACCGGGGAGGTAAACACACGGCGAGCGACGGAGCGGAGCGCGGGCCGAAGGCGCACGCTCGTCGAGATGACTCCCAGACTCCCCGACAGCCACCTGGATCCGACGTTCGCGTGACGTCGCCGCGCGACACGTCGCGCCGTTTTAACGGCAAAAACGAGGAAGAATTACTCACGTTTCGCGCGAGAAAATACGGAAATGCAGAAAGAGAAGGAATACAGGAATATCGAGCTTACCTTGCGCTTGTCGTACGTCGCCAGCCACTCGTCCGCCTTCCGCTTGTCGTAGAGAACCCGGGCGAGGCTGCCGTGCGGCCGGTAGCTCCGCACGGAGCGACTCGCCGCCCCGTCGCCGCGTCCGCCGGCGCCGGCGTCGCGGTCGCCGACGACGTCGTGGCAGGTGATGTCCTGACAGCCGTAGGCGCACCTGACGACCTGGGCCTCGTCCGCGCCCGCCATGCCTCTCCCTTATCAGCCGTCGCGCGTCCCGCACGTCGGTCACTCGGCCACTACGCGCTCATCGTCACGTCGCCGTGTTGAATCCTTGAATCACCGCCGCGCGGCGCGGGCCGCCGAATCGGCGCGGCCCCGGTCGCGATTCCACCGGGCACGGCCGTAAATCCGACGTCTCGCCGTCGTGTAAACACCGCGCGTTCAGCACGTGGCCATATTGCGACGGGGGCGCCGCGCGACGCGGCACGGCCACGGCGCGCGCCTCGGACCCAGACTCCC
Source organism: Temnothorax nylanderi (assembly GCF_030848795.1). Taxonomy (NCBI): domain Eukaryota; kingdom Metazoa; phylum Arthropoda; class Insecta; order Hymenoptera; family Formicidae; genus Temnothorax; species Temnothorax nylanderi. Next base: position 102,253 of record NW_027249128.1, read on the forward strand.
TCGCGGCCGCTGGTAACAGACCGACCGTGGCGCGCCCGGCGCGGCGATCGATCAATGTTCGCCCGTCACCCGTGACGTCACGCCCGTTCGAATCCGCGACCAGCGTCTTCGCTCGCCAAGCTCGCTTTGCCGCGCGGCTTTTCGTGGGCTTAATTCGCGCGGAGTTTCGCGCGTTTATTAGTCGATTAGTAGCGGAGGCGTGGACGCGCCGTGGCCAGGAAACGATGCCGAGATGGAATCGCGTCGGGAAATGTTGGAGGCGACGGTCACGATGCGAGGAAAGTGGTAAGCCGTACTCATTCTCCTCCGCACCTCGCGCGACATCGAAATCGATGGTATTCTCACGAACGCGGATTGCGTTACTGCGAATGATCTCCCCGTCTATTCTGGCGACGAAAGCACGGTGCTCGTCTTGTAACGCGACGTTCAGAAACGATAAAATAGTTTCGGCGACTGTAAACGCGATAAATCCGGAATTTGACTATCCGGAGTTCTGTACAGCCGTGAAAACGAAAGTAGCGCACTGTCAAGATATATCGAAAACGTACTGAAAGTCCATCAAAGTATAATTAGCGGCAAATGTGACGTTGGACGTTAACGTCATTTCGTCATTTGTACGTAACTATCAGACGGGAATGAAATAACGGAGTAAGCGTAATACAGGCGTCCCTCGAATATCACGGTACAGGTCCCCCCCCCCCCCCCGCTATCCGAAAGTGGAGCGTTTTCCTACGGAGCCTCTCGTGATCCAAAATGGCGCAAAGCGAAGAAGCAATTACTATTAATTTGATATGGGAAAATTTTTTTCTCGTAAAAGCGAAAATCCTCTTCGGATTTCTTGCGGTTAGCGAAAACAGGCACTAATTAATGTAGGCCCTTCGTAAAAACGAAGTGGCGTAAAGCGAAGCTTTCGAAAAGCGGGAAATACCTGTGCTTGAATTGCACGATAGTCTCGAATGGCACGGTAAAAAATTGTGACAACCCTACTTTTTAGAAGTTTTTTTTTTCAATAATCCCTTGGAACTAAATTTGAAAAAAAACCCGATTTTATATGGAGTCTTGGATTGCACGGTTTTCAATAGCACGGAACGCGATCTCCAAAACCGTATGAATCCTAAAAGTCTCGAATAACACGGAACCAATTAATCGTGGTATTCGAGGGTTACCTGTATAGTTATACAGATTTATTGAAAAAATAATTGCCATAACGAAATCTATATAGTTATATAAATTTCGTTATGCTAATTATTTTTTGTTTGACGGACCGAAATCAGTATTTTTTTTTAAAATTAATTATTATATTATTGTGTGTGATTACCCTTTATGTGCAAATTATTATTAATTAGTTGTTGCAACAGAGGCAACGGGAGAGGAGAAAAATTGAGTAGATCAGCGTGGGAGAAATCATTCTAATCAGTAATCATGATTCACAGTCGAGATGAAAGAAACAATACTTTGCAATATCGACACGAGACTCACAAAATATTGTCAAATTTAAGAAATCTATTACGCACCTCTCTTGCTGATTTTTCTCTCTTGCGATACACTTTTTGTATCAATAATATATTTTTCTGAAATAATTTTTGTAAACTATTATATCTACTTATATAGCATTAATATGACTATTGTAATTATTTATAATTATTATTTTTTTCTACTTTATTCAACTATATTTATTACAATTAACATTACTAGTTTTCTTAATTCATACTTGTTCATTTTTTTTACCGCAACTTTATACGTATACACGATTGAGCTGCTATTTTTCCTCAATTTTATAATTGTTAGTACTGTTTTTTTCTGTGAGCGTACGCTTTTTTGTATTTAAAGCATCAAAGTTTGAATTCACTTAGAATTACGATTAATCTTCATTGAACGAGGAGCAGGCGATAGTTTCGTATTATTTCCGAGCAAACAGTCAATTTTTGTCGGTAAATGAGAGACGAAGAGATAATAATTCATTAAAATCAAGTCGTTCTCGTCGAACGCGTCTTTTTTACGCTGCGTTGCCGATACCGAGCGTATCGAAAATACGTAAAGTGACCGTCGAAGTCGAAATTTTCAAGGAAGCGTGCCCTAAAGTATCGCACGGTTTACATACCCCTCCGTATCTTTTATCGGCCGACGTCTCTCCCTCGAAGGAAGCTACCGAGGGGGGCATGAAACTTTTAGGCGGGATAAATATGGTGCAGGGAGAGGCCCGGTGCGCACCGGTGCGCGCCCGATGAATATTTTAGATGCCACATTGACGCATCGCGCGCAATTCTCTCTCTCTCTCTCTCTCTCTCTCTCTCTCTCTCTCGCGCGCGCGCGCGCCCTGATAATTCATTAATTTATGATAAGCTCGACCACGCCGCCCACGGGCCGCGCATCCTCCCCCTCCCCCGCCTGCCATAAATCATTTTCGCGTCTGACGTTAATTGCGCGCCACCCCTCGTTACCACGGAGAAATGAGATTTTTTTAATTGGCGAATTTTTCACTGCCGCTGACACCCTGCCACCCCCGCGTTCCTGAATATTCCCGTTCTTCACCGTGGTGCCGTGCAACGCGCGTCAAGGAAAGAAAGATCGGTGAGACGCGGGGTGCGTAATGGCTTTCTTAAATTTGACGATTATACGTCGAAAAGACGTCCATTATTTTATGAGCGATATTGCGAAGTATTGTTTCTTTCACCCTGACTTCGTACCGTGTACCTACTACGATTAGAATGATTTATTCCACGCAATGTTCTTCCTGTTCCGTTGCTTCTGCGGTAATAACTTTCATCTAAATAATTTGTATATAAAGATACAGTGCCTTACGCATTTTTAGATAACACGCCGTTAAATCAATCTCGATAAATAACACGTAAAAAAAATATGCGCCGCGCGTAAGTGTAATTAACAAATCTATTCATACTTGCAGCGCGATCTTTTAAACCTGAGTAAAATCGCGTCGTTCGTGACCTCGTTGCGAATTTGTTTGGGCTATACCCGGCGTTCAACGCCTAAACAACGCGCGTGGCCTTGCGGAAGGCATTGCGTGCGGCCGCCTTGCATTCCTGCGTCTTGATTCCCTAATCTTTTCCCCGGCTAGGCGCTGGTTCCCCACGTATATGAGACGAATCGAGAATCCGAGCACCCCCGGTATCAAAAGATTAATTGCGCAAGAGCGCCGGAGTAACGTCGAAACGGGCGATAAATCTTATTTTCGAGCGCGAACGTCCGGATGCTGCTCGACGTAGGTACGAGATTCCTTGAGCGCGTAAAATACAAATCGCATTAGCAAGTCAAAGCGCGCACCTCCACGTCCCCCCGCGTAGTCGTTCCATTTTGAGACATCGCGGAGACATTCCTACGTAGCCCGGCGCTACGGAAGGGCCTTAACTCGATCAGTCCCCTCGGTACCTGAAGTGAGCTCATAATCGTGAACGAAGCGCGCAACCGCTTATTACAAGCGAGGGCATTGTAAATTTGCAGGGAAGAAGCGGAGGGAGAAGCGCAACACAGTGACGGAGAGCGACGGATGAAGGCGAGAGCGAGGGAGAAGGATGTAAAGATCGAGCGAGGAAGGACAACAGGTACGTCAAGAAAGAAAGAAAGAAAGAGAGAAAGGGAATGAGAGAGAGAGAGAGAGAGAGAGAGAGAGATAGGGAGGAGTGAGAGAGGGAAGAAAGGGGACGGAGAGTCAGGGGAAGGAACAAGACGAGGGAGGCAAAGAGGAGTCGAAAGGACAAAGCGGCGCAAAACGTGCCCCTCAGGCATCTAAAGTCTTTCTTCAGCGTTGAAAATTTATCGTTCTGCAAGCGCCGGCGAGTAGAAAAATAGCGGGGGAGGAGAATAGAAGGGGAAGGGGCGGCCGCGAAAACAAAATGCGTTTCGTTCCATTTACCCGGGCAAATCCAGATTTTACCGAAAACCGGTGTTTAAAGTAATGAGGACACTTTTTCCCCTTTTTCAAGCGCGGACATAATTAACGGTATGCACGTACGGAAAACGCTAATTAATCTCGACGCGAAGGTGCAAGCTGTTATTAAGAAGTGTGTCTGTACGCAGACGCGTGTGTGTGCATACACGCTCGCTAAATTATCTCACCTGTAATTACGCGGTCGGGACTCGCGTTCTGTACGTGTGTAAGTGCGTGCGAGTTGACGTCGGGACGATCGGAAAGCGGTAAAACGAGTTACATTCTAGGCGGGCTTCGGGAAATAATTTAATTATGCAAGGATAACGATGGCAGAGTGACGACGATAATTCGACGTTTAATACGTCGCATATTCGGGCCGAAGACGTTTCTCTCGGGACGGCCTATCGAGACTGAATCTCTGGATGGAGACGTGACGACTTATCTTGTACGCGCTTGTACGAGCTGGCCTTTGATGGCCGGCCGTGTTAATTCGTGATAACAATCGTGGGATTACTGAAAAGTGTGTGCTTATACGTCGCGTTCCCTATCTCGAAACACGCACAGATTGATGAATCTCCTTTCTCTCTCTCTCTCTCACGATCTTTCTCTCGCAACAATTTTAAATAAACTCTTATTTAATGAATGAATTCTTTCACACCTGCGATGTAAGAATTGTTACAAACATGACCGTACGGTATTCTCGGTGTTTCGTATCTCGTCGATGCAGCCGTCTCTCGGAATCAATTAAACGTACTCGCGCGAATACCTCGGGTCGGAAAGCGCTCTTTCGAAGAGGCGCAGCCTCTTTGTCTCTCCCTAAGCGAGTGCACCTCGCGTCCCTTCCACCGTGTCGGTCGAGTTCGACGAGTCCGCGGGAAATGATTACAGGGAAAGAGGCACCGAAAAGAGATCCACTCGCACCGATCCCCGCTGTTTCGTTGGCCGCGCCGTACCGCGTGGCTCGTTCTTCTTATCCCTCGTAATAATAATTACTGACGCACGTGTGCACGCGAGCGCGATGGAGAGAGTCGACCGACGAACGGCTCGGCGCGGCGGCGGAGACGCATGTGGAGTTCACGACGCGTGTAGAGTGATGTATGCCCCGTGTGCGGTGGGATGCGTAAGACGGGTAGCTTATACGTCTTACATGCCCGGAGGCTCCCAAAGCCGAGTCTCTCGGTCCGTGCCGCGGTCGCGCGCGTATGTGTGCGTGCGTGTGCGTGCCACGGCGACACGAATGTCCGCGGCCGTGTCCAAAGCCGGGGCAAGTCACTACGTTCGATGTTACTACATTACATCGCCTCCCCGCTACGAACTCTTTTTCCCTTTTCGTAACACTCGGATCGCTCCCGAGAGAACGCGCGTTAATTACGCCACGGGACGCGACGTACACGCGTGTCGCGACGGTGTAAAGTCGCAGGGGGACATTTAACGAGTCCGCCACAGGTAGTTCGATCGCACCGCTCGTCCACGCGATGGGACATATGCTGCCCTACGCTATAAATGACATTGCCGTAATTCGTACGTAGGTTTCTTATGCTAATGCGCGTCGTCTCGGAACAAGTTTGAGTGATGTAAAACCGCGCCTCGCTTTTCGTTATATTAATAATTAGGACTAATTTCCATGGGAGGGGGGCAATTTGATTACTTTAAGAAAATGAAGGACATTTGCTTCGATATACAAGTACAGCCAATGGTTGTGATTATTTATATTTTATATTTTATACGTGGAGAGAATACCGTTGATTTGCGGTTTCGCAATTATTAAAATTCTGAAGGAATGTTAATGTATGTGTGTGTCGACTTCATCGAAGGTGTGAAAGGGGGCACAATGTGTGTCAAGATAAAAATATTCCACCTATCCTTTTTGCGGATACGTTATACGTGTGCGTAAAAACTTGAATCTGTGGTGAATAAATTACCATAATAACTGACCATACCGAGTTAAGGCTAGTCATTGAACGTCGTCATGGCGCATTAAATTTATACAGTTATTAACGCCGTCATTACTTCGGCAGAATCAAATCGACTTTAGATATGACGAAAGCTATCGCGTATATCTAGATCAGTAAATTAAAAAGGAGATATCAGCGTGTGGTTCTCGTAATTCGTAATCGATTTAACAAATATGGTAAAGTTGATCACATGAATGAAATAGTATGTCACGATATATGTCACTTTGTCTACGTTGATTCGAATGTAGATGCGGCTGAATATAAATCGCGTCATCGGGAAGAATCGTAAGAAGCTGGGCGCTCGTTGCTTCCAACGGCGGATAGACCGACCGCGTGAAATAATTTCGCGAGGTTGACGATAATCTCGATACTCGTTACGAATTTCCCGAGCGGTTCGTGGCGCGTACGAGGCAAAGGAACGAGGAGTCGCGATAAAGTAAGCGTAGCGTGCGGCGCAAGAACTCGTACGTCTTCGACGAAGCGCAGAAATCAGGGTCGTTAACACTGGTCCGCGCGCGGCGGGTGCGCCGCTCCGCGCCACGCCGCGCCGCGCCGACGCGGATCGGCCGGGGGTTGGCACCTTCCTTTTTGGATTATATACATGCATACGTGCCCCCGTGTACGCGAACGGGACGGATATATACATTGATTGCATTTTTGCGTCCGCGCGCGGGGTAATAATGCTAATTTGGTAAGTAGAAATGGGCATCAGCGGGCGGTCGGGCGGACCGTGGAACACACGGTAGCACGGGCAGCGCTAATGCCTCGTTTTTGTCCTCCTCCTTCCTCCGCTTTTGCCCTTCTCTTCCATACGCGTTCTCCACCTTCTCCATCTGCCCTCCCGGTCCGCCATCACCACCGCTTTCTCCTCGCGTCCTGGAGGCTTCTACCACCTTCTCCTCTTGCTGTTGCACCGTCTCGCTCTCTCTTTCTCTCTTCCTCTCGCCTCCTCTTCGTTGGACAAGGGCCGCCAGCTACGGCGGCAGGCGACATAATGACGGCCAGACCTCAAACCTCAAACTCCTAACTGAATCATGAGTCCTCTCCGCTCGTCCGCGCCCAGGACTAACTTCTACAGGCGCGGCTTCTCGATTTACCGCGTTGCGGCTCCCTCCTGAGTAAGAAAGGAGGGGTGCGCTACGTGCCGAGGTCGTTTTGTCTTTTTCGTTTCGGCGACTCTCTCAGGGCCGACTTTTGTGTCGTATTGAATCGCAAACGACCGGACGAACGGGGGGTGCTGCCGCGAGGAACAAGGACGCGTGCGGATTGCATTTTTTTACAACTCACGCGCCGTGATTGCGAAATATAGTCGCAATGAGTTGCTTTTAACTTTGCAAATTGCCGTTCGAGATGTTAGGTGGGACGGTAATGTAAGACACGCTTTGAAAAATAACAGCCTATTAATCTAAGAATCTGGCTATACATATAATCGTATTAATTTACGTTTTTATAGTTATTTAAAGATGATGATCTTAAATTTTATATTATCTTAAAAAAAATGGTGTACATAAAAATGATAATCTTACGTGTCTCAATATTCAAAAGATCAAAATGTTCGCGTAATATCGCATCGAGATCGCATTTTTATTTTAAAGCTGAAGTTTAATAATTCAAATCTTTCTATATTCATCTGTATACTGTTGCTAACCTTAAGTCTGTTATTACTTGCGGCCACGTTCGAATAGCTCGGCATATAATGTATATTTCGCGGATGAGGTAAGGGGCGCGGCACTGGGAACTTTTGGGAAACCTTTATAATGGGTTCAATAAAAAGCGCCCCTGTGGGACGCATGTGCTACAATGATCTTTCTTTCAAACCACAAGTCCGATGGATCCCTCGTTTGATTCCTGCGACAGGTAATCAATAACCGAGGGAATGGCGTGCAGGAAATTCTCGGTTTGAGTGGAAGAGTTTGGTATAACGTCGAATCAACATCAAATCTGATTTGTTTATCGTTTCCGGGGCGATTTGTGCATATTGTTATCTCTGCTCATATCGCGCGTTATTAGTCTATACTCCTCGAAGCACTCTAAGAACGTAAATTAATTCGATTAAATTGTTATTCACACGTATCAGATCGATACGTTCACTTTATCACCGTAATTTCCAAAATAAGAAATAAAAACTGATGTTTTAGAATATCGAGAGAAAGGCATGTTTAATTCAATGATTTAAAATTTAAATTTAAAAAATAATTTAGTTTAATCGAATTCATGGAATGGATTGAGTAACATTTTTGTTGCTGTTGAATTTATTATATTATTGTAATATAGCAATACTTTTATTTTATCTGTAATTGGATATAATGGTGATTATCGTACATATTCTCTGGGAACGCCCTATATTCGATTAGTCGTAAAAGACACTTCGAAACGAGTAGGTTTTTCGTCACATGCCTGTCACGTACGGTTCTCTTTCTCGCGAAAGTATAGAGGCCGATGAGGCAGCAAAAGAAAGCCGCCTCTTACCCGGTAACTGTTACTTCTTAGGGGTTTTAAAAGGGGTTGAAAGGACATTACACCGACGAGCGGGGGAAGATCGAGGTTGACATTTTACCGAAGTCACTAGCACGAAGTCGTTGTTGCTGCGACGAAAAGGTTTTACGCTTTTAATGTTTCAGAGCGTACTACGAGTGCGCCATTAGGCATCTTGTAAAATAAAAGGGAATTACATTATTACTTTGCGAATAATGGCTTTGTTTCAAACCTGTATAAAAGTACGGGGTTGAACGAAACATTATATTACATGGTACTACGCGTAATCTTTCCGAGTTATTTATTTATTTTATAAATCTGCAGTTATTTTCATCTCTTTTAATATAAGCTGTACAAGGCTGTGTGCATGTGTAAAAAAAGTTTAAAATAAACAGAACAATTTGTATTTGCAACTTGAAATTGCAAGTAATAAAATAAATGATTATACAGTTTAAATACTAAATATGCCTAACGAGATCAGCATTTTGAAACATTGGATGCATTAATAATTAACTCTGATTATAAAGAGTCTTTCGGTAAAAAGAATAAAGAAAATTATCCTTCTCTTTTAAATTATAATAAATACTTTTTGATATTTATAATTACTTCGTAATTATTATAATTATAAGGAGAGTCGAGCGCAAATTGAGAGGTGTATATATATATATATATATATATATAAACAGCAATTGCGTTTAGCACTTTGTGCGCGTTTAAGCACTTGTTGTTGCGCTTAATGTTTTTCCTCGTTCACGGTCGCTTTGCGGAATCCGAAGTCGCGCAAGAAAGCGCGCAATAATTTATGTAGCGTTCTTGACGCGTTCAATCGATGGATCGACTTTTTCTCGCCGATCTGTCGTCAGCTGGCCGGCATTTCGCGCCCCTTATGCGAGCTTGAAGAAGACGAACAAGTCCCTTGCGCGGACCATGACGAGGCGCATATTTTACTAGATATAGCGTATATGAGAAAAGACGGATCTGGAAATACTTGTGCTAGTCGCTGCGAAATGATTTGTTTAAAGGATGTAAAATAGTATATTGTCATTCTTATTGAACGCTAATTGGATCTTGTAAAATATAAATAAAATAATGCAGTATACATATATATTATTAAAATATAGTATATATGTACATATATGTATAAATATAATGGAGAGAAAATTACTAACTCTCTAGTTTATATATTTTTTTTTGAAAATTTGTGTTGATATTTATCAATTTCTTCGACATTGATTTTTAAATTCTTTTCTTGCTTCGATTATTCAAAGTCTAATTATGTACCTAATTCCAAAAATAAGAACAGTATTTTAAGTTTAAATTTCTTTCGTTGGCATACAATATGAAACAATTTCTCACAAGTTGCAACAACGAAAGCGCAAGCTGTAACAACGTCAAAGTGCAAATAAAAGCAATACGAAATTCAGGGATCATAACGACCGACTCCGCGTGAACTAGCGGAGAACAGCGCGAGAGAAGCGTGAAGAAAACTGAAGCGGAGATGTTCGGTCACGGGGAAGACGGGAGAAGAGGAGGAGGTGGGAGGGAAAAATATAATGGTGGCTGGTGAGGTGGGGTGATATACCATCGATGGATATCGAGTAGGCGAGTTGGTACGTGAGATAATAAGGCGTGCTCGGGCATGCCGATGGAAACCGCACGCGGCATTATTCAAATTGAATCCGGTAAGAATTATTATTGGCGGGCAACTCGGCCCGAGCCGGCTCATTCCGCGGGATCGCATTTGCGAATACGAGGAGGAAAAGAGGAGTCGGGAGGCAGAGGACGCGGGAGCGGGAGAGAAAGAGAGAAAGAGAGAGAGAGAGAGAAAGAGATCGAAGAGATCGAGGAGGAGAGGATCAAGGGTGGTATAAAAGAGAGAGGGAGCGAAGAAGGGGGCAATGAGGGCGGGGGAGGCGGTGAGAGACGAAACGGCTGGGAGAGTGAGGAGGTGAGGTGATGATGGAGGGAACGACCTCGTCATCACGACCTCGGCGAATGATCCGCTGCAGTATCGCCCGATGACCCTGGTGTCATTACGCCTCACTCTCTGGACGTCATTACGCTAATGTCCATCTCCTTTTCTTCTTCCCTTCCTTTCTTCTTCGCGTATGCGTCGCGTCGCGTTGCGTTGCGTCGCCTCAATTCGCCGTTCAGCGCTTCTTCTTCTCTTCTTGTTCTTTCGTTACTTCTTCTTCTCCTTCTTCTGATCGCTACACCTTCGTTACGAAGTATACTTGACACGGTTCGCTCTCTGACGCGCTTGGAGTAGCTCACTCCGTGCGCTTCCAGTCTTCGGGGAAGTTAAGGAGGTCGTTCTGATTGGTACTTAACCTTCGGGATGCGATCTCCTTTTTTATGGTGGTTGCCTGATTGCAAGTGTTTTTACTGTTATCTACATTCTGCACGGTAAATTTTCTTTCGGCGAATCTCCTTTGTGATTGAAAACGTTAAAGTCATGCGTGTCTATAATGACACGAATGTACGAAGCTCAGGAAATTTCAGCGCAAGCTGTGAATATCAGTTAATTTGCTTGCTGTACAGTAGTGTACCGTAAAAATATTGTCTAAAATTTGATTGCTTTATTACCATCATGGCTCTTTTTATATTAATGCGCGTTTCTGAACTATACAATTCATAATCTTAATCGTAATGAACTGAACACTCTCAAAACCCTGAAATTTCCGAAAGCCAAGACGTTATTTAAACACAATTTTCTTACGGTTTTATAACTGTTTTCGTCTGGATGACGATTACTGGAAGGAGAAGGATGCGTCGCCGTGCAGCTGAAGAACGTAATGACTCTCAATTAAATGAACCCGCGGTATTTAATCGAGTTGATTAGCGGCACGCAATTTTTTCTTGACGAAGTACATAGTACATGGTAAAGAAAATGCAGGGAAGGCGCGATGAAATTTTTAGCGGGCGGTCTCGTTGCACGAAGGGTTCGACAAGCGTGCGTCGTATATACACGCACACACAGATGTCCATTCGCTCGTTCCGCTCTGCGGACAGAGTCCGCGGGGGTTGTCTGAGAAACGGCAGGTGTCCTTCCCTGGCTCGAAGGCAGGTGGACCTCTCTGCCGGAAACAGTAGAAGAAGCACGTGGACAAGAGCGTTCTTTTGATGTAGCATGAACAACAATGCTCGTGACAACGCGCGACCGTCTTACTTCTCCGGTATTGATGAATATTATATGACTATTGTCCGTACTAATTAGAGGTTACCACGAATGGACACTATTACTCTTTTCACCAGAACGCAATGAGCCTTGCTAGTTCTCGTAAGGAATAGAAGACGGTACACCGTCAAAGTGAAAGAATACTATGAGAATATTCGTACTTTTTTCTACTCGTAACTTTTTACGAAGAACATAAATCGAGATAACTTAATTCTAGGAATGACGAAAAGAGTTAAATTATATGTTGAAATATAAGGCGTTATTAAATATTTAAAAGTTTGAAATAATAGATTTGTATGGATTCAGACAAGACAATAAAATATACGGTTTAATTATTTTTAAATACAAAAACTAATTACAGTTTTACTTACTAATTATAGTTTTCACATACCAACAATGATACATATAATAAGTATATCTTTATAATACGATAGCCTCTAAAATAATTTAGCAATCATAAAGCGTGTTTTTTTATTATGATTTATTCTGGACTACAAGTGTAGGCAATTCATATCGAATACGACACAAATTATAAATTTGAGATTAATGCATGAAATCAGAATTATTGAGCTTGGAATAATATTACGTAAATTTTACATACGCGAAAGTCTCGTGAATAGCCGCGCAGCAAAGACGAGGACGTTGATTTTCGAAACGAGGCGAGACATTAACGAGACGAGACGCGCGGCCGCCGTTTGCATCCGCGCGCACGAAGAAGGCCCCGTCGTCGTGTATCACCGTGCCGCGCCAGCCTCCTCCTCATTCCTTTCGCCTTTCGTTCCTTTTTCGCTCTCGCGAGGATTTCGCTTCGCAGGCATTCCGGTCGCGGTCCGTTCGGGACCGCAGACCACACCGAGCAGCGCCGGACTCGCGCGCACCGGTAATAACCCTCCGCGAGGGTGAATACGGTTACCGGGGCCCGGGTTAAAGCCCCGGTGAGTCCCATCGTTCGCCGCCACCGCCGCCGTCGCCGTGCCGTGTTTTTACGGTTCATAATTCAGCCGAGTGTATTTCAAACGCCTGCCAATGCGGGATCGTAACGCCGCGGCCGATGTGCACGCCGTGTTCGAACGCGGGCCCGCCCCGGCCGGCGCGCGGCGGACTCACACGCGGACGCGGCGGTCGACCGGCAACCCTGGCATTACGAGGCGTCACTTCGAAGCGCGGAGAGATTTAAGGTCGTCATACGCGACGCGAAAACTCGTCACCCACGATTGCCCGGTTATTTATGCACTCTCCATCGGCCGGATGGATAAGGCCCCGCTGCTAGAGTGCCTTAAGCGCGCACGCGGGCGCGACTGACAATATGTGCGGTTAGATGGCCGTAACTACGATGGTGTTTTACGGTCGTCTTAAAAATGCCGTCGGGGATATATTTTCGAAGGACAATGTTGCTCTTTCTCGATGGGTGCCCGTCGGACGCGGACTCCGAGTCCGCGCTGAGTCTGCGATGAAAATATACGCTCGTTACTTTACAAGCCCTTCGGGAGAAAGGACCCGCTTCGCGACAGGACCCGCGTCCGTTTAACTTCGTTCTTAGCATTCAAAATAATTAAGCTGATCGATCCGTATACAGAAGTAGATCATCAGTGAACAAACTATTAATATTCTTAATACTATAAAGCAGTCTGATATAATCCGAAATACATTTACAAATATTTCACTTACAATATGAATTCTTTATTAACTTTATGGTGTTTAAACTCATTGATTAATTGATTGATTGATTTCAATATTGCCGATCTTATTCTGCAGTTTACGCGACAGTTTTTTTTTATTTTGAGTTTGCAATTTGCGATAGATTTCAAAATGTCTACGGTATAAAGCGTACCATAAATTTCAGCGTCTCTTATAATGATCTCTTACGAAGTTACGTGAGAAACGTCGAGTATACTGAAAAGTATCGTGTCGTTTGTCAACGTTAGCGCAAGACCGTTGTTCTTCCAGCATTTTGTTCCCCAAGATTATCGTCTCATGACACTGTGTTTGTTCTTTTTTTCTCACATGTTCGAAAATTTTATTTTATACATTTCTCGCGGACATTCAAATGGCCGTTCACGTTGCAACGGGATGTCATATTTTCTAACGTATGCCTCTCTTTTCCACCACTGCGTATCCCCTTAACGTGGATAAATTCGCAATGCCGCGATGCCGGCTCGTGAGGGTTGAGCAGAAAGGTTTCTCGTGTCTCGAAGAGAATGTACTTCGAACGGTAACTATTGAAATGATCGGCAAGTTCTTGCCCCTTTTTATCCACCCTTCTCTTTCTCTTCGTTCCTTTTCTCCTGCTTTCGCCACTCGTCAGGAATTGCTCCGCTGCGGTATTGCGCTCATAAACGTATCACAACGTATGTCTCGGTGTACAAAATTTTATGTATGTTCACATCAATCGCGAAAGTGCTCTGGCTCTTTGATAGCAACATATTGTAAATGATGCGCAAAATTTCTCCGACTGCATCAGACGCATATTCAACATATTTACTCCGACGTTTTATTTGCCAGTATTTTATCCTTTATTATGAATAACAGTGCAAATAATTCAATACGGTTTATTTTTAATTATAATTAGTTAATTTTTAATACTAGTTAGATATTAATATACCAATGTATGTTATATCTATAAGAACGAAAGCATTTACGATACGCAAAATTAAAGGGTTAAAATAGATACAGTTTGTAGTATCCGCGTTATCACGAAATTTCCGAACGTAAATGCAGCAGCGATGATGATGGCGCACACGCACGTGTGCTGTATACGCTAGTTCGCGATGCAAGTTGAACGTTCGCCATGCCGCCGCACACAATACACGCGCTGTATAGCGCGGAGGATGCCTCCGAGGTGTTACGGCATAACTCCGTGATTATCCGCCGCGCGCGGCCACGATCGTCCCGGGGAAAATGATATTCAGATGAGAAGGAAATCAATTCCACGATGGAGAATCGGCGAGGCTTCGATTAGAGAAACGGCGTGTAACGCGGCGCGAGACACCGAGGGAGGGAGATGAGAGAGAGGGAGGAGACGCAGCGCGAGAGGCGGAAAGTGGATTAAATTCCGCCGGATGTTTCCTTTTTGGACGCGACGCGGAATCGATATGGCTCGCCTTTGAAACGGCTCTTTCGCGGCACGTTTATTTATTTCAGTAGCTGCCGCTACAAGGATGCTCCAGGACGGGGGCAGGTCGCGATCGCGTCGCGAAATGCTATGTAAAATAAAACTGCTGCTACCTCCGCCCGTGCCACCCGACGTCGATATCTGCAGGCGTGCCCATTGAATTCATGTAATATTACCGCGTGGCATGCTGTAATGGAACCCGTGCCTCGTATATCCCGATACACTTCCGCGTGCGCGCTCCGCATTTTATGCGTCCGTTTTAATCGAAAATGTAATATTACTAGCTGCATTACTGTGAAATCCGATGGTGGGATTCCTTACTTTTAACAGCGAGGAAAGTAAAATCCACACGCGCTATTTAAAACCACCTTTATATTCTCATTGAAAAAAGTAATATGGTGTAATTAGACTCGACTTCGATATTTCTATTAACTTTTTCTTAATTTATTAAAATCATGACTAGGATTGAAGTAAAGATATTTTCTTTTTAAAATGCTTTCTCAATTAAAGTAACTCAATCGTTATCTTAAGTGAGACTAATGAGTCCACAAAACAAAGCAAAAAGTCCATATTAATTTGATGCGAAGAAATCCAGCGTTTTATTTTATAAAGCATTGAATATTTTGTGAAATAACAATACCGTTAGGATGGTTTAGTATCTATTATTGTAACGCGCTACCATTCGTACGCTGCACTTCAGCCGATAAACAGCGGTGAGCCGTTCCGTGTGCGTCGCATTACTCATCGAAACGCGGTCGCGACAAGTGTTAGGAGAGAGCGCGATTATTTCTTATGAACATTTTACGCGATTAGTTATCAGCGCGATTAGTCAACTTTAAATTTCTGGTTTCTTATTTCTATTGCTAGGATAATTAGTGAAAAGATAAAGAGGAAATAAAATTAACAACCAAAATATTAACGTGCTTTTAGATAAAATATAAAATTCTCTTCATAATATTCATATCTTATGAGCGAAAATATCTACATATTGTGTTTTATATATAAAACAAAAATAAATTTATATAAAACACATTTGTACAAAACACGTTAGGAAAAAATTTGAATATTTATATGTATTCTTTTCTTTTTCTTTTCATAGCTTTTCAGTATTAAATATTATATATCGATATAGGATAGTAATATTCAGAAATCTTTCCAAGATGGATATATTATAATTAATTAAAAGGACAGATAATATTTTACAGTAGCACAATATAATTAATTTATTTAATAAAAAATGTGTTAATGATTATTAAGTGTATTCATTCTTATAACGCATCAATCAAAATTATTAATTTTTTATGATCCATCCACCTATTTAATTTTATGTCTTTTGAAACGGAGTAAAATTGCGGAATGTTCCGCAATAATCTTACAACGTGCATTTAACGTTAAATTAAGGACCGTATAATTCTAAATTTTGCTGGCACAATGTGCTCTATAAGTTTGACGTAAACATAGGTCTGTAATTAGATGGTTTTATTTCGAGCTAAATACGTGGCGAAGATAGGCTTTAATAAGAGAACTGAAATCATCTGGAGTGTCGAGTTTACGAGTGTTGGACGTGTAGTCTTTGTATCTTGCGCTTGTGTGTGTTTTACTCTCATTCCGGTGTAGTTTCTGACCGACTCGCGCGTTCCTCTTTTCCATCCCTTCCTCCCCCTCTCTCTGATCTTCTCCGTTGTACACTTAATTGGCGATAAAACCAAACCCGCGGCCTCGTAAAAAAATCTCGCCTACCCCCACATTGTATTAATTAGAGCCCTTATAATGCCTTAAATAAGGCGCAGCTTAGTTATGGGTTGGCCGAGCAAAGTTGTGCTCCGTGTTATCTCGCTAGTTGCCTCCCTCCTTTCTTTCCCTCCATCGCTTGTTCCTTCCTCCGCCATCCAGCGCTCTCGAGAGATCCTCTGAACGACCAATTATCAGCCATAATATCATCGGGGCCCGCTGGGCCCGGATTAATCGTATCCGGTTTCCTACCTTATGGAAAAGGTGCCGTAAAAGAATTTTCTGACTGGCAGGAAATTCCTGAAAGCGGTAGTAAAATGTCCAGGTATAATGCTCCGCGTTATTTTGAAATGTTCATTGATTTCGTAATGCTCCATGGTGCAAGTATTTCAATGTTTAATCCGTCAATCGTACAGCAATTCAACTTTTTTCGTAATATTTCTTCGTTACATTGTCGATCGAATATTTTTTCAACACATTGTTCGCCGCATTGTCATACGCATTCATATATATAAATGACACTTCTGAGAGCGTTTTGTTATTTAAATATAAATGACACCAAATTTTACAATTTTTTAAATTGATGATAAAAGCCATTGTTTCTTCATAGTTTAAACTATTCTAGGAAACTGCAAATCTAGAATTTAGTTAGAATGTGCGAGTAAGGTTTCGATAGTCTTTTGCTATTATAGATATCGGCCTGCGTATTTCTTTTTTAATGATAGACCGCTTAGTTAGAAAGATCGTAGAGCAGATTGCAGACAAACTGTACACCTATTCTGGAAACAAAGTTACAAAAATAAATGCCAGGCTGTACAATGGCGCCTTAAGACGACTATAATTTGATATTCGATGCGAAATTAGATGCGCCGGAAATTCGTCGCCTGCGGCGCGGAATCGGATCGCCTACTCGCTAAAATTCGGCTTTACCAGCATATCGCTCTAAACAACTATACGCGTCCCAGTTTTAATTCTTAGAAATGCAGATCAATATTATTTTGTCGCATCTGCCAAAAATGGGGAGTTTCATAAAAACCTTATGGCTATTAATTCACCAAATTCAATAAATATAGGGTGTTTCTGGATAACGCTAGGTTCTATCTATAAATTCTTCGTATAATTTAAGGTTGATATTTCCTTAGCGATAATTTGACCAAGTTGCTATTTCTTCTTTACTTCTTTAAAACTTCAATTCAAAAATCTCTGAGGGTAATTGTAATAACCTAATTAAAGTTTCTAAAAATAAAATTTACTTTAATTGAATGTAAAATTTAGTTTATAATTATTTATTTTTATCTCGATAAATATGTTTAAAAAAATTTGCAAGAAAATTATTTTTGTCGAGACAAGCTCTTATCTTCATTAATATATCTAGGATATAATATTTAACATACGTAATCAGAATAAATTTTTAACTTGTTTGAAAGCACGCGTAAAATTATACAAGCTAATCCCGCGTAAAAGGTGTCGCGACCGGATTTCGCGTTAACGCGCCGCGTTGGGCCGAGCCTCGACGGTTCCTGGGCGTTAACGGCACGCGCTTGGGTGGAACTAATATCCAAGACCCATTGGGATCTTACTTTTAGCTTCGATACTTATCGCGCGCACTGAACTGCATATAATTACAATTAAAAGCGATCGGTGCCGATAACGAAGACGACCTCCGCATCCACCTTCCTCCAGGTCCACCCCCCTGGATTCTTCCCTCTTACTTCCCCTCTTTTTCCCTCAACCGCCCCCTCTATCGATTCTTATGGTGCAGCCGATGCATCTAGCTATATGGTTAAGGGGGCCAGATTACGGGGAGGGAAGAATGGTGGCATAATATCCGCTTGAACTTAAGTTATATTCCTCCTCGTGCAGCCGAGATATCGGTGCGGAGGTGGAGTTCGGTTCGAGGGTATGCTAATTCCGGCCTCGGGCCACCACGCAGCCCTTAATAGCCAGCTGAGCAGCTCTTATGCCGGCAACTAGCGCTCGTATATACAGAGAGCGAGGGCCGCTGAGTGTATCTCGTAGTTATAGAGGCATCCTCCTCTCGGAGTCTCGTCGGTACCGTCGGCGAGAATCACCGGTTTTTCGGAATGTTAATGCCTCGGCGCGGGGGCGCCCCTATATGGGTTCACGACGGCGATTAGTGCTCGTATGTGTAATTGGGATAATGTCTCTTCTCTCTTCTCTCTTTCTCTCTTTCTCACTTCTTTCCTTTCGGCGGTACAATCGCTCGTGCCCGCGACGTGCATCATTTTTATTTAATTTGACAGTAGAACGTCAGTATAATTTTTCATATTTAATAACGGCTTATTGCGTAAATACGAGGAAGTAAAAATTATCTTTAGGAGAAAGTGAAAAAATTGTAGAAAAAAAATTGTAAAGATAATCAAGAGAATATCTCAGCCATAAAGTCATTGACTTTTTGCTATATTTGACTTCTTCAAAAATTGCGCGGTCCATCAACGCCACAGATCCTTCCACGAATTTAGCTCACGAAACACGAAGGGCCCTTTCAGGTCCATTTAAGAGAAGGATCACCGCGAAAGATCATCCGACACCTGTCGGTTCGAAATTTCCGCTTAAAACCGCGTACTTTTTCGGGGTTTAGCTCTCCCCCGCGCGCGCTCTCACTCTCGCGGCGCGGCGTTACAACGCAACGGCCGCGGCGTCGCGGGCACGATCGATCGATCGTTATTTATCGGCTCTAATTCGTCTCCATTTAGAAAAAACATCTGCCTCGGCATCGAGCGCTTTTGCACCGCCGGCAATGACGGGGCCCAACGGCGAGCAATTCTTAGAGAGCGAGCGAACCGACGCCGGCCGACGATTCCTACCTCATAGGCAGATAATCGCCTTTGATTTCTCTCTTCGATTCCTCCCTTCCCCCCCTGCCGTCCCCTTACTCTCACCCCCTTCGTGCCTTTCCTCCTTCCGCGCCGCCAACCCTCATCTCCTTCTCCTCGAGAGTCCGCGCGATCGGAGATCACTCCCTTCTTATATAATTACCTTATTTCCGAATAATTGGCCAATTTATACTTGAGTCCCAGCTGAAAACAATCCGCCTCTCTCGCTCTCCGTCTCTCGCTATCTCGGTCTCGCTCGTGCCCTCGCCACCCCGAGCTCGGCCACGGTGTGTGCCCCATAGGGCCCCGTAGAGCGGTTATTTTATGTATATGGGAGTGTGATTAGATCAGGCCCCGCTCCTCGCTCCGCTACGTACGTACGTATGTGTGGGTATGATAATTCTGCCCGTAGGGCTCCGTGGGGCAGTCTCCACCCACGCCACGCACACACCACGTAGCGCGGTTGTACTCTTTCTCTCGCTCCGTCCTTCTCCTCCTCGAGTTTCGCTCTGTCCCAGTCTCGCGCTCTCCTCCGTTCCCTTCTCCTTCTCCTTTCCCGTCGTCTCGTGATTCTGCAATTCCACGTTCTACCGTACGGTAACATTGTAATCTTTCCCCCCCGCACCGGTGCATTTTTGCGCGCCACCGCGAGCTCGTTTCGGCCCATTTGGATTCGCGCCCCGCGCGACCTCGAATTAGAGATCACGCAGGTACGCCGCGCCGTCGTTCGGATGGATGTGTCTCGGGGATTTGGGTCGCATCGAGTCTTTCTGGAATACGCTCGCAATTACAACCAATTCGGACTTTACTGTGACTGGTAATCGAACACCAATGCATTTTCGAAGTTTCGTAATGCATTTACGTAATGCGTCTTTACAACATATTTTGCGATTCACGCGCGAAGAGCACTTTATCTCAGAAGAGAAGAAAGAAAAGCAATTTATCCCAGAAATAAAATAATTCCTTATGAGAAAATGTCATGTACAAGATTATTAATAAGGTCTTTTTATTCTATTCATTGGCGTAATTTTTTGTATTAATTACTGTAATATTGACAGATTTAATTTATATTCAAATTAGATACAATATAAATGTATGTTTAATGGTTTAGTTAGTATATTGACAGTAAAGGGAGAGAGAAAAAGAAAGACAGAGAGATCGAGAGAGAGGGGGGGGGGGGAGAGAATAGAATAATTATATAGGTACATAAAATGTACTAATTTCTATTATCTGGTTTTAAACTTATATATAGTATTTTTGATATTGTGTCTGCGCATATCTAAAGACATTTTCAGAGAAAATACGTTCACTATATTTCTGAATTTCATAAACATGATATGCGTAGGCACTACATTGGCATTGAGCCAGAATTCGATTCCTTCTCTAAAACCATGCAGTCGCATGTTAAAACAAGAAATTGAACACTCGAGAAAGTTTTTAAAACCATGCAGAGGAAATGTCTTTGCACACACAATTAGTGACAACAACTAGATTTATCATTGATGCTACTAGACATAATATAAGAATAATCGAGGGAATCTTTCCCGAAGAAGAAAACGTTGCTTTCGCGACTTCTGTAAAATGAGATACGTGGTCCCACGTTACACTTCTACGGTTCGCGCGGCACGGCGAGAAATCGTCCATTCGTGTACACGATAGAGTAGCCTGAACGTGAGAGAGAGAGAGAGAGAGAGAGAAGAAGCGAGATGAGCAGAGGGTTGAAAAAGCGGGACCGATCGAACAACCGCCGGGCGAGAGCGAGTGTAGCAATTAACTCGATGCTTACGACGATAATTAGCGAAGGATCGAATGAGGCAGCTGGTCGGCGGAGGAATCGGGTCCCGTCCTCGTCTCTTTCCCCTCTTCGCCGCTTCGTCCGTATAGCCGCATTTACCTACGTAATTATCGTTATGATGATTATGACCGCGCTCGGCCACGGTCAGTAGAATTCTCGCCGCCGCGTGGCAACGCGATCGTTTCTGTGTCTCTTTCTTTCACGGTTTCCTCTGCACTCTCCTCGTGCTCTGCCACTTGGAAGTTTAATTGTTTAAAATTCGCCACAATCGAGATTAGCCGCGTCGATCCGCCTGCACGCGCGCCGTAATCCAATGTTCTTCCGTTGCGTCAAACACGCAACAAGTACATTTATCAAGCGCATTTATCCGTTGAGGCGGAAGGCGAGCAAGAGCCATTTATGCTTCTCATCCTTTATCTGTTCACCTATGTACTGCTTATGCAATTTGTTTATAAGTAAAAAGCGTATCGCGCATTTTCAGTTCTATTTCTCGTAAAATTTTATCGCGAATGAAACTACTTTGCAGATTGATTAATCATGAATTAACCGTTCGGCTTACGACTTCCTGATCACGTTAGCAAGCTCTCTCCAATTAGTCAACATTACTATCTACTGCGCGTTAGACGTTAGCCATAACTTTTGTAGATGTAACGTGCAACGCCGCTTACACAACCGTCATGACCCTAATGAATACATATCCTTCTCATTAGTGAGAACGTATTGCCTGTTTCGCGATGATCCGCTTTAACACGCGGTAAATAGACGCTGGTTACCCCAGCAAAGAAATGGTCGTTTGCGTCCCCGTCTACGGACGGAAGAGGCAGAGATGGACGAACGCGCGAGACTTTTTGAAAAACGGTATTCTACGAGAGGAGACGCGCGGACGGAAAGTACACGGGTTCCGTCGTAATTGCATAGGAACCTCGGTCGTCGGACCGAGGGGGAGTCGGGTGAAAGTTCAGTTAATTCGATTAGAATCGCCCTGGTGTATATCCGCGGTCAGGATTCGCCGCGAGCGATCCTCCATCGCGGATGCCGCCGCGCGGATATCTACTAGTCGGCGTGCGGATTATGAGAGGTCGGGGGGATCGATGGTATCCCTCTCCCCGAGGTCGTGCTAGGTAGTGTCAGACTTCCTGGAGCTGTTGGACGGGTCTGTTTGATAGTTGTGTCTCGCGGCCGCGCCGTGTCGGTTTTCTAGGTCAGACGAATTAATTTTAATATGATAAACTGCCCTTTTTGACGGATTTTATTGTTATTATTTTGTAAGATTACGTCTATATATTATGTTTTAATATTTTATACTCGTAATCATTAGGAGAGATTTATAACTACGCTTAGATTCTAAACAAATTCGCAGCCTTCCGTACTTTTTTAAGATAGGATTTTTCAGAATATAACTTTACATAAAATATATAATGAAAGGAATATATACAGTTTTTTACCAAATTATTCTTTTATATTGAATTAAATATAATTAATAAGTTATAGATTGTAAATATTTCAAATTATGTACACTATTATTACGATTTATTAAATTTTAATAGACTTTTTAAAGATATTATACTTATGACTCGGTATAATTGGTACTTGATACGGAAAAAGAAAAATCATTATTTTCAAGTTTCTCAGTTTTACGGCAACATTTTGATACTTTTTTTATTTATGGCATGTAATTACAGAGGATTTTAATG
Organism: Temnothorax nylanderi; assembly: GCF_030848795.1. NCBI lineage: Eukaryota > Metazoa > Arthropoda > Insecta > Hymenoptera > Formicidae > Temnothorax > Temnothorax nylanderi. The sequence continues at coordinate 124,916 of NW_027249128.1, forward strand.
ATAAATAGCTCTGGTTTAATAATTTTCCCAACGATAATAAAAGAAACAGTAGATTTTCGATGTTTAAGAGGTCGGGCTATCATCGAAAAACTATACAACATGGCGGTTGCGAACGAAATAGAAGCATCCACGGATCGTTTTCACGCTCTCACGGCGTGATTTATACGTCTATTTTCGAGAGAGAGCAGCAAAAGCAATTCAATAAAGAAGAATTTCTTGCCCAGGGCTGCCCGAGCTTACATGATCGAAGACTGTCTTGGTGGGACTACAATTACCGATTGTAACTAGAATCCTTGCATAATGTTTGCGTTAAATAATGCATGGCTCCGCTACAATTGTTGAGATATGAGTGCAATCTATCCTTGTAGCAAAGTTATTACGAGTTCATACGATGCGGATTTATCACTCGGCAAATGAACTACTACGATCTTGAGATTCTTGTTAAGAATAAGGTCTCATCTTCTTCATTCGACACTATATATCTTAATAAGTGGACCTCTTTAGGCACAATGTGAAATCAGGCATTGCTTTAAACGCGCGTGTTTGATGATTTTACACGTATAATTGATTTTTATTGCTATAATAATACACACTCATATTTTATACACCTTAATTGAGAATGAAGGTGATATTTATCGGTGAAAACTTTCAGCGAACGTAATATCTTTTTTCTATATTAAAACTAATCTTATGTGCTTAAATATCTCAATTAATTATCTGAATCTGTGACACACTGAATGTTTTGTGATTGGATTTTTCCATATTTCAAATATATCGAAGATAATTTATAGAGAAATAGTAAAAATTAATAGGTGTAATTAATAATTAATTAATTAACAATATTATAATTTATTGTAATCTAATAACATAGTATTTATAGTATATAACATTGCAATGTTTACGTTGCTCTAAAAATGAGAATAAAAAATTCTACATTTAATTAGTAGAATACATTGCATAAATTACATTACGTACGTACATAGGTATTTCATTTTAAACTTATATAATACGGTTCTTCCTTTGCTTGAATATAAAATAAGCTCTATTATCTGCGATCTTATTATTATATTACACACATACACACACACACACACAAATATAATTCAGGGTTTCCAACTTGTCCCTACGATAAAACGGATTGTCTCTGCGCGGGAATGCACTCGTTTAATTTGCACTTGAGAAAGATAGGGAGCCTCTCTCGTCCGAGGTGCATCGAACTTTAGGAAAGCCGGCGGTTTTAACGCCAACGACGACATAAACACTCGGCACAGCATTGCAGGCACGCAGAAAGTTGCCCGTGAAAGAGAGGGGGGTGGCAAGGGAACAGGGATAGAGGAGCGAGAGCAAGGTGGACGGGTGGCAGTAGCTCTGAGAGATGACGAAGGAGCCCTGGGCGCGGGGTGGTTTCCCCGGATCGATGTGTGTGCCCCCGCCTTCTCTACACTCAGCTACCCCCCTGCTCTCTTCTACCCACACACCGCCTCTGGCCGCCCCTGGGGGTAGTTATACAAATTTCCAAGAGTGTCTGCTTCCACCCTCCGTTCCCTCGAACCTCCTTCTCCTCTTCACTCTACGTTCGCCGCTTCGACCTCTCCTCCCTTCGCCGGGCACCTCTCGCACCAGCTCCCGAGTTTCCATGGCAACCTGGAGGCGGGTCTTTGCATATTATACTCTGTGTGTGACAAGCCGACTCGTTAGGTATGCTCGTGTTGGTGTGGGTAACCCACCCCCCGCGCGAGCGAGCACGTGAGTATGTGTATAAATGTGTATAAATGTATGTATGTGTACGTATGCGTGGGTGCTCGCTTAGAGGGGGGTGCAAAGGAATCAGCCGGAGGTGTGAGCGGAGGCAGATGAGGAATTGTCACCTCCGACGACGAGGAATGACGAGGAGGGGCGAGGAGAGCCCGGCAGAGCTCGTGATGTAAAAAGTGGGAGCGAGAAGAAACGAAACGGAGGGCGCACGAGAGGAAACTCGGGGATGGCCGGAGGAGCGGAAGGAGGAGAGGGTGGTAGAGGGCAGGGGGGCGCCTATGCCGCCTCTTTGTACTTTGCAGGGTTGCTGCAATCTCCCATACCTCGTCGGCGGCCTCCGGCCTCGCGAGTGAACTCACCCTATCGTCATCGCCGACGAGCCCTGCCACCCACCAGGCGACCCATGCCACCCTCTCGGTGGAAATTCTACGAATCCTGGAATCTCGTATGGAGAAACGAACGAGTCTGAGGCAGAAAAAGAGAAACAGAGAGAGAGAGAGAGAGAGAGAGAGAGAGAGAGAGAGAGAGAGAGAGAGAGAGAGAGAGAGAGAGAGCCGGCAAAGCCTGGCGTGCTGTGATTTCTAGCGGTCTCCTCTTCCCTCTTTGGGGTGCTGTGCTCACGAGTTTTACGGGGATGCCTTTGATTTTTTTGAAGGGAATCGGAAGTGACGGTTACACGAGCAGATAGGGTGCGCGTGTGTCTCGAGATACTTCTGGACTCGTGATTTTAGCTTGGAACCGCGCAATAGGTGCCATCGTTTCTTTTGCTAAATGGCAAATAAATTATTTGCACACCTTCTTTCGGCAGAAATTTCATAATGAATAGATTATATTTTGCTTCTCTTCAACTAGAGACGTGTATGTCAATGATCACTTTTTCGTAAAGCAGTTCGGTCAACCATACGTCTTTTAGAAGATCGAAATATTGTGCAAGTTACGTCGGATTGCTGTTGAAATTTACAGGATCAACGATACGTGTTACTATGTCAGAGCTTTTTTTTAATTCGAGAGGTCGGAAATGATGTAGATTATGTGTAGATCGATGAGCAGAACGTATATGTCGCCGTGGAAATGCACGGGATTGCGATTTCAATTTAATCCAATGCGCAGCGTGCCGTATCTCCCTGCGAAATCATTGATGTTGCGTGAGAGCGTTCGTGACGTGCCGCGTTATTGATCTCGATATAGAAAATAAATTTATTTAGACAACGATAGGGGGATGAATGTTATATGTAATATGTTCTCATGGAACGTACTCTAAAAACGTGGATCTACACAGTTTGTGTAAAAACAACACAAAATCCGTGTGATATCTCTGTAGTATGATTCGCTATCTAAATATTTTGTTCAAAAGTAACATTTATTCCTCAGAAATAATATCGTTTTTATTGTTTCCAGAATAATTTTGATACCTAGATTTAATATTTTTCAAAACAGTATCTGCTCCAGCTGTCTAAAAATACAAACACGATTAAAGAATCATTAATGAGAAACGCGCATCGGAGTAAGCGCACAAAAATTGTCGAGAAGAATGTCGGAATTGCGTTGCGACCTCGAAATATTGGCTTCCGATGGTGTTTCAATACGAAGTACGTGAGCACTTCGGCAACGTGCATATACAGGCGGCACGCTTGTGAACCGCACAAGAGTGTCGCGGTAGAGAGGCGAGAGCTTTCGTAGTGAAGGCAGCTTTGCAGGGTGACGTGTTTTTCTGGCAGCCAAGTGGGGTGCGAGCCCCTAATTATAAAATAAAAAAATCAATATCTTACCCCAGTTGGGCTAAAAAAATAGGGTGACTACTCCCGTCGTCTTCCACCACCGTCGTTTCAGTCGCTGCTCCCTGACTGCTCCGGTCGCGGGGCTGATTTTTCCACCCTCCCTATTCCCCTGGCCTCGCGTTGCCCTTCGCATCGCCCATTCTTCCTCTCTCTGTTTCTATTAAGGGTGCAGAGTTTTCCTGGCACACTGTCGGGCGAAGCGAGGATGGGGTGGTGCGCTCGGGAGTGCCGCAACAGCGGGGATAGCGGTGGAGGCGACGTATAACGGATAACGGAAGAACTGCGCGACTTTATTTCGTTGCGCTTATTGCGTTTCCTGAATTTTTATACGCTGCATGCGGCCCATACTTATGGACTTTTAATGCCCCGCTGGCACGTGCGACACGCCCATGCTTTAAGGATCTGTTGCTAGCAGGCAGCGGGTGCCGTTACGCTTGCGAAAATCCAGACGGATATCGCGATTTCGTTTTACATCGTGTCGCTATGATCTTTCTATAATAATCATGTTTAAATGATAGATCTGTGATACGAAGCACAGCGAAAAATTACAATTATTTTCTTTATTCTGAAAAATACGAGAAATACTATTGAAAGTACCTAAAGCAAAATCGAATTACTTAATTTTGTGTTAATATAATTATTGATATGTATGACAGATTTTCCTTTTTATCAACTTCCTTTTTGAATACTTAAAATCTTTTTACTGCTATTCTTTCTCTTATATTTTTCTATTTATTATAATATAAAATAAATGAAAAATACAATTAATATCGTTGTTAAAGCTGTTGCTATAAAATTAGACATTTTTTTTTATTACGAATAAATTTTATTACAAACAATTGACTCCGTTACAGTAAAGATTAACTATATTGCAGTTTATAATCTAAATAGAATTTTTTAACATTTTTTGATTTTTTATTTTTCAAAGAATTTCTCTATCCATAAATTTAAATATTTGAGCTTTAGCTGTAATTTTCACGGAAAAAAGATTTAGCTACTATAAGCAAATCTAGTCGTAAAATATGGATAACTAATATTTTTTGCAGCGAGAGCTATACTTTAGTAATAGTAGCAAAACTTTAACAAAAGGTTACTACTGCTAAATTATAGCTTTCGCTGCAAAAAATATAGCTCTCGCTGTAAAAAATGTTAGTTATCCATATTTTACGACTAGATTTACTTATAGTAGCTAATCCTTTTTTTCCGTGTACATTTAACATTTTTTTTTACATTTTTTCTTATTACCACAAATTTTTGACAGAATTTCTTTATTTCGACACACATTATAACGATTTATTATTCTTGGTATCCTAAAAATGTTTATAATACAAGATAACGTGAATTATTTTTAAAAATATCCAAGCTTTACCACTTTCTCGGCACGTTTTATTCCACGAGAATCGAAACAGCCCCGGGCAGTGCTTGGTGCTGGCACTCAATCAATAGACACATAAATATCATCTCGAAGGCGTTCACTGTCTCCATCTTTTTCTCTCACATACACATATTCATGTAGGCCTCCTCGCGCGAGCCACGCACGTGTCGAGTTTTCGCGATCCGCCAAGTGTCGATGACGGCGTCGACGTCGAGTTAGTGGCGGTGCTACGCCACATCGATTTTAGGGATTCGCCGTCGTTTTTGTCTCGCGCGACGACACATTCAAATAAGTAAGGTTCACCCCCGCCGATCCCCGCGTCCGCCACGACCGAGGACGATCGGCCCCGCCACCCCTTAGGTCCTTCTTTCGCCTTCCCGCTCGCTTCCCCCTTACGTCGGCACGAGGGATGGGTCGCGACGAGATTAAAAGAAGAATCAATAGCGCCTCTCACTCCACCCACCCCCGTAGCACCGCGGAGGTGGGTGCCCCCTTCTCGTCCCGCTCCTCCTCTGGAACCCCGCAACCTCAAAGGCCCTCGCTATATATTGAAATGCTCTAAGAGAGGACTGCCTCGGAGCCATCCCACCTCCGGCCTCTTCTGCAACACAGTCACCACCTACGTGGGTGGTAGTCGGGTGAGAGGGGTGACCACCCTTTCGCTCGCCCCCCTCCCCGCGTTCCCTACGAACACACTCGCTACTCTTTCGGTTCCTCCTGGACAAACACTGTACGGGTGCTTCTTCTTCTTCTTCCTCGTCTTCTTCCTCCCTGGTCTATCTCTTCGTCTTCTGGCTTCCGTACACATTTTTCCTTTGCTCCGGTGTAGCTTTCGCGAATTCTCGCTCCTCTTCTATCTGCGCTAGGACACTCGTCGTGCCTCCCTCTCACCTCCTCTCCGCTTTCTCGTGCTTCTCATCTTTTCAGACCTTTACGAACTCCGGAGAAGGACGAGAAGAGGGAGGGAGCGAGTCGCTCTCGCAGTTTGAGACCAGAGGAATTGTCAATTTCTATCCCCTTCCTCTTCTTTCTTCTTGCATAGTGAGATAAGGAGATCCTTCACGAATGATTTTCGCGGAAATAGCGCCGGCGAGTCTTTGAATCCAACCCTTTTGGATCGGCGATCGGCCGCGAGACTCTGCGGCAAAATGCATGTCACGTGAAATCACCCCGGAGATTGCTCGACCGTTGTAGCGATGGACGACAAAACGCGTTATATTGCAAATTACCGGCCGTCATTATATATAGCGATCAATCGAACAAAAAAACTTAAATAGATAAAATCGGGTCTATATATAAGATCTATATATTATGTAATTATACGCATTGCGGTCCATTTCGTGTCATATTTTATTATAGGTATATAAATAAACGAAATGACATTAGGTAGAAAGTATATTGTATTTTGCACATTAATATAAGTTTAAATATATTACCACAGTGAATACATTAATATTTATTATACATATCTTTATTTGTATATTTATACCGTTTTACATACATATCTATTAAGAAAAGCAGGAGCTAGAGGTTGATGGGCTCAAGTTTATTTTCTTAACCAGGAAGAGATAGCTCAAGCAAGGAGGAAGTATTTTCTTGTCTTAAATTGTTAGTCGTAATGCATATTAGAGCGAAGATGCTTTTTACGGAGTCGGGCAAAGAGCGCGGGTCCTCCGGAGAATTCGTCCCTCTTTCTCATTCTCATTTCCCGGCACTTTGAATTTGGCACCGCGGAAATTGCCAGCCACATTTTGTGGGCTAGCTCTGACAAGGTGAATATTTTAGTGGCACCCTGTAGGTTGTTGGCTTCACATACATATGCGCGCACACGTGGACGGGTTGAAGATACGCCTCGGTCAACATCGTCGAAAAATGTATTAAAGGCAAACACATGCATCCTAAGGAGGTTGGGCTATCCACCTCCCTCGGACTCCCCCTCGCCTCACCTTCCTCCCCGCGGCACACGTCTACATATTCAGGCACTCAGGAGAAGATACTTTTGCCAAGCCTCGTCCTTCTATGTTTTATTTCCTCCTATAGATACATCCGTCAGTTATCTACGGTGTACACGCATGTACGTTCGATCGTGAGAATCTATTTCGAAATTACTGGGAAGCCTAATGATGATGTTAATATCCTTAAAATGTAGTAATAGTAAATTGTGGGATGGGAACGGAAAACGTTAGGGAAATACATGAGCGTTATTTTCGTAGAATGTTACTGGAAATGGAATTATATGTAATATTGGTAATGCACATACATATATGATTAGACATTACACATATGATTGGATCGCTGAGTAATTGACGCTCTTTATTCCAAAAAGGTTTTGTTGGTTGTCAAATATAGATAATTCTTTCGTAAGTATTTCACCATTTGGATACATCCAGTATTAAGAATATTAGCATTAATATTTTAGCCAACACTGAAATCTTTGAATATATATCATATATATATATACATATTTACAGACGTGCACAATATATTTCTGCGAGACGATTACGAGAAGTGAAAAGACTAGAGCTAGATAAAATGCAGAATTTCTACAGAAACACGATTTGTTTCTTTGCATTACCTTGCTGTATAATGTTCTTTAATGAGCTGCCAATCAGTACCTGTCAAATAGCAAGAAGTAGCAGGCGTATATATGAAATTCCTAACTCTAATTCTTCGGAATAAAAAATACAGAAAGCTATTTTCTTAATTACTTAATTAATTAGAAACATAACTCATTATATAAAACGAAAAATCAGAAATCGTAAGATCGTGATTTTGATAGACAGTTAATATCTAATAATCTTTTAACATATATATTGAAATGAAGAATGTAAATATATGCATAATTTATTCAGCAATATAGATAAAACTTTTGTGGCCAAATAATCGTAATATTCTGATATTAATATAAACGTTAGAAGAGTAGATACATATTTTTATTTATTTATTTTTTATTTATTTACACAAAATTTAAACTTGTATTACAAAATAATAACATTATACTCATCCAAGGAATCGCTATATTTTATAGCAATTTTATCCCGATTTCGTTTAATTGTTATGATAACTTTACTTTTTTAAAAACGTATTTCTATTAACAAAATATTCTAAACACAATTTTTTTTAAAAGTAATTATAGAACCTAATCGTGAAATAATATAACAATTTTTCGATGAAGTTTTAGTTTCTTTTCGAACGACTGGATTTTTACATTTTGTTTTACGTTGCAAATTTTTAGTTGCGAATTTGTGGTGCACTTTTGCAATGGATGTTTTATATCCTATCCGGATAACGCGATCATCACAAATCAGATCCTGTGACTATATGCGAGGTATCGCCCGGGAATCTGTATTAATTACATATAAAACGGGGAACGATCTCGGACACGAAAAAGAAATTCCAACGATTTCTCCGGGTAACAGGAGTTATGTGGCGGAACAAGTTATTATTTACTTATTAGACGCCCGACGAACGCTCTGCGCGGCTCTCGCGCTCTGTGGGGGTGTGAAAATGAACTAAGACCGGCCCGGTAGAAATTAAAAACGTGACTCTACCGAGCGGGTAGCTCATCGCGCAGCTAACGAGAAGATACGACCTCCTGGTAAGCGTGTATATAGGTATAGCCATCTCATGTGCTGCAGCGCGTGAAGATGTACGTTTCTCATATACCGGGTGGCGTGATTCCAATCGGCGATATAAACGTACGCTTACAAATTTAGCGTAACGTATGTATCGCGTGATATTGATATTTAACTTTATTCTATAATTTATTTGTATATTGTTTTGTCTCTTTAAACATACGCATATTTTGCTTTTCCATGAATCATTTTGTAATATTTATATCGGAACTTAATATATGATAATAAATTTTAGATGAACAAACCTACTTTGATTTCATACATCTTTATACAAAATAAAAACAGATATACTTACATTGGAAACAAATGAAATTGAGGACCTTTGTTAAAAGCATACTGCGCAAGGTAGCTTTAATTTTTGTTAAAAGATTCGCCTCGATTGCATCACACAATTTTTTGGGTACACCGTATTCTCGATTTAAAAGAGTTATTATAAATAACGTTTGCAATTGGAGAACGAATTCAAGGCGAATAAGCTTCTCGTAAATAATTTGGTAGATATGGCGTCGTCATTCGTAAAGAATTAAAAAGAAGTTTGCTGGATGAAAAAGATAAATCGAATATATATATATATATATATATATATATATATAAAGTTGTGTATCGTAATAGTTCCAGGTAACGCGTCGTAATATCGCGGTGTGACGTAAGCTTTAGACACATAACGTGCTTTATCCGGACCAGCAGCGTTAACAAGTTTAGAGCTATCTATCGATTTATGACAATGCCGACGTAATATAGCAAATGAAATAGAACGAGGACAAGATAAAAAATGGCAATAAAAAATATAATACTCCTCGGGCGTGAAAATGGCTACAATATTGGTGTCTATATAATGCAAATTTATATTTTATGTAAGTAAATAACACATGTCCTATTTACTTACCTAAAATATAAATCTATAATATATTGCAAACATCAATGTTTTATTCATTTTCACGCCCAAGAAGTATTTGTTATATATTTTATTACCTTTTTCATCTTGTCTTTATTCTATTTCATTTATTATATTACATCGGCATTGTAAATCAAAATAGATATAAATATATCCTATTTATTTATTACATATATGTATAATAATTATTTACTAATTATTAATTACTTATACATGCATATAAATTCTCCTGGTTTTTATATTACTAAAGATTCTATCTATCAGATTATCTTATATTAATACAGCAATGATTTTAGTTTAATATTGTTTTTTATGATAAAAATCGTATTGTATTTTTGACTTGTCGTGTCGTATACAGAGACATACATGCATGTCCCTTTACAGAGAAAGAACTATACATAGAACTATAGGGATAGAAACTATATCGAGTTCGATACAAATTGTTTCGTAGATACATACTGGTGCACGGGTAACCAGATACTCCGGTACGTAATGGCGAGGGTGTATTCGCGATGCGATTGAGTAGAAATGGGTAGGATGCGAGGAAACTGTATATGGTGAATTTATTTCTGCATTTCCTTCTGTCAAGGCTATTCCTTACCACAGCTTCTCTGTAATTCTAGTATCTGGAGTATAATGGCCGTCGAAACGTAACGCAAATTGTCATTACAAAATTCAGTCCTTGTTTGTAAATTTCGAATCACAGTTTAATTTGGAAAATTCAAACCTCGTTGTCACATCTTTCTCTCTATAGAGCTACAAATAGAAAATAGCATTTGCAACAATCGGGTTTTGCATCGGATACTTTTTCAAAACTTCTTTTTCGATTCTTAAAATATGGATGTATGATGGATAATAACTCATACCGTTCAACGACTCAATTATTGACCGGCAGTTTCTCGCCATCGTCGTTTACTAGCCTCCTCCGTTTCCTCAACCAGCTGCGTGTTAAGTGAGATATCGCGGAGGATGTCTTTTTACGCTCGCGCAAATTATGCAGGGTACCGCGGGCTGTACGTATCTCTCAGAATGCATAATGCGACAATAGCGCGATAACGCGCGCGCGGAATGAGTCGTCTAGCGTCTTATGCAAATCTTCGAAAGAAGCACTTTGTAATAGGCAATAACGTTAACACCTGCTACCTCGTAGAGCGTATCCCGTATAATGGAGAAATGTTTTTATGCGCGGCGTGTCGTTAAATCTATATAGAGACACTCGTCACTCCCGGCATGCCGCCATTACGACGGATCGGTTGAGTTAAGCGCGATGCAACGAGGTTTGACGAAATGGAAAAGAGCACTGCGTCAAAATGACATTAATACCTTGAGGTTTCGAAATTAGCATAATGCTCGTTCTGAGTCGTTTCTGGCTGCTTGTACGGCTCGCAGCTTTTCATGAATAAATTATTGCTAATTACATACTTGATACAGCATCGTTCAGCATTAATTATTTCATTCATTATAGACATAATCATATCTCTTATATAAAATATATCAATTATTTGCATATTTATTTGTATATGTACAAAAGAAAAACAATTTTGCTGAAGTTAAATCTACAAATTTAACTAGATACACAGATCTGAAAATAATTATTTTGGACCATCTGAATAATTATATTGGACTCTCAAGCTAGTTGCTGGAATAGATCAAAACTTCTTGCAGCATTTTTATTATACTTGAGCGTCCTACATAATTATTTTGATGATTCAACATAATTATTTTCATCAGATCTAAATTTCGCCTAATTTGTACTTGAGCAAAACCATTCTTTCCGTATATTTCTCAACATTTTATGAATAGTTTTATGGATAGCTGGATGAAAAGTAATTGAAAGTAATGGAGAAAGATGGATGTGTTGTGTGTTCAATATTTTACATATTTCTTAGTTAGCAATGTGCGCATCTTTTTTTTCTTTCCATTCAAATATCGCGTCCATTGCGCGGGAGCTTGATGCTACAATTTCGCGAAAAGACAGACATACGAGACCATGGTTAGCATACGAAACGACATTGCGAAGGAAGGCGTTTCACTGCTCAAAGGTGGAGAAGAACTTGACAGCGTCTACGAGCTTAGACGAGTGTGGGTGCAGCATCTCCTCATCCTTCTTTTACCCCAAAAGGTTACGTAGGTGGCGTGGTAGCTGGGTGACGTGTATTTTACGTGCCGCCTTTATTTCGATACGACGGGGCTTCGATCCCCGTCCAAACCTAATTTGCGTTCCATCTCGCGAGCAAACACTCTTCGAGAGCGCGAGACAGGCGGGCGACCCGAGAGCGATTCTCCTCCATTTCCCTCCCCTCCTCCTACTTCCGTCGTAATCCTTCTCTGACACAGGGTATCCGCGACACCGTCGTTACGTCATACGCAGACACATCGTGTACCGCGAACGCTGGGCGTGCTCTTTGAACTGGGTTCGAATTTCCCACAAGGCGGCACAAGGGCTGTGATCTGGCTATGAGGGAATATCGCCTTCAGCTCCAGAAGTGATCATTCTGACACATCTATTGATTTATACTCGCAATAGGCGATTTTTGATCTTATAACAAAAAAATAAAGAATAAATCGTGTTCGTACAGTATTCTTTAATATAAAAAAAATCTATTTTTTTGCAACAAATTAATATATTTTTAAACAATTTCAACAATTCTATGTTAATATTTATATATCCTATATTAAAATATTGTTAACAAAACCGAATCTCTTCTTTCTAAAGCTTGTTGCTATTATATGGTTTATAAATTTATCCGTAAAAAATCTAAAAGTTATATTTATATCTTTATAATTTAAAGTATAATTTTTTTTTGTTATAAAAGTTTAATGGTATATCTTTATGTAAATTTCAACAAAATTTAAGTTTTAAATAAAAATAAAATAGCGATTTGAAAAGTTTGTCGCTTGGGTACAAGTGACTGTGACAAGTTTTAATCGTACAAAAGCGTGGTTCATTAATCTTGTTAAAATCTGTACTTACCGTAATAGCTTTCATCGAAGAACGAATCTTCTTGTCTTGCCAAGAAATATATAACGAAAAAGCGAGAACCTCGATTTTCGAAAGAAGCAAACTAAACGACATTAAAAAACGCATTAAAACCAGCATCGCCATCCCTGAGGAACCCAAAGAAACAATGAACACGCAGGAATATCGATTTTCTGATAAACTAGGGTTTAATAGAATACGTTGAGATTCAGTACAGATTCAGTACGGTCTGACTTCTTTTCCTTGGGTTTTCATAAATCAAATAAACTTGCAGTTTGGTGAGGACGAGAGGAATGCAACACACACATGTAATGGAAGATGTATTCGAAGATTCGTAGCAACGAATTCCCGATTCCTACTCAATCGCTGTACACGAGAGCATTGGCCGATTAGATAAATAATCGATTTTTAGTTGACTGATATGAAACATTATTTATGTAATATATATGCGATATATGAAGTTAAAAAAATTATTGAATTTCTTTGTTTAAACGCTAATTTGAAGGAGCGTCAAGGCCACTGGTATCACGTGAGAGAGAGAGGTCTTTGTTCTAAAAATAGACACCACGTGCAGCGCTCTATCCTGTTTACTTTTTGTGCAGTGTGGTTTTGTTCGTGAGCGTATAAGGTGCACGGTGAACAGTGCATGAATCGTACACAGTGTTATGAATGGTACGAAGGCTTTAAAAGAGTGGTCGGCTATCAATAGGTCGACGATCCACGTTCAAGCCGGCCGTCAACGTCGACAGCCGCCATAAACCTGCTTTAACATTTCATAAGTTTCAGTGAATGATTTTCCGAGCTTAAAACAAAATTTAATGTTCACACGTCGATTTCATATAGAAATCGATCGCTCTAAAAAATCGCGAACCGCACCTTACACGTTCACAAATAAAACCACACTGCATAAAAAGTAAACAAGATAGAGCGCTGCACGCGGTATCTATTTTTAGATTAGAACACAGGTTCTTCCGTCACGTGACATCAATCTTGACGAGAGCTTTGACGAGCCTTCAAATTGTTGCATAAATAAACAAGTTCGCTAATTTTTTAAACAGATCTCGTATGGGATAATCGACAAAATTATTTACGGCGTGAACACGGTCGGTCACGCGTCGTGTCGAGCGACGCGATTGCAAGCCCGTGATTGAAAATACGGCAGTCAAGTCGTCGCCGGCATTGCCGATAAGCGAGTTTATCACGCGACATTGGTTCTTCAAGCGAGCGTGTTTCGTGTCTCTATGCAAATTGCGGGTGAACTAATACTCGCCGTCCGGAAATGGGGTGCCTCGCAAGCCGGAAATAAAATGAAATCCAGCGTAATAGAATGGCAGTGCCGCTTGACAGCTCGCGCGTCCGCGACAATGTTCGCGGTCAGACGCTGATGAAATTTTCGGCAGCGTTGTCATGTAATTCTGCGAACTTTTTAGAGGCAATTTGACAGCTTATCGTGGCTCGAATGTATCGAGTCTGCGTTTTTATTTCTCTTTTGGTTCCTCTAATACCTTTAATATCTATTTCCCTTAAGAACACGACATCGGTTTACTTTTGCACGAGGTGCACTATCTTATTATTATTTGTTACTTGAAAATTTTTAAGAAATTATATTTACGGAATATATTTAATTGATAATGTTAATAAACGTAATTAATTTTCTCTTCGCGTCTTTAAGTTCTTGATTAATTATTGCATTGTGATTGATCCATTAGGTTTAATAGTTATCGTAATAATTTTATATTAAAGGAAAGAAAATTAAGAATGGGAATAGAACAAAATATTGCAATTAAATATTGCAAGAGATATTTTAAGCAAAAGCTGAATAAAGTTAACTCAATGACTACGTTGACTCTGGATTAGGAACAAAGTGTTATTTTCCTCGCAATCTTCTTTCTTCTTCTTTTATCGCCATCGACGCCATCACGTTGTCCTTCGATTTCTGCACGCTTTTCATTGACACGAAGATAAAATGCTTCCAAGAGGACATGCTGTAGCCTGTATATCGATCAAATCCAGTTGGAACCGAAAGTTGAGGAGTTTTAAAATGGTTTTATGGTAGCTAATCGATGTCAGTGCTCAGAGACAGGTAGAATAGAGACTAGGTAGGAAACAGGGAAAAAGTTTAGCTCGCTCGTTGCAAAATTGCGCTCCTATGCGCCCGTTGAATCGCTTTGTCTATGCAGACGTATGCATGTGCGTTCGTGAATAGAGACCATGTGTATGGGGATTACATACGCCACTTTGTCTCTGGTTTTAAAGGGAGAGATAGAGGAGGGTTCGGGGAATTCGTAGACTATGCTCGTATATATATACATATACCACATGTATGTGTATATATATCCAATAATATATATCATCGTGTCCTTCATCATCATCATTATATTTACTGGTATAATTAATTACTCGCTTAGATATGAAACCTAATAGGAACATGATTGCACCGTGCCCGTTTTTTCCGCACGATGTTGGCGCCTCCGATTGCGGCTCTACCGCTTTTTTCATTTTCCCGTTTTTTCTCGTTTTTTTCCTTCCGTCTTCGGGGCTCGCACGCGTTTTGCTGTATACGCTCGTGTGTATTGCCATCTCTTAGCGCGTGTACCGGTACAACCGTGTTCGTCCGTCGTGATAATCGTCGTGTGGCACGCGCATACATATCCCTTCTTCGTCGCCGTTACAAAATCCGGACCAATACCGTTTACGCGTATAAATGGATAATAATAAGTCTGTACACAGGACGCGAGAGAATGTGCGTAAGTCACGGAGCGATGACCAGGCGAGAACGCGAGCTCGCTCTGCTATCTCTCGTCCCCCGCTCGATCATCGATCGCGTGAAATCGTTACCCTCGCGGGTACCGACGCGACGAGCCAAGTTAAACGAAAGTTCAATGAAACGAGTACGCGTGGAACATCCCGATTGGCTAGAACCAAAGGTGCGATATGCCGATATACGTATATTTAATGTGTCGAAGGTACGGTGAAACGCAAAGGAACGTATCTAGTCGCGGAAAAGTACGCTGCGCATCTCTCCGTTGCGGCGCAATGCGCAGTCCACTTTTCCTCGCGGTAAAACACACGCGTATATTTTTCTCGAGCTAAAAAGCGCAAAAGGTACAATGCGTTTACACGTCCGCGCGTCATTTTAACGTCGCTGTTGTTCCCCAAATTCGACACTCTCGCGATCGTCGCCGATCTGTTTGCGTCTCCGCGTTTTACAAAAAGGGCCCGGCGAGAGGCGCAAAGAGAGGCGCTTGTCCCGTCTATCCAGGGCGTCCAAAGAGATGGGATTCCGGATTTTGTTCGTCGATCACGCTCGATTCGTCGATCGCGGGCCGAGCCGACGCGCGGCGCCAACATCGTCGAGGTTGCCCGGGCCGGCGTTTCGGGTGTCCCGCGCCATCGGTGGGTGTGCGGACCCACGCGCGGCTGACGGTGCCCCGTAGTGAGTACATATAGATATACACATGGCAATCTCTCACAAGAATTAGTCGCTATCGTTATCAATTAGTATCCATTATTAATTAATAGTCAATCAAGTACCGCACGAACAAATTCTCGCAAGTCAATCGGCAATAATGTAATAATAATCATACTAATAATGATAATAGTGTAATAACGTAATAATAATGATAATAATAATAATTATGACAATAATAATCGCAATAGTAGTAATAATTGCAATAATAGTCACAATAGCAATTAATAGAGTTAATAATAAATAGACACGTTCAACATATTTCGTAGAAACTCAACGAGATTAGAAAAATGAAAAACTCCGACGATCACCGTAGCTTTTTCCGTCGTCGGACGGTTCCACCGACGCGATATTCCGACTGTTCGCTCGTCAAGCATGGCACGGTCATTGTTACCGAGTGCATGAAAGTATAGCGGGAGTTTGCAAATTGTTCCAATCGTCACCTCTCTCTCTCTCTTCGACACGTCGAGCGAAAAGTTCTCTGTAAAAATGCATCCTCGATGGATCTTTGCGATCGATCGGCGTCACGCGCGATCCCGACCGCATTCGGCGCTCGCGAGAAGAGAGAGGGGGGGATTGTCAATGGTTAGCGAGGGTGGCCGTGTGTCGACGGAAAATGGCATCGGTGACGTCGGCCGCGCTTAATCCTTCCGCAACGCAGTAATATATATATGTATATAGCATTCGTTTCCTCACATATCGTTCTCGTATCGTTAGCTCATCACTCCATTACATAATCCGCGCACACTTATCACTCACTCATTGTTGATTTTTAGGAACAGCTAGCGAGGTTCGGTTACTCTATCACGCAATCTCCGTACTCGAAACTCAAAACGCCAAAACCGACGCGCCGGTTTTGCGTACACGCGCACGTACGTAGCCGCGTTTTGAGAGTCACGCTCGTATGCGATGTAGCTCGTAGCTCCGAGTTCATACGCAAAATTCGATTTCAGTGTGTGTGCATGTGTGTGTTTTTATGTTGTTTGTTTGTATGCGTGTGTGCGCGCTTGTGTATGCCTGTTAATTTGTCTGTGTTGCGTGTATATACGCGTGTTTATAATTTGTATTAACGAATATTACGGTCCTTGCAACGCGTCGCTCTCCTCTGTGTCTCTCGCGAGCAAATTACTAAGAAAAAACTAAGATCGCGATGGATACCGGCCGAGGCGCATCGTCTTGTGCGTTCAAGTGCATTTTCGCCCTTCTATGATTTTACTATACGTATGTAGGAAATTTCGCGGCGAAGGGAAATAAATTTCGCTTCTCTCTCACAGTCTTAGCGCCGCGGCTTTGAGGTCCTGGGCGCTTTTTCTTTGGAACATCTTGCCTCGTGCTAGTGGTAGTGATAGAGTTATCGTTTGCAAAGATCCTGAAGACAGTACGGATTCGCGGTCGCCAAACGCGAGCGCGCGCACGCGATTCCGCGGCGATCGCCTTAATTAATTCTACGACTTGATCACACCCGTTAATTGTCTTATTTTGCGAGGTATCGGTTCGTACGAAGAGAGATTCCGCTCTGGGTTCTTTTTTTTCCCCGGTACGTCCTGTAAAGGTGGATCGTGCCGGTCGGAAAGACGATCGGCTGAAAATTTCGATATTAGCGATTCGATTAGGTGTTCTCGGTAGTAGTATACGAGTGCGGGTATGTGTATAGATGTATATGTATGCGCGTGTATGTGCACAAATGTTATCGTTCGTGTCACTTTTTGGAACGTGTACGTGTGTTAAATGTACGCTAGTTCAACGCTGTAACGTTTATATAGATAATAATCAATACATGACCACATATATGTAAATATAATATCGTAATCTATAATCATAATAATAATAATAATTCAAATATAATATTAATAATCGTCGTTACCAACGTTACGTTAGAAAAGCATCTTTTGCAGACAGGAACCTCGAGAGTTGCTTAGTACCTTAGGAATAGTTATTACTTCGCGTTTCGTTTGATCTTAACGACCACGTGTTTTTTTTAACGTCCTCGGATCTCAGACCCCCCTCCCCTGCTTTCTCCGAGAGCCCTCTTACCCCCAGAGACGAACGCGCCCATTCGTCAGTGCATTTCTCTGTCCGGCATCCCCCACATCGCTCTCCGTTCCATGCGACACCCTTGTTTTTTCTCCGGTATACCCTTTTTTTAAACCTAATGATTCGCGTAAATTCAAGACTGCAGCACGTAAAAACACGCCACGGTATCTTTTTCTTTTGCTTATTTTTTTTCTTTTGCACTTCCGGTGGCACTTCCGGCATTCTGTAGCTTCGCATACGCGCCGCATCGTATGCGCGAACTTTCGTTTCTTCTAGAGTGAGCTTCTAGATTCTAGAGCGAGGAACACGACGTACGTACGCGTGTAGACACGTCATCGTTCCGGATAGCATCCGCGAGGATTCTAGTACGTCACAACATCATATATATATATACATATTTATATATATATATATATATATTTGTCTACTTAAATATATATTTTCTTCTTATTCATTCACTTCATTTTTCATTTATATATATATATGTATATATGTATATATACTTCTCTTCTGTATATATACTTATATGCGTGAGAGTGTGTGTTTGTGTGTCTATGTATCGTTTCTATCGACGCGCATGTACCCATCCTCCTCACCCTCTTTCCCCTTATATTCTATAGTTTAATCGTAATTTATCCGTAACTTACAGCTAGTAGTGAATTCTTTGTCGTTCTCGATTTTACACCCTTCTGTTGCTGTTCGAAACGGTGCAATTTTCTTTCTCCTCCCTCTTTCCCAACCTATGATCCGGGACGATGTTTGTATTTCTAAAATATTTTCGTCTAAATGCGCGAGATTTTTGAAATTTTTATCCCTATATATAACCGCCGTATCTAAATTTAAAATTCACCTTGTTCTATTTAAAAATTCCAGATTACATCACTAGAGTGTCTAGATTTCACCCAGTACAATATTTGGCCGATTATCTGTTCACGAATAAAGATCAAATAAAGAGTCGTAGTTTTCACTTATGCTACGTTGCACGTGCGTATACGATTTGAGTTTGATTTCCAGACGTTTGCAATACAGTTCGGTTCTTGTACGTGTACAAGCTCTATTTTTTTATTTGCTCGCGCGAGACTGTGGAAAAGAGGGAGAGCGAAGTCAGAGGACATAGAGGTAAGATTCTATGGTGCCGGGCCACCCTCCTATTATCCCCCATCCCTTGCGTCGATGTGTGTCAATCGGTTGTTCGATTATCGAGCTTTGCTTAGCGATAATCGTTATAGCTACCGACAGCCCTCTAATACCTATCGTTATTACTATCATTATTATTACTAGTTTCATTATTATTATTTTATTACTCTTATTATTATTAATATTATTATTATCATTAACGTTGTTACTAATCATTTGTTTAGCGTAATAAATATAATTTATTAAATATAGGAACCATGTTTCTGGGTCTTGCTTGCTCGTTCGTCCACGCGAATCGTGACGATGACGGGCACACCGGGGGTTTATTATGCCGCCTTATATACCGTCGTTTTCCCTTCCGTCCGCCATCTTATTACGTTTTTCTTTTTTATCAAATTACGGGAAATAACGTAAAAAAACGTACGTGCCAAGTCCGTTGTACACGTGTGTACAGTGCGCGTCTGTCATGTGTGTGTGTGTGTTGTGTTGTGTGTGCGTTACCTGTTTATATGTATATGTATGTAAGTATTTGTGAATGGCAGAGAAAATTGCAGAGAAAGAGTATCGTGTGTGTGTGTGTGTGTGTGTGTGTGTGTGTGTGTGTGTGTGTGTGTATGCTTCTTGAATTATCCTTCTTTGTCGCTTTCCCGAAAAGCGTTCCTCTTTTTATTACCTTTTCCACGATCGCCGTCGAAGTCGCTGAACGATTCGCGACACACATACATACACAACGCATGCACGTACGCACGCATGCACGCACACATACACACCCGCCCACGCGCAGGTCCACATACACACAGGTCCGTGGAAAGCCACGTGCACACGCGCGTCAAAATGAGAAAGAGAGTGATAGAGACAGTCAGATATCTATATATATATATATATATGTATATGTGTATATATATATAGATGTATGTATATATATATATATATGAATATGTACGTACGTATTCGTAACGATGGCGGCGTTTTCAGTTTCGCGCTCCGCGCACCATCTACCCTACTACGCCGCGCCTAATAGCGTCCGCTTTTATCTTCCTGCTTCTTTTTCTTTTTTTTCTTAGTAACTCTGCTTTAAATCTTTATTATTACTTTACATAGGAACGTTTAAGTTAGCCCACCTCGACGCGTGTCGTTCCGCGTCGCACGACGCACTTTCCCTCCGGAACTTCCCGTACTCTCCTCTCCTGGAAACGTATCGCGCACATCGTTCCGAGACGTGCACCCAAAAATCGGCTCGATCCGATCGAGCCGCTGACTGATCGACCGATCGACCGGTTGTTGGCTACTCAGCAAGGAGGATTTCTCGATCGCGTTCGTTCGATCGTTCTCCAGTCGATTCCACCAGACTAGGTCGTCTTCGTCGAGTCTCTCTATCCTTTTGCCACCTTTCTTTTTTAAATTTAATAATCTTTTTTTCTTTTTCTTTTTTTTTCGTGCTACGAGAGGAACTTTGGAGAGCGCGCATCTTCACGGCGCGCGCTGCGCGGGATTCGCGTTACAAAAATAATAGGCGAATCGGGGGCGCGGGGCTAGGGGGCAGGGAAGCGGTGGAGGATGGTTGTGTGCTGGCGGTGCATAAACGACGAAATTAAGAGAGAAAACCAATGATCGTCCGCCGTTCGTGCCTGAGTAATGTGCCTCCCTTTCCTGCCCCCTCTCCTACCGCCACGGGGCAAATGCCCCCGACGACGGGGTGCTCCGTCGAGATGGACACCCGTGCCTGCCCGTTCATCGCCGGTTAGGAACATTGGCTCGTTCACTGCGACGTCCTCGAGTCCGACCTCCTCCAAGCGACGTCCATAGGTTCTCGTCTTTCCTTCCTCCGCCCATCTTCTCTTATATTTTACTCTTGCAGTTTCTTTCTATTGTTATTTGGTGCCATTTTTCGCGCGCAACTTCCCTGCCTTTGAGAGAGATGGTAGATCAGTCCCCGAGCTCGGTTTGGTGGCGTTTAACGTGCGCCTGCGAGGGCGGTGACTTCTTGCACCAGCTTCTGCCGTTTGGCATCGGGTCCATTGTTGTTGTCCTGACCGGCCCTGTCACTGGCCTGTGACTGACCAGTCGTGCTCTCGGCGGCCGCTCGAGCTGCCAATAGGGTGATCTGATTGACAACGTCCTCCATCTCGTCGGTAAGCGGGTTTGTCTCCTCCCCGGATTGCGCGCCGCCGTCATATTGTTGCTGCTGCTGTTGTTGCTGGTGCTGCTGTTGGCGTTCTTGGGCAGCCTCGAGACGCGCCCGGTGCTGCAGCGTCTCTGCATGACGACGCCACTCGCTTACGGTGGTGTAGGTGCGCGTTGATACGCCGGACTCACACAACAAGCAGGCGTAACGCACCTGCACGAGGCGCAGAGCGCCACGACGCTGCTGATTGCCCAGGTAGCAGGATCGCTGATGCGCCAGCAGCGACGACTCTTGCGGATATGCGCGGCCGCAACGGCGACAGACGAGACACAGCTCGGTCTCCACCTCGCGACAGTGCTGGGACAGTCCGTTCTCGTCGGCGCCGCACGGCGGGGCCGGCAAACGGACCGTCTCCAGGCCCGGATGATTCGGATCCTGCTGCAGGAACGCTTGCATCAGGGCCCGCGGCACCTGCACCTGTGCGCCACCCTCCACGTGCAGCGGCATCATAGCGCTCCCGAGTAGACCGCCGCTCAAGCCCGCAGCCGCTACTGAAAGCAAATCGTAATCGGTTCTCGTTAGAATAGAACGCAATAGGGACTCGTTCCTAATAGATTGTCTGCACGAGCCGTTTGCCTTTGATTGCCGCGTCAGTCCAGTTTCGCGTATGTCGTCAAAATTATTATCGCCCCGCATCTGTCTTATCTCGAAACTGAACTCACACTGCTTTTAAAGTAATCGGCTCGTTTTACGCGCATTCATACAAGTTTGATATCATGGCACTAAGCTTGGCTATTCTCAGCCTTCGTAACGCAAGAGCAATTTGCGGAGGGGAAAAAAAAACGAATGACAGTATCCTAAAACGACGCATCTGAATTGCTTCGCGTATGAATATCTGTGAAAAATATTTGTAATTATACGGTGGTCTTCGTCGGGACCCATTTACGAGATTACCATAAACGCCGGGATTCACGTTCGACATCAACATAAAGAGAATATAGGATTCTAAAAGTTACCTGAGTTCTGTAAGGGTTAGATAGCGGAGTCTAGATGGCACATTCGTGCGTAATTGATTTGTGCCAACTTAGTTGTCATAATAGCATCCCCGACGTAAACGGGGGAGAATTTATGCGGAACCTGTTTTCGCCCGAGCGAGACAGGTAAATTGGTAGTTATTAGCAGGCCCGCGGGCCGATGCGCATTGACGGGATAATTCCTGCGGCCGTCTCGAGGGCCAGAAGGATAGTCCGATAGTCCGAAGTCCGTGTATCGAGAGGCTCTCCAGATATGCCTCGGCAGGATGATTAATTCTAATTTCAGGATCACGCGCCGTGGGATGTGGCTCTCTCTCTCCCTCTTAATTTCTTTTTATTGTTTGAAAATGTTGGTCGGGTATGCGGATAGAAAGAAGCGTAAAATACGCCATCGAACTAGTCCAGCCAACGTTTAATCGGATGTGTGATGCAACGCGCGCGCGATCGCGAGGACCGAGGGAAGGACGCGGCGCGTCGACGTCGATTAGGCGGGTTGACAGGTTTACGCAGTGACGCGCGCGGCTATATCGCGCGTATCGTGTATCAGATGAGGAGTCGTTACGAGGCAGGAAGTGTTAATGATACCCCTGCTCATTCGTTGGACGCTCGGTTGTAATTATCAGAGCTGGTGGGAGGAGGACGAGGAAGACGAGGAGGGCGACGGGGGACAAGAGCTCTTTCTCTCTCCCTCTTTCTCTCGTTCTTGCTCTCGCTGTCTTTTTTCCTCCCGTTCTTCCAGTTCGTCTCTCAACGTCGGCGCGGAATTGATAGTTATTAGACGGCGAGAGAGAGACCGGAGTACCAGGACCCCGTCCGCGCCCGGTTCCGTTCTCTCTTTGTCGTCTAATGAGAATCCCTGGCACACGCACGGCAATCCACTGTTTGACTAACACTTCTCTTTCTATATCTCTTCGCCTCTCTCACAATCAGTTACCTCGCTCCTTCGCTCTCGCGTATCTCGCGCTCACGTGGATTATGGTTCACCTCGATCGGGCGAGCAAATAATCCGCGTTTTTATGTTCCGCCATCGAAAGAGCCCTTCTCGGAAAGAGGAGGCACGGCCATGTGCAGTAAAGAAGGGAGAAAAGTGTTACGGATAAATAGGGGATTAGCGCAACAACATTGGACACGGTGTATAGTTCTGGTCGCTCGTCTGCTCCCTTTACGGCCCCGCAGCGTTCACGGGAATGTGGCAAATTCATTACCGCCGGCCCACGGACTCGCTTGTCCGCGGTATCGGAGGCAGCTCGCTCTTCTTGTTTGATATAATCGGCTGAATAATGATCATCGAGCGCTCACGTCGCAAATAACGTGTACGTGGCGAACTATGGGTGTTATTGTGGAATTAGAATATCGTTACATGCGAAACGCAAAAATCACGAGCCATTGCTCAAGTTCAACTTAATCCACGCGAATATTTATGAAATTATTTTTTGTTTATTTTGTAGAACTCACTGAACGAGCATTTCCATTTACAAAACGTTAAACCGTCTAAGATGAAGGCAAAATGACTTTATTATTGCCATTTATCATCGATACGTACAAGTACTTGATATATACGAGTATGTACAAGAATTTTTATATATCCAGAAAAAAAACGTCTTCCCAAGTCTTATCGATTAAAAGTTATCGAACTGATAAATTTGTGCCTTTGCGTGGCAACTCTTCAGCGCACTTTGGAATGCTAAAAATATTCTCGATAAATCAACTTTCCCGCGATCGAGTTCTCTAGGGTCGATGAACAATGACGTTTTTTGTCATCTCGCTGAATCTCGTGCGGCATAACTCAGCCGGAGGAAACGGGAGTTGCTAAACGACGTGATTTCTTTAGCCGATAGACTTCCTCCTTCGCCGTCGGCCCTCCACCGCGCGGGTCGCCCAGCGAAGGTATATAATATAATAAGGAAGATTGTTAAATATATAACGCGCAGCGGCGCAGCCGGACGATCTCCGTGTGACACCCTTGAAACAATCGAAACGATCGAGGAGAGGGATTATTACTCTTAATGAGCACTGGTTATTTCTTTGAGTGGCTCTGATTCGTCCTCCCTTTTCCGTCCTCCGTCACCTTCTCCTCCACGGCGGTCACGGAGCCTTTGCCGCACGTGTATGCGTGTGTGTACACGCGTGCAAATGCACGGAGAAGAAACGCACACGCGCGTCTCTGCACGCGCATCACTTTCGTCTCGTCCTCTCGGAGGGGCTCATTTGCGTACGGATTGAGATAGTAGTGCCTCAGTACGAGTCGCGATGTGTGTTTTTGTTTAAATGTGTGACCGGCGTGTACGCGCGCGCGCGCGCGAGATTCTGATTGCCGGCCGCTCCCAAGTCCCCAGTGGTCGTCATTGCGACGAACTCTCATTATTTAATTTCATGCCACTATGCTTTAATCCTTTGCGCTGGGAATTATTCTGACCGTGATATTAATAAAGCGCATTTATATGGTGCTCAATACGCGCAGATATAACTTCTACTTGAAACGAACTTTCGGGGCTTTGTAATGCGTTAGAAATATCCTCTTTTTATTTATAAATAATTAATAATAAAATTCGCATATACTCATTGTGTTCGTATCTCTATTTTAAAAGAATTGCATGCATAAACATAAAATTATTTTTTCATGTAGAAATATTAAAATATTTTTGTACATCAAAATATATGTGACAGTTTACATAGTTTACATATATTGCGCTATTTAGATTTAATTTAGTTAAATAATTAAACCAGTTGCTTATAAAATAAGCCATATCTATAAAATAATAAATTTTATTTCTTAAACTATGTAATTGATAGTTGAAAAATTCTCTTGTCAAACAATTGCTTTTACAAATCTTTTAACGTATTTTTATTTTAATTCGGTTACTTTGTTTAATTGTTGCAGATTTGAGAAGCTTCGCCCTCCGTGGATTCCTCACGCGTGAGAACCGCTGGCCTCAAGATTGCTGCGACATATGCTGGAAATTTGTTCGGCGGGAATTTACGAGCGAGTTTCCGTGTCAGAGCCAATACCTGGACTCCGTTGGTAAGTAGATATAAGTCTCTATATCTTGGCAGCCATAAAGTCCCATTCGAGGACCGCCGAACAGAATAATCGAGAATGTCGTTAGTTAGCGCGTTCCATAATTTTAATGGCTGTTTGGGAGGTGCGCGCAATCCGTCATGCGCGTCACTGTCACCATTCGAAATGGCATGACATCGAGTGACGGTCACTTCGCAGATCGGCGATTGTAGAAAATGACGAATTGTCGCGCAAATTGATCGAATCTTGGAGAAAGATTATTACATTAACATTATGAGATTGTTTATTAAAACGGTATTACAAAAGTCATTGTTATGCCGATATAGATGTGAGGATAGAATATAAGAAATATTTTCACACGTATCTAATTTTTTCATTTTTTTAAAAACTAAGATAGTAATTTTAGTTCAGTCAGCAGTCTCACAAGCTGCTCTCTCTCTCTCTTTCTCTCTAATTTTGGCTCCGCGAATAATGAGTGGTAAATATATTAATATCACCACGAGTGTATCCTCTTGTCATTATCTTCTTCGCACTAAGAGGATGTGACATAATAGAAAAGGAGAGAAAGAGAAAGAAAACCGCGATCAAGTCTTCGGAATGCATCTAGGGTCCGGTATGGTATCAGCGGCGGCGAAACGCGTGATATTTCGCATCGCTTAAGGTAATAAACGCGATCGGTTTTCCCATACGGTGAATATGCAAATCCGGACATGTTCGCCACTTTGCATCAGAATTCGCTCGGCCACGTTTAATCGTCGATTAAACGGCGATCCAGATTAACGTGGAATCTTAAACGGCCCGCGACGCGCGTACCCGCTCAATCCATCAGAGTGCATCGCGGGTGAAATCACGACTTCGCGGCGAATGATCTCGCCGGAGGGGAGTCGGTGCCGCAGGGAGGATCAGCGAAGTCCATAACTGCCCGTTACGCGAAGTATGCACAACGGTGCATTCCACGTGTGCACGCTAGCGCGTTCTCACATGGTGACCGCCGCACACGTACATAGGAAAACACGTCGTGAACGTGGGCGTGCATTCCTGCCTTCGCATTATCTCCTCCTCGCTCGTTCTCTCTCTTCTTCCTTTTCTCCCTCCTCCCCCTGCCTCTCCCGCGCTTTCTCCGCGCATCTCTCTCTTTCCCTCTCTCCCTTCACGATTCTCGGCTCTTTCCTTCTCGCGCCCGCCGTCGACCGACCACGTACGAGAAGGAATCCCCTTCTTCTTTTTTATTCCTCATCCAGACCCGTTATCGTGGATACCATGGCCCGGAACGACTGTTTCACACCTCCGCTCGCGCGGGAATTAGGAAATAAATTAGCGGTCGGGCTAATTTCGTTATCTCTCCCGATGGCCGCCTCACCCCACGCTTAAGACGTCAAGGCCCGATGTCGGGGGCCCCGAGACCCAATGTGGGACCCGAGGACACGGTCGAAATCGTGTCCCGGCACACACCGCAGGATCAATGGCTCAGCGACGCGCGGAGTGCGGCGAGTGAGGCTTCGTTAAAAACGGGTCAATCCCGATTAAAACGACGGCGAAGAGGTAAGCTACGGCGCTGATACTTCGCCTCGGCCATATTCGGAGAATCGCGATAGCCACTCTTGTAATTAACCCACGGCGAGAAGATATTTCTGGGAAGTGGTATGAGAGATGTCATAACTTACTCGAATATTTGTTTAATCCACACGTAACATCCGTGCTATACGACATCTTACAGTTACGTGATTAGAAATGCGAAAACGGACAAATAATAGTTATGGTTTTCGTGAAGTGTTTCCTTCGCGATACTTTAATGCTATTTGAATAATATATAATCGCGTTTTATTTAATATTATACTTTTCAATACTGACGACAATATAAATATAAGAATTTCACGAATTAATATATACGTTTTTCGTGTTATTAATTAATATAAAAATATTGCAACGAAATAAATATGAGTATTTAATTTATAAACTAAAGTAAAAGTAAAAATTAATAAATAAAAATAATAAAAATTAATAATCAAGATAAATTAATTAATAATTATAAATATGTATATGTAATATTAAACGAATGCATATATCTGAAAAAATTTATTATATTTAAAAAAATTAAATTTTATATTTAATTATTGCTTTATTGTGCGAGATAAGTTCGCTAAGAAGGTAAACAAAGTGATACGTATGCCCAAAGATCGAACAAGTCACCTGCCCATCCGGCCGACTTTAATACCTGGGCGATGTTCGATGTAAGCGGGTTCCCCTCAGAAAATGTTGGATGTCGGGAATCACGAGGAAGTCGTAATTTCCACGCGAACGAGGCAGGCCCGAGTGAATTGACGACGGCTTATCTCACGGCTTGGCCACGAAATCGCTTCGTACGCATATCGGACAAGATAACGGCGCCGGCGTATCGATAAATTCCGCTAATTAATTATTGACGTGTCTCGGGGCTATTTTTGCACTCGCTCGGGCCCTCCACACGCAAAAGCGGATGTCTCTTCCTTCTCTGCCTACATTTTTTTTATTCTGAATCTTCCTCTCGCCGATAAGATTACCGGAGCCTGATATTTTGTTTTTTTCTTGAACAAAATTTGCTTAGAAATTTGTATAAAAAGTGAATTATGTATAATGCATAAGATTATCTACATTAGCATATAGTAGCATGATCAATGTTTAATTATATTATCCCTAGCAGATAATAAAATGCACTGGATAGTCAATTTTCCTTATATACCTATTATATATTCGACATTGATAAGTGATTTTATACATGTTTTTATATCTACGATTTGTCTAAAATCGTAATCAATCGTATATCGCTGTCCATTCAGACACGTTAAATGATTATGGTAATGTCGATGTTGCTGGATAACGCTTAATCTCAGAGACGTATGAAATCCGTGATATGAAATCCGTGTGTGGCCAGAGGCAGATGTTCCTTTGACATTTGTGTCTGTCATTTAATATAGTAGCATGAAGCAGATACCTTGAACGAACGATGGTACGAATGTCCATAAGCGCTGTACGTGGCATAATACATAATTCGTATAATAATCTGCTCAAAAATTTCATTATGACACTGCACTTTGGGAAATAAATTTGATAGAAACGGAGATGAATACACGTTCGATTGTAAAATACTGTTCGCATCTGCTGGTCCCTGACACTTGACGAATCATTATCAAATTACTATCTCATATCATATAAACAGTGAATTGATTTCAATTATTCTGGTTTACATCAAATTTTTTAAAGATACGACTCTTACGTCAAATCATGTATTATTTCTTTCATGCAGATTTCGCTTATCTGTTTCAATTTATCTCATTATTTTTATTTTCGTGGTTGTCGCGTTCTGACCAAGTGCGCGTTATGAACTGAACAGATCTGGATCAAGCGCTTTAGCGAGCCTTTTAGACCTTTAACTCCCGGCGCAGGTGACGAATCACTCGCAGCATCGTGCCTCCGGACGCGACGAAGATGCACCGGGAGCCAGAAGGTGGAGTTCGCTGTCAGGTACTTGATTTCTCGGCATCTGACGAAGAGGTGGAGAGGTCTTCGACCGGTAGCCTAAGTCGAGGAGCCGTCCCTAAAGAGGCACCGAGGTCATTAGCGGACGGAACATTTATCCTTGTCCTTCGTTCTCTCTCTCTCTCCTCCCTCCTCTCTCTCTCTCTCTCTCTCTCTCTCTCTCTCTTTCTCTCTCTCTCTATCGCTAATTCTCGCTCTTTCTCTCTTGGTCGGGTGTTCGCACTTGATTCGCCGTCGGTATCAACGGGTGCCAGGCAGGAAGACCCGTATTATCGAGTCAATTGTCTCACACCCCCCTCCCTCAGACAGTTCAGCTGACTATAAAATCATTATCACTCGTCCACCACCATCACCACCACCACCGATCTCTTTCCCTCCTTCCCTCCCATGCAAACCGTTACTTCTCGGTCGACGTTGAACGCTCGATTATCCCATTAATACGACGAGTCCGTGCGTCCATCCGTCCCGGCGGATCTTTAATTATTTAAATGCAGAGTCGCGGCGGACCCGGCACGAAGGGTACCAGAGATCCCCCTAAAGAGACAGGGGCGGATTTGTGGAGATGCGAAACTTTGTCAACACTTGAATGTACTTGCGTAGATCTTTTATTGATCGCTCGTCC
The DNA here is from genome assembly GCF_030848795.1 of Temnothorax nylanderi. Taxonomy (NCBI): domain Eukaryota; kingdom Metazoa; phylum Arthropoda; class Insecta; order Hymenoptera; family Formicidae; genus Temnothorax; species Temnothorax nylanderi. The sequence goes on from NW_027249128.1 coordinate 154,290, forward strand.
TATCACTTCTGTTATCACGTTATCAGAGAAAGTAGCTCTCGCTTTACTCTTAAAATAATCTTATTGTCATCTGTTGATTATTGCCTTATTGTTTTATTTTTTTTATCGTTTAATAAGAACTTGTTATTAGCAGAAATATTAACATGTGTCGAGCAACTATTTTTGTTACCCTTTATGGTAATTGTAAAAAATTCATATCTATATGTTCTCAATTAATTTATTATTTTGAACGAACTTGCGACTGAAGACGTTGGTTGGCGGCGAGCCGTGAGAATCTGCTTGCCATCAAAGTTTATTCCCTCTAATCCGCCCCTGCCCAAAGCGTCGCAGGCTAGGCTCAGTGGGAACACGAGTAATCCTTAGTGACAAGTGGACTCGAGGCAGCGGTGTATATCCGGTAGCACTTTGGTATTTAGCTCTATAAATACGCATCGGCGTTGAGCATCGTTGACCCTGGCGCGATAATGTACGCGCGGTAGGATCCATTCCGTGGCTCGAAGCTCGGAGCGGATCTCGTTAGGATTTCGTTATCCGGCGAACAGATATCCGGCGTTTAGCGAACAAATTACAGCTCGGACTTGCGTTATTGCGCTGAACGTCTTCATCTCGCGCGAATCGCAGCCGCGAATAAATACCGTGGGGATACGTGCGAGATGACTAATGGCGCGTCATTGGATTCCGCTTAACGCGGAAGAGTAAAATCCGGGGTCCTTCGGCGATAAATAACGAAACGGGATCAACTAATGCGGCGCCGAGTGTTATGACTACGCATTTTGCCGTGGCCATAGCGGGCAGGGACTGACCGATCGCGACTATCATTAAGCGACGACTTAATGAGCCAGGCGCGCCGGACGTGGGAAGTAGCCTATCCGTGCGGTAATTACCTCACTTCAATTATTAGACGATTACCGTACGGTAATGGGGATCGAAAATGGGAGTGGACGCTCTCACGTGATCGCGGCCGCGATCAGCTAATAGACTTCTCCTGCTGTTTGCGTTACGTTCAGGGTAATATGCATTTCCAAGGATTTCGTGTAGTTGTATTTTTCTTATGGGAAATATCTTGATTTAAATCCACGAATAAAAAAGTATACAGTGTTTTTCTCGAGTAAGAGTTAGCCCTAAAATTCAATTTAGACTGAGCCATGTTTTAAGTAATTTATTTATATCTTTATATGAAAAAATATATATCTTTCACATTTTAACATATGTTTATTCAGACACGCGATTTTATAATCATTTACTTTTAAGCGCGTTCCCGGTTGGGTGCTAAAGATTATGGAAAATAAAAGAACCGGGATTCGTTTCGGCGTTCAAATAAGAGAGAACGACAATAGTGAATCTCAATTCGCCACGAGGATTATTATTATTCGACCCTTAATTGCACGGCGCGGATCCGTGTCGCCGTTACAAAGTCAACCGTAAGAAGAGCAGGTCCTTCGGAATCTTTCCGGAGGGTAGACCACCGGCAAGAATGTTACGGCACGGTAATAAGAGATTTCAGCAAGGGATTAAAAAGAAGCGGTAAGAAGACACCCCTTATGGCGCGTCCTTCCCTTCGACTCTCTTCTCCCCTCTCCCCATTTGCTTTCCTTCTTTTTAACGGACGCCACGTCGGCGGATTAGGTCTCGTTAAGATATCGCGAAGTCGTTAAAAATAATTGTCAGTCGGATAATTAAGGAGGGCGAAACTCTTTCTTCGAAGACGGGGAGGAAAACCGTCTTCACGACAGTCGGCCGACTACTCTCAGCTCGCTTCGTCGTGTTTCGTCGAGCCCCGCGTATTTGTCTTCCCCTCCATCCCTCGCCCCGCTCCCCGCCGAAGCACCCTACGTTTTTATTCCGTCTTCGCGTGTAACGCTCGTCAGCTTTGCCCTCGATCTGCTTACGTTCCTCGTCTCTTTATCCGCGTTTTGTTGGCACATCGTTAGGTAGCACGAGGGGTTTCGTTTCTCCACCAGGAATTGTAGACGGGGTTGAGTTCGTCTAACGGTGCAACGGCGCGCGGCTTGTTACGATCGTCAGACGCAACCGGAATCATGCCTCTTCGGCGGCGAACACGCCGCTTCACTTATGCATGCGCGCACCTCGCGAACCTAACTTATACGCGGACGTCGCAACGTGATACAACTTTAATGCAATCGCCCCCAGGTATATATACTCGTCATGGAAAAGTCACTCGGCGATTCCCTTTCTGTCGCGGAAGGAGATTGACCTTGTGCGAAGCGTTTCTTAGCTATCGAGTGACAAGGCACGACGTTCTAATTGATTTTATGTCAGTTTGACAGAAATAATTCAGAGAAAACTATGAGAAATATAAGAAAACTGAAACATAAGAGAAATCTCAACTTCTTTATTATCTCTAATTTTGAGGAGATAATAATTTATCAATTAGGAAATTACTATTTCTCTGTGACAATTTCAAAATAATCAACATTCACAAACTACAGTATGTCTCCCAATATTCTAATATCTAATTTTACACACTAAGTGCAAATTTATTAAGATAATATTTAATTTCATTGTTTTCTTTGAATATTATTTTGTAAAAATCCGTTAATTTTATTTTTTCATCTCCGTTTTATCGATTTAATGCTAAAAGAAACACGCATTGATATATACTTCAAATCAGTATGATATTTTCTTGTAAATATATCATTTTTGAGACGTGGGATAAGAAAGGTGAAAACGTCTGCTTGAACCGCGAACTCTTTTCTCGATCAGCAGCCCTAGCCAGGGGGTTGGCCAACGGGAAGGCATTGTAAATATTAATGCGGCGGGCACGGGCAAAGGAAAATATTTGAATAATAATTACTGAGGCACCCTCGGCCCTTGTTACGCCCTCGTATAATAAAAAGGTTCACCGGAGAAAGAAGGCGCACACGACGGTGGGATCGCGACGAGAATTTTCTAATTAGGAGGATTCAAGCCGACCCTGCAAACAATACCAGAAGTACCACTTCCATCCGTTCCCGAGGAGATACTCGAGGACTTTTGAGGAGAGAGATTTTAATATCCAAGACCTCGGCGTTTATTATCGCCCCTTATTATCGTCGCAAAAAAAAGATAACGAAATATGTAAGATCTCTCAGACTCAGACAATTTAGTATTACTTAAGTATACGCAGTAAAAAGGCCAAATAGTTATTTATTATTTTCGTCACTGTAGTTTTTGTTAAAGCAATAGGAAAACTATCAAGATTTATTTAACTGAATTTAGAACCTACGAAGAAAGAGAAAAAATAGTTTAAAGTATTTTAGAGAACTAACATATAAATTACTAAATATTCTGCAATAAAAGTGTAATACTATATAAAATCATTGATTTCTACAATAATTCTATATAAGTTGTCGTGACATTCAAGTCAAAGCAAAAGTTTCTTATTGATTTTAATCATTTAGTGGATAATGGATGTATGAAACTCTATGAGGAACGAACTGAAGAACGAACAAAGCTCTTCGAATGTTCAATAGTCTTAAACACGCCGGTATACACGTGTGTATATACGATGATATTTAAGTTTTCCATATATAATAGACGCGAGCGTATCTAGTGCTATAGTAATGCATCAATATTCGATGTATTAACCATCGACTCGCGCACTACGATAATGGCACAGGGTGAAAGTAATTGCGGGCAACTGGAGGGCGCGAAAGTAGGGCATGAATGTCATACTCCCGTACAATTAAGAAACCCTATCGCGGTGACGAATGGAATGAGAATAATTTAAATTCGTCGGCATCTACCTATTGACCGAGCATTAGACGACAATCGTATTTTTGTGTTTATTAAATAGCTCCGTTAGATTTACATATTTCAATAACGACTTATTCCTAATTCGATTAATATAACATATATTTTATTTCTTTTCTATTATATTATTATAGTTAGTATATGAATTGTCTTAATAATTTTTTCATTTAAGAAAAATAAGTAAAGTATAATAATTATCATAGTTTTTAGAAAACTATAAAACATATAGATTTTTGTCTGTTGTTCAACGTACGTCATATAACATAAAATAATATCTATAATAATCTTATAAGTTTGTTATATGAATTAGTTAGAGGTGACAAGGATGTATATAAAACTGGGGCATTACACTTGTCAGGTTGAATTAAGAAACCTTACTATGATGCTACGTGTCGTTCGTACAATTATTAGATTCATCAGAACTCGTTAGGTTTAATCCGGAAGAGATTTATTTTATTATCTTTATTGTAATGTGATTCAACTTCAGGTATTATTAGCAAAAAAAGAATTTATTACACAAGATATTACATAGATATCAATTACGTCTCGATCATAAGACACGTGCTTTTCAAGATATAAATCAAATGTATTTAAAAACAAAAATTCACAGCGTGATATTATTATAGTTATATAAAACATTATAATTGTGTAACCTGAGTAATTAGCAATATTATCAGAGGTAATTGAAGAAACAAACGAGCACATGTGGCAGCCGAAAATATTCCCGAGTACAATTTCTAACAGTTAATAACACAGGCCAATATTATATCATACAACGATTACGTAGCTGCTTCATCCGTTTCCTAACGGATCCAAATTGGTATAGTCAACACAACGAGCTCGGGGAGCTGGGCCTTGAAATTAATTAGACACTACGTCAGTAAAAAAATATAGCTCGTCGGCAATTAATTTCGCAAATCGGTCGCACGTTTTCCCGACTCGCTCGCGCAAGTCACATCAGTTGCACAGCAGTTACCCAGCGAATTAAACCGAAGGCCGGGCGAGCGTAAGAACGGCTTATCGATGGAACAATGATGATCGAGTAAATGTAACGCGTAACGAGAAGCCCGCGGCACGTTCAAAGGCCCTGCTCGGAATAAATCAAGACGGGGTTCATTGCGCGCGCGTGGTTTTGCTTCCTTCCCGCTGACTCCCTGACAGTCATTAGGATAATCAACGAATTAGCGTTTCCGCGCTAAGGACTGGATAAGGCATAAGGAGTTAGGAGGACAAAGTGCGTCTCGACACGCGATCCCACCGTACCGTGCAGGTACAAAACACATTCGCTCGCCGGATGGAGATACACCTTTCGATCACATCCACCCGGAATTTGCGAGCTCGTGCGCCATTTACCTCAAGCTCGCTCGTTGTCGGTTTTTATTTTAGTATTATTACTTGCGATTCGCATTTTAAGTAAAAAAAAAATGAAATTGATTATGCTATAACGTATGAGACACTACGTTGATTATAAATGTTGAATATCTCTTAAAGTATTTTGTTCAGAAATATTTATTCAAGCGATTATAAATATATTTATATCCTGTCGTATAAAAGTATGTAAGAAAATATAATGTAGAGATCGATGCAGAATCAGATGTTGGTTTTTAGTTAATTTTCATAAACTGCGTGTATTGTAATGTTGTAAAACGGTACGATTGCTGGCTGTAAAACTCTTCGGACTCGTCATTGCATATTCGACGCTCTTAAAGCTTGTTTACAGCGGTGCTCGGGCGCGCGAATGTTAACATAAAATGGCAGCGTTGCTTACGTTTATTTTGGTTTCCCCCGGGGCATAAATTTCGCGATGCGCATTCCCGATTGTTCGCAGGTGTGCGCACGCATCGTCCGGCACCGTGCAACCACCGAAGGTGGAATTTGTTCGGCGTGTGTCCTGAGATTCATTTCGTAGATAAGACAACCCAAGTGGCCAAGGAGCTTGACTATCTCATCGCTTTTCACGCCTTGGGAACGAGTCGCTCTTCACGTGGGGTGCGTTCGTGTGTGAAATTGGGCTGAACGGGCGCTTCAACTTGCTCTAATTAAACGCTCCTTAACTCCGGTCGGAAGAGTCCGTCATCCTGATCACCGTCGCATAACCGGCACGCACGTGTGCATGCGTGCAATCTCTTGTGTTGAATCGATATGATTCCATTAGATAGCGCAAACTTTTATTAAAAAATTAAGTTTAATAAACGAGAGTTAAATTCATCTCTCTTCTAAACATATTTTTATAAAGAACGAAATATACATCGGTATCAGATTCAGTGTCTGATTGCTAGTAAAAAAATCTCATGCAATATAGCGTATCGATACATGATTTCACGAATTTTTTTTCGCGGAGTAGATTTCGTATCCAGGTGATGAGCGTCATTTAAGAGTTTGTCGGCTTTAAGCCTTTAAGCACCTGACCATAAAGTCACTTGTAATTGTCCCGGCGAATCTCGGCGTTCACCCTCGCCGTCAGACATGCAAATAACTCGGGGTTAGTTAGCTAATGGGGTTGGCAGGGTCGGTGGCTCGGCTCGAGCGAGTTCATTCATTAAGGGTTGATGGCTTAATTGCCAGCTCGCAGCATCACAGCCGCCCCCGAGTCGGCCACCACCAAGGCATCCTATATCCCAACCTTTTCACCCTCTCTCTCTCTCTCTCTCTCTCCCTTTCTCTCCATCTCTTTCTCTCTCTTTTTGCGCCTCTCCTCTCCTCTCTCGTGCCACAGCAACAGGTTGCACCAGAAGCCAGGAGCTACCGGTATGCCCGGTAAGCCGAGGATCCAACTCGTTTGCACCCCGAATTAAGCGAGCGAGCCGGCATTAATTAATTGTCTCAGCTTGCTCGCCGTACCGCGCTGGAAAGTCCTCCGCCCTTCCGGCTGGGGTTAATTGTCGAGCACGTCGTTAACGCGATCTTTTCTACTCTTTCGACCGAGGAGAGATCCCGCAGTCCCCTTCGCGATAACTTTTAAAGGACTCGCCGTGAGTTTCAATTTGCACGTGCCGCGTCATTCGTCCCATTTGCAACTCAAAGCGTGTGTTTGTGGATTTTTATAAGTTTCCCAAAAAAGATCATTTGAACTCATTTCAATCAAAACTACGCTGCTTTATATAAAAGTTAACATATCATATTGTATTTAACGAATGAAGAACTTTTATACGAACATTGAATCATTATGACTATCATTAAATTGGATTAATATTCATTAACTCTGTAGCAAATATTCAATTAAAATTTTGTTACATTTTCTGGTATAGAAGATTCTCCGAAACTAAAAAATAATATTAGAACACAATATGCGTTATTACAACTTTTAGTATCAATTTGAATTGCCCTCAACAAGGATGTTTTAATATCTCGTGGTAATTAATCGCGGATATGAGTAGAAAGCATGAGAACTAATAAATAAAAAAGTATTTTACCACGTTCCAGGATATTCATTCTCAATAGTATTCATTGCACACGACGTTACCTCGTTCGTTCTCCCTGCCTCTTTATTTTCGTCCGCTAGTCCGTGCCGGCATTCTTTTTTTCGTTCGTTTTACACGGAGGTAACGACCATACGAATTTTCGCCATTTGTATGCGACACGGCTCAACCATCAACGTGGGTCGACGTGAATTATCGTGAGTGTCAGGCCCTACGACCCGCCCGTACGGACGGTTTAATTTAAGGTCGCCAGTTTAATTCCTGGTAGAAAGCGCATTTGCAACAGTAGCTGGAACGGACGGGAGCAAGAAGACAGAAGGCCCGAAAAAAGAAACAGAGAGCGAGAGAGAGGGAGCGGGAGGAGGGGAGGGATAGAAGAAAAGACTCTTTCGATTCAAATGCGCCGCTCCTTTCTTGTCGTTCGCATTGCCACGGCACGTCCGTTCGTCATGACTTTTCGGTGTATCACTCGCGTAAGAAAGACGTGAGTCACGATCAGGTGGATCGCCAAAATTCTTAAGTACTACGTGCGCGGTTTGTCTTAACGGCGAGAAAAAGGCGCGTCTTGCACTTAACGTTTAATCAGATTATGACATAGAGAAAGAGCGAGAGAAATAGAGAGAGAGTTTCTAAATTAATTTTACACAACGTACATAGGGATCGTGAATTTTATACTTGAATATCGCGATTCTCACAGTTATCTCACAATTAATTGTATCAGCGCTGTAAAGTATATTACTGTAGCGGACGGTAACCCGTTGCGAGATCTCGCGAGGAACTTAAGTTGTAAGTTCACCTCTGCCATTGACCTTATCGGGCGGTAGTATAAAAGAGAGATGTGCCGCGGATGAAAATGGCGGTACTTAGGACCATATCCAGAAATTGCCGTCTGGTCTATTTACACGTGCTCTGTGTACAAGCGCGTATACGCGCGTACGTGTGTAGGCGCGCCCGTGTATGCGCGCAAGGAGAGAAGAATCTCGGGGAGAGACGAGGATGATTTAGTAATGAAGATATTAACGGACCGAAAGCGCGCCACAGAATACCGAGATTCAACTATCTAACTGCTGACATAACTCACGTTTATGACTCCGCGGCGGCCGTTTCTTTCCACAGCCTTCGACCAACGACGCTATCCCTGTTCTTTCCTGCGCTCCAGTTACACGCCCGTAATTAATGCCGGCGTGGGAGAAGTCAGAAGCAAAGTCCTTGCGCTAAAATTACTTATCGAAAGCAAAGAAGTTCCATTTTACGCGCAGCGTTTCCGGTTTGAACCTATAGATAGCCTTTTCTCTTTCGTTTAATTATCTAAAAGTACCTTACTGTACCTAAAATTCGTATCTCTAATTATAGAGATATTAAATATCGAAATAATTCGTATTCAAGTGTTGAACATTTCATTACAGCTTAAGTCTTAGAAATGTAAATAGATAATATAATCTTGCCTTGCAATTAAATGTAAATTGACCTCAATCAAAATTTTAGAAGCTTGTATACTAGAGTATATATTCAAAGTTAAAAATCTCATTACATGTGTAAAGGAAAATTTATTTCGAAGTATGTAAATCAAAGAATGTATAATCAAAATCTGAAATGTCGAAGCATTTTCAGAAGCTTTAACGAGTTATTTAATTATGGTCATATTAATATCTTACTATCTACTTTTAAATAATACTACGTTAACTTTATCAAGCACAATCAACTACAACACGAATCTATTTCGCATAGGTCGTGGGCGTTTCATGCGTGAAATAGCTCGCTGTGATCTCACGCGGCAGGAAATTTACGGATATCGCGTCTCGCGGCGCGTAGATCTTAATGCGAAGAGCCGCCCTCTCCGCCGCGTTAACAGCAAGATGGTCTAAGGGTCGGTGACGGCATCGGGAAGCGAGGGAGGGAGGGGAGGCGAAAAGAGCGGAGCAGAGAATAGGTTTCAGTGGGGTACATTAGCGGAGTTATGCCCCCGAAGGCACGGCCGGCTACGCTGTATATCTTGGTTATTTTTTATTACTGCCCCTGGCAACACATACAAGTCCGTGGAAAGGGCGATTTTTCCATCTATCGGGCCCCTTCCTCGCACCGTGCAAAGAAGGCAACTACACGTGATATTTTTCGTCATTATTTTACACTTACACTGTGCAAATTGTTCATTGACTTATAATTATTGCAACTGAAAAATTCTTAATAATTTGTTGATGTATCTGCATTAAATCTTTGTAAAGGCGAATGCCGATCGAATTCGATCAACGCTGATCGAATTCTTGTGGTAATATTTTTACCGTATTCTTTATGCGATATAGGGAAAGAATAATTAATATTATGTGAAATAGTCATATATAGCATGACAATGATATATGTGTAAAAAAGTCTGCAAAATATCGGGGATATTGGAATCGGTCTCTGTAGTAAGGCGACTAAAGTAAGGCGACGTCGCGCAACATTAACTACCTCAAAATCAATTTTTTTTTCAACGGAGATTCGTCAATGCCATTGACCCAATGGGACTCCATATGTCGGTTTCGAATCGTGTTTTCTACGCGCCACGTTTCAGGCACGGATGATAGAGGGTATCTCAGGGGTGAGGGTTGTTTTTTATATTTATGGCGCCGAGGTGGGGTGGTAACCGGGAGGGTAGCGTTAATGCGCGCCCTTTTTTTACGTTAATAACCATGCGTGATAGGCGAGCGTAGTGAGAAAAGTCGGAATGAGGGGTTAGCCGATGATTTCACGTGGGGGATATTTTGGACGGACTGCTTTACACGCGTCGTGAGTGCGGTATTTTGTATTTTGAAAATTTTATATGTACGTTTCCCTGCTGTAGAGTTCTTGAAACATTATACAGTAGACCCCCATATAACATGGATTCGCGTAACACGACGGAAAAATTTTAATATATTTGTTTTAAAGTAAAATAAAAAATATTTTACTATTATATCTTTAATATTCAGTTTACATCTTTTATAATAAACTTTTTCATCTTTTATAAATATGTGTATTTCCATATGCATACATAATCCATATAAGTATATATAATTTATGTGACTCGTATAACATCGATTTATATAATACGGAACGTTTCCCCCGTGTTATACGAGGGTCTACTGTGCTTTCATTCGTAGATAGAATGATAGGAAAAGAAATATGTGAATTAAGTATTAACAGCACTTATATTAAATACAGATAACAAGATTTAAAAAGACTGTTATTAATATTATTACTTATTACGTGAGATATAATATAAATTTGAACACTTTCAAACTAAATGTGTAGAGATTTCTTATTAATAACGAAATTATTTATATACTTCAATAAATATCTCAGCCTGATGGCGATTCGACAGCGAGTTTTCTTAACTAAATAATATAAATCCATTATTTTATGACACACGTACCCTACGTAGGGATAAACTTGTGACTTCGTTATACATAATGACAAAGTGAAACTAAGAGGGTTGCTATACCGCGAAGGTTGAGTCGATGACAGGTCATCTCGAAAGCAGGGACATTGAATGACGGTGGAAACTTTTCGCGTTATTTCTTTATTTCTTTCTCCCACGAGCGATCGTCATTTCAGTAAATGACTACGTTGCGTGGATCAATCATTGGAAAACTAAAACTTTTATCGGCGGCTTCCACTAACCGCTCGCTTTTTTTTGCACTCGTATAATAGCAAATTCAAAGAATAAATGTGAATATTTAAGAAGCATTTTGTAATTGTCTTTTGTGTAATAGAATCGACGATTTGCGATATTTATTAGCAAATAAAAATATATTAAATATGTAGTTAGTGACATTTTTTTGAAATTTGCGTAACTTTGATAATTTTACGCTCATATAGTTATTTGTCATATAGTTATTTGTCGTTATCAATTTCATCAAAGTACATGATTAAAGGAAAAGAATAATGCAATAATACTCTATATATTAAATAATTGCGTGCGTTAGTAATTTTTATCATTATTGTTGTAATATTTTATCACTACAGATATGTATGAAAAAGATTACAAATCTGAAACTTTCATGTGTTCGATAAAGTAGTTTTTTCGAAAATATTTTCAAAAATTTTAAAGATTGTAATAATCTTATTAATCCTTTTTTTCGTGCAATTGTAGAAAAAGGATATAGATCACTATTCGCGTGCATATTTGAAGAGTTATTATTATCGATATACTGCGTGGAGGATCGAGGGATGAGTTCCCTCACCGGGGTTGTACGTACGCACTCCTATTATATGCCCCTTTATTCTTCGCATCGCGGGGGCATGTCATTTGCGGGTGTAGGGTGGATGCAAGTGGGAGGCGACAAAAAAAATAGCTTTATGTCACGAGGGATCATTACAGACTTTTTTCAAGGGGGTCGAAAAGTGGCAGGGTCAGGGATGACCCCTGACCTTGCGCACAGTTGTAGTCGAGTAGTCGTAGTAGTCGTTTACCGTGACGATCGTGTGCAGCGAGACTCGTGTACCGAATCACATATGCAAATGAGAGAATCACACGCCTTCATCATTCTTTTTTTAGAAAAGAATCCTATGCGTATAAAAATAGAGATTGCCATAGAGAAAATTATTTCCTCGAACGCGATGGAATATTCATTATGCATATAGTAAATTATGGCGAAAGTATCTATGAATTGTTTTAAAACGTACAGGAGATATCATTCATCTATAAAGGATGCCCCAATAATTTCAAAGCTGTGGGCGGAATAAATAAGATTTTTAATGAATTAAGATTGAAAAATTAAGTTAATAAAATTTAATTCTTTAAATTCAATTTAACTTCAACGGAATTCTAATGGCAGAAGAAGAATTTAATGTTGAAGATTAGGAAATGATTAACAAACAATGAAAGAATATATGTAAAAGAATAAAACTACTCGCCTTTAAAACACATAGATAAACGAAAATATTGTAAGACTGGATCGCTCCGCGTAAGACAAGCTAGATTCAAAGCTGGCACAGAACGACGCAATGAAATATAAGTAAAAAGTTTCGAGGTTCGCTTCTCGACGCTTCTCTGCCTAAATTTCCTTTCTCCTCGTTGCGAGCGTGTTAACAATGTTTTCCGTTCGAAACGTTTATTCGGGACGATTTAATCCCAGCGCGGGCGACGAACTCGGGGCCGGCGTGCCTCGCCGTGACATTTCGCTACACGTCGCAGCCGAGACAACGGTCGCAACAGTCACGGAAGAGCATCCGTAGGACGGGGCGGACGAGGCGACGAGGAAGAGGCGGAGAGTCATTTCGATCGGGATGTCGTTTTCACGCTCGGCACCGTGTCTTCTCGAACGTGGCACATTGTTTAGTCGATACGTCACTCTCGCGAATCGTTGTGTACCAACGCGGCAAGATTCGCGATCCTCCGGAAGGTGTAACTGCATCTATTCACGTATACTCGCATCTCTCCGCGCCGCGCGCATTTCGCTCTCTCGCCCCGGCCTCGATTCGCCCGGATCGCCGGCGCGGACTTCAAAGCGAGGACGTCTCATTATTGGACTTTCCTTCTCCTTGACATTATCCCCCGTGCGACGGCCGCCCACTTTCCACCCCGTTCTTCCAGTTTGTCGAAGAGCTTACTTCTGTGCGATGGTATACCGTGACCGGGCGATAATGACGATGCCGGGTGTAATTGGATGCCCGTCAAGCGCGGAAACTATTTGAAATATCGTGCGAAACACGGATAGTCGTCTCGGATAGTGTACAGCGCACGATCGTAGAATGTCATTATTGAATTTTCGTCTTGCTACAATGGGTGAAAGATATATAGGAAATACAAGTAAAATAAATCCATAATTATTTATGAAATCTGTGTAGAGAAGTTTGTAATTAAAGTTACGTAATTATAAAAAAAGTATTTTTTGTAAGAAGCAAGAACATGCTAAAATTTTTAACTATTATAATTAATTAATTATTATACGGTAATTAAAGCAATCATTTACTAAAGTTAGCATTTTATTAGTTCAAGTTCTTATTATGAATTGAAATAATACACTCTTCATTTGAGAACGATTGAGAGTATTTGAAAATTTACATTTTAATATTTCCAATATAAGTACATTGAAAGAACGGTAGTTGATGTATCTAGCAAAAGATTTTATTATCCAACATCTAAATATTTCTCACAACTGATCATTTAACATGTTGAAACATCCATGAAATATTGATAAAATAAATGACAAACGTACATCGCGATAGATCTTGTCGCACGATCGAAATAGTACGAAACTAACCGAATTGCACGAATAAATGTATAAAATTGTATAGGCGTAACGTTGGTATATCTGGAGAAATCAATGCGGTTCATAAGCAGGGATATAAATCATTGAGCAGACGAACGATACAGTATCAGAGTATCTGTATCCACAAAGGTAGTACATTTATAACTATCGATTTTTTAGGCTACCTTTATCCATATGTATAGTCAAGCGATGCTTCGCTATGACCATTTATCTATCATTATGACCGTTTAAACTTTTGTTACAACGAAATCTAATATGCTAAATATATTCCGAGATATTTCGCTTTATTCCGTACAAATATATTTCTGCACGTAGAAAGAGAATTCTCAGTCATTAAAATTCAACTTGATAGTTTTAAGAATTCTGTACAAGTTTCAGCACTTCAGTTTGAGAATACTTGATTTGCTTTCTACTATTTTACAATTCAGTTACGTTCACGAATGTTGCAAATGAATTATTTTTTAAATACGTATCATAGTTATTCACTGACGTACCTACGTAACTCTTACATAATAATTAATAATATTACTAAATTTAAAAAGTTGGACATGCTTCTCTTTCTAGTTAGGGTTTCTGCTGCTTTCAAGACTCATGCTAGGGACAATACATCTCGCACAGATGCAAATTAACAATCGCGATGCGCTCATTTGCATGGAAGGGTGGGTCGTGCTCGAAGAACCTGAGGGGTGGCACATCGACTAGGGTATTGGAAAAGAAACTTAAAGCAAGCATCAGCGCGCGGTTTCGAGTTACTACGACAAAAAAAAAGTGATTCCGCAGAGTAGGCGGGGATTTAATTCGATGGCTAATTTCGCAGGCGACAAAAAGTCGCGCGCGTGTAGAGTGGTCGAGGGAGGAGGAAAGGAAAAAAAAAACAACAGAAACGCTCGTGTGCGGTTCGAAGGGGCTCGGAAAAGTAATCAGGATGCTGAGACCAGTGTCGGCGGAGGGTTTGGCGGAGGCCCGTGAAAACGAATTACAGCGATTTAAAGTTTCACCTCCTCGCCGACCACCTTCTCCACCAATCAAGCACCCTCATGCTGTCTTTTCCCTCGTGGGGTATGACCATTCTCCGTGCCCATTCCGCGCGGCGGCCCTTCGCAGGTTGTTTCGAAGATGACAAGAGAAAAGGAAATAGTGTCACGCGGGGAGACAAATTCGCGTCGTCGTGGGTGGAAAGTTTCTTTCAACCCCCGCGGTGCGCCGAACGGTGCCCGTACGCCGTTCGTCGTAACGCGAAATTTATCAAAGCACACTGTAAAGCTCTTTCTCCGTTGGAGACTCGCGGCGTTTTGTACGTTCGTACGTTCGTAAATTTTATTACGTAAGCGCTGATTACCCCAAAAACGCAGACGTCCGATAGATCCACGCAGACAACATATTGGCGGTGAAGTTAAGATGTATATTGTCAGGTATAACTATTCAGTTATTATTTATAATCACATTTTTTGATTCCGAAAATAAATTCAATTCGTCAGAAGTTATATAAGTACATTTTATCGCACTGTTTGTAAAATCGCTGCCGTAAACGTATATTTTGCTTAAGATAGGCATAAAGGAATTATTATATTTTTACTGTTTATGTGGAAAATGTTTTGAGTGGAAATTTTGAGTATAAATTATACATTTATCAACCTCAGTCACACATCGCGCACCGCCTAAACCGCGTTACGTCGTGGCTCTATCGGGCGAATCAAACACACTGATAACTTTGAATAACATTTATCGTACTGACCTGTTGATGGCCAGGACGCGACTGAGGTTGGGAGAGAGCCTGGCCTGCATGGTCTACTTGCACCGCTGAAACTGTCACAAGCATTTGGCATTTTATTTCATTGCGCTAGGGTTTCATGGTCATTTTTTTTTTCTTACGGGAATGGGAGACACGCGGATGGGATGAGATGGGTGGAAACCGGAAGCAGATGGACATCTCAGAATCACGCATTGCCAAGGAACTCTACCTGGACTTGGAAGCAGGTCGAAAGGCTTCGCGAAATGTCGTCTTGTTGCGACCAATGTTGCGCGTTTTCTATTCATATATATTTTTTAGTTTATTTACTCCGGAGAAACGACATTACAGGCCAAACTCTCTCTCCGCCTCGACGCCTCCAACATCAATGTGTAGAATTCTTTCACAACCTCGTTCTGATTGCCGTCATAGACAGTGGCCTCTACTTGGCCACTATTGTTACAAGTTACAGTAGCAACGCTGACACGCGACTTTTATCTCTATAGGTATCTGAAAACCTTGGAAAATGCACACGAGGGCGATTGATGCGGGTAAGGCTACGTTAGAAAAAATATGACATATTTGTCATATCTTACAGTTATATCATGTGCAATTAAAAAAATTGACCAGTATTTGCAAAAGAATCGGAAGAGCAACTCGGAATCTCAAACTTAAATTTTATTAATCAATTCTTGAGAGTGCACATTTCTCTATTGTATTTATTTCAATGCCTTCACGGGCATACACGCTTGTCGTCGTCACAGCGTTGCTACATTCAAATAGACTTAATAGACAATGTGAATGTTGAATGTCGAGCGTCGTTTTCAACATCCTTCATGCATTAACATCATATTAAATATCAAAAGTGTTGCAAGCAGCAAGATAAATATGTTTCTAACATTGCAACGCTTAAATATCGATGTCACGAGCGTTGACAAAGAAATCCTACATTTGTTTGGAATAACAATAACTAATCTTAGAATGGTTAGATTTGTTAGAATGTGTTCTTGTACAAGACCGCCTCGGATAGCTAGCAGTCGGTCCTTCTCTTCATGCAGACATTTTTACCCTTCGACCTTCGACTCCGAAGCGAGAAACTCGTTGCCTCGTCGGAATGGCAACACTGTAGTTAAGTATCTGCATGCAACAGCCTAACGTATAATTAAGACGTATCACGAAGAGCGTATAAAGTCCGTTCGACGTGTGGTATTAAATCAATCCTTTTTCGCTGGATGGGATAGCGCGCCGCTTCTGTTTCTGATCGAACGTTTCGCTTATTCGATTCATTATAAATTGTGCAATACATTGAAATAGATACATGCTATTTGCATAATTAAATTTTGAGATAAGGATGGAATAATTTCATTTTTTAAATTGTTTAAACATTTTACGTGACTGTGTAATTTTGAACAGTAACTTATTCAGATTTAGATTCTTCTGATTTTCAATTTTTTAAATTTTTCTTTTAAGCAGAACGACTCAATGGTGAGAAAAGCGATACGCGAGGAGGAAAGAAAAAAAGAACGTTGGAATGAATCTTTGCAGAAGCACGGCGAGGCGCGGGATGATCTAGCGATGGAATTTGGTTAAACAGTCGTCGACGACGGTCGGGCTCGGGTGCTTAATAAAAATCGAAGTCGTTCGTTGCGGTCCCCTGGCCCCCTTTCCTCTCACACGTTCTGCGGTCAAGAGGCGAAGCCAACTTGGAGCACATTGTTCTCCTTCTCTCTCTCTCTCCCCGTATTCGTTTGCGTTCTCGCACACACGTTGTAAAATACGTGTCTCTCGATTTTGCACGTGTGTCCACCTACACAAGCGTGCCCGCGCTCTCGTCTGTCCTCGTACACTCACGTGCGTGCGTATGTGCGCGCGTGTACGTGTGCGGAGCGCGCGAGTTGGCCACGAGTACGGTAGCGATACGTTTCTCCGACAAATAAATAAAACGAAACCGTAAGCGAGGGAATAAAATGTGATTTACAACGGTGGAAAGACAATGGCCGAGGCTCTGCACGATAATGTATGCGGATGGCGCGGACTGGTACCCGGGGATACTGACTTCTGATTGGTCGTGCCCCGACGCCACCGCTACAACGGAAAGCGATAAATAACTGCGAGCAGATAAAACCTTTCTTTCTGCCTTCGGGCTTAGCCTGGGCACTCTTGGCATCGGGCTTAGCACTTGCTCGGAGCGCTTCTGTCCCTCTTTCTCTTCCTCCTTCCCGATTCCTTACCGCGCAACCCGTCTCTCCGGAACACCCTTCCTTCTCTTGCCTCTTTCCCTGCTTCTTCTCTTTTCTCCCGCTCGTTGTTTCCCGCGGCTCGCCTTCATCGAGCGATTTCGATTCGTGAGGGCCGTCTCGCACGACAGTCGTCATCGTATGCGATACGTCACGTCCCCTTTTTGTCCTATTTATCCTACTTCTCCCTTATCCTACTCTCGCCCTATTTAAAATCCAGTTTTCAGAATCGTATTATCTTCATTTCGAGAAATAAGAGAATTACGAAAGTATTTCATGCAAAATTCAACTAATTTGTTAGTCGAGAGACATTTATTATAAAGAAAAGAATTGAATTCGTTTGATGTTCCATTTATATCGCTATTCCACTAGGGACTAAATTAGACTAGCGTTAAACAAGTTTCCATCACTATTTATCATGTAACACTTTAAGGTAATTTCGTAAGGTAGCTAACGATCTTTTCGAATCAGCTGTCGCTTTTGATGAGGTTTCATCCTTCGCTCCGTATTATCACCGCGCTCTGAGTTTACCCTAAGCTAAGAGGGTACTGTGTCGAAAATGGACGGCGATGTAAATTTTTTCCCGCCGTTGGCACCAGGGTGTCGGAAACAATGAAGGGCGACGTTACGAAGACGATCGATCGTTTGCAGGGGTCGGCGCGGTGACTGAAGTTCACTGGGGAAGTTTGGCCGAAGGGCTGACCGAGAGAGATGCTTGGCTTTACAGAAACATGATATGCTCCCCCTGCGACAGCTTGTTAAAAAATGTCTAATGGCCGATCTCGCCGCGCACTCTGATCCGGAAGACCCTTCGTAAAAGCCCAGCTTCTAATTTACGAATCGTTGCGAATAATATTTTCCCCGCGCGGTTATTAGTACAGAGTTTTATAATTACATCATTTTGAAAAAGTTGAGGTTGTGATAAATCGCGTCTCATCTGCAATCCTCTCTTTGTAAAAGTATCGTCGATACTATGAAAAACCGCCAATTGCGATTTCCGTGAATTAATTATATGCAGTGGCATTGGAAATGCTTGCCAACGAATTCGGACGCATTTAATTAAAAATCGCGAATTATCCGGAGTTACGTTCGACGGTTCACGGCGCGTAGAAATGGATGGTGTGGTAAAGGGTTCTGCAGCGAAATATATTGTACAAACGGCTTGGCGAGGGGATGGTACGGAGGGATGCAATTATTTAAAACAGCAATCACGGAAATGAGAAAGCGGATTGGATAGGTCCGCCATCTCTCGTTCGAGGACGAATATTCGGCCGGGCCTGCCAGGCGGAAAAATTCTCTAAAGGCTTTTCTTCCGGGCCGACAGGCAGCAATGCCAGCCCAAAAATCAAACGCGCGCGCGAGGGTTCATCCGCCTTTCGTTTTTCCTGCTCGCGGATCGTAATCCCGTCAGTTTTATTTGTACGTATGCTCGGTTTTGTGTAGGGTGAAATTCTATTTTGCGAGGCACGGCCTTTTTCACGAGGAAATTAGCTTAATGAAGATATTGTATTTTCGCACTTTTGCGCGATAAATGAGGAAAATTAATTTCTCACGATTTCTAGTCCTAATCTCTTTTATTGAAACATTTCTTTGTTGTTTTTTGCATTCGTCAACTAAAATATATGCAATTATTATTATTATTATTCGATTTTTATTATTACGACTAAGATTCTTCTCTGCGATTGTCATTATGTGTACAAATGTAACACTTTTTTCCTTTATATTTATCCCCCTTTTTCTCTCTATATTTACTATTCCAATTTTATCAGATTCTTTAATTTTATGAGCAAAAGAACAGTGCAGTCAATCGATCGATTTTTCGATGGTAAGAGCTGAAAAATGAATGCTCTGTATGAAAAAGAGGGTGCTGAGAATAACGCGAATTAGTCCCGAAGGATCAAAGCTTTCGACTGAGTCCACATAATTAAAAATTTACGAGTTTGTCGATCATGGCTTCCCCTATCTTTGCCATTCATAAAATTCATAAAATTCATCCGACATTTCGTCGTTGTATGTAAGATACGTTATAACCCGAGGCTGTAATCAGCTTCACATAACAAATCACTTATTGAAAGGCTATGGAAAGGATTTCGCTAGAATCATATATCTTAAAAAAACTTTTCCGTAAGAACTCACCATGCTATAAACGTGCAAGTTGACACCAATAATTTTATGCATTTAGCTGATCTCCCGCATTTGTACACGCGCAGTACATTTCTCAATACTTAATAATTTAAGGTGCGTGCAATCGAATGTTCAAAGTATGTATTATTGCGTGTTTACATTGTTAATAATTATTATTAACGGTAACTCATACGTATGATTAAGCTGCATTGTCACGAAAGCTAGTGCGACTAACGGATGAATAACGGATCCTACGTAGATACGGATAAACGTACCGCATATAAATGGCAATTGGCGGCGATCGTTTGCCACACAATGGCACACGTGTACAATGTGTTTTCGAAATAATGGAACCGCCGGATAATCACGTGCACGACTCGAGCACGGTCAACTCTCGTCTCCGGCCATATTGCTCCGCGCGCTAAATCATATTAGGTTTATTGTCGCGACATGATCGATGAACGACGTCATCCGGCGATTACGCAGATTACGCCGAGGATCTCTATATTTGCTCACATGCGATCGTGTAGCGATGTAGGTGAAATCTACAACGGCCCCACCCTGTCCGAATCCGGCCCCTCGCGAAGGTGAATCCTGGACGTTCCCTTCAGCGGGGACCCTCTTGAAAATTCGCCGTCGTCTTTTGTGTTTGCCGCGACGTCGAGAGAGCTACTTTCGACGGGGACATTTGTTATTGGCTCGGATGATCGATCGCCTCTCCTCGATAATAGTCCGTTTACGTTAAAAGCGAAAGGAAAATGGCTCTGCGGGGTCACGGCGAATCGGACGTTGGACGTCGCCAGATTTAGCTCGTAAGGTCTTAATAAATTAATGCGATCGATTTGCGATAGTTACCTTAATAATAAATATCGAGTTAATGTAATAATAAGTTTGATGGGCAAATTTAACTACACGTAATATGAGACGACTAATAAATTACCATGTTTGCTGGTCTCTTAGCTTTTTCATAGTGAACATTGTTCTTCAGGTATCTTCGGTATGGATAGGAATAAACTGTACAATAGATAAAAGTTTTAATTTTTTTTTTAGATATAATTCGATTTGAAGGATTCTATTTTATTTAGTCTTGCTATATAAAATACAGATACGACGAAGTGGTAGGATTATCGCATCGCAGAGAACTTTTAATTAAAAGAAATTCGTCGACTACTAATTTTGTTCAACGTAAATTAAATTTAACAAACTCGAGCGAGCTCGTGGCCGTAACAAGCAACATGTTTGCGGGAATTGCGAGTATCCATCTCGACCGATCTCCAGCTAACTTTCCACCCTGTTAAGTGTCTCGTCTCTGAGACGCAATCTCCCCATTTCTTATTCTCTTTTTCGTGGTTAGCTGGTCGCGCAGGCGAACAAGCTGTTATGCCCGAGGTAACGGAAGGCCCTTCTTAAAAGAGGGGCAGCCGGTATCGGGAGTTTAATATTCTCGTGGAAGCGTCTTACCCCTCTTTCACGACGGGGTGGCTTTTCGTACTCCGTCCGGGTCCTTCCGCTCTCCGCGAACCCCGCGCTGCCGCTGTGTTCCTCGCGGCTGGCTTCGAATTTTAATAACTCCGGGAATGCTCAGAATCCAATAATGTCCTCTCCGCCGTTTCTCTCTCTCTCTCTCTCTCTCTCTCTCTCTCTCTGTCTCTCTTTCTCTCTCACACACACACTCTCTCAATATGTCTGTCTCTCTTTCTTTTTCTCATAGTAGATACGTAGTGTCGCACACACGTGCGCCGCTCGTTCGCTTATGCGGCTTACATACGGAAGAGAGCAGCTCGCGCAGCCCGTCCGCCTTATCCATCCCTGAAATTCCACCCTCACGGACTCGCGACCCCGTGTGTCCTGCCTGACCCTCTTCCGGCTATCTATCGGCAGCGCTCCTGGAAATCTCATATTCTAGAATGACGACGCGAATTTAACTCCCCCGTCCCTTACCCCCGGCACCAGTGCGGTGTCCTGTCGGAATATTCCTATCTCCACCCTCGAAATATCCTGCATATACCCGCGGCAAGTCGATTATGAATACGTACGCCTTCGTGCCCCGACGACGTACGTAACTGGAGACGTAAAGTTTTATGAAAAGTCGAGGACGAGTTCCGAGAGTTGAAATTATAATGGAAATGGATGGTCGCTTAGCATTATTATAGTTCTTTTTTTCCAAGGCAAAACAATACAAGAGATTTTATAACTACTTCAACTGTGATGTTGGTAAAATGGATATTTAATTGAATTCGAGAATTTAATCCAGTTAAATATATACAGCGTGCAGCAAAATTGTGATTGAAATGAAGCACATTTATCTTAGAGATTCGATAACATTTTTCAGGAGATATATGAAAACTGATTATATTTTCTAAAAAAATAATGCATCGTGACGAGAATAACGTAAAGATATACAAAAATCTATTCTAAAATTTTGAATATAATCGAGTTCTTCAATAGTATTATAAACATCTGTTTTACAATTTATTACGGTTGAAATGGAATATTACAGTATTTTCACACTGTCTGATTTTTCAGTTGACTGTCTTTAATTCTGGTCAATCTCTTTTTCCGTTTTTTCACGAATTTCAAGAATGCTTTACCCCCCCCCCCCCTTCTTCGACGTAGATGAGATCCATCTGCGATTTCTGAGTATGCCTGCGGCGATAAATGCCCGCGACCGCGAGTCCGCGTCGCAGAAACGCGTAGGGATGCTTTTCGATGTCGCGGAACGAGAATCGAAATCGAGGGAAAGAAGCAAACTCCCAGTGCCGGTAATGGTCGGGGAACGGCTGAAGGGATGAGCTTCGAGGAATAAGGTAAGGATAATCGAAGCAATCGAACGGCGGGCGGCGGTGCCGTTCGTGGGAGTCGAGGGCGTTGGGCCGCGAAATGAATTCCACCCCTCGGCGGAGGGTGGAAAAAAGGGGCACCCGTCGCGCCGGTTTCGCATACTCGCACACTCGCTGCACGTATATGCGCGAGAGCGCACACCACTATCGTTACCGTACGAGACGGCCGGGGCTGCTGGGAGAATGATAACGCCGCGTTAGAACGAAGATTTGTGAATACATTAGAGAAAATGCGTGGGGTCCTTGGGGAGGGCGCGCGAAAGGGAGGACTCTGAGGAATGGCAGGATGGTTCGTTCCCGGAGGAAAACGCTCGGGAATCCTCCTCCGCGCCCGCCCGGGTATTTATCTTCCACCGATCGCGCTGGGGTCGCGTCCCTGGAAAGTCAACGAACTTCGTTCTCTATCTCTCTCCCCGCTCTCCCTCTCTCCCTCTCTTCTTCTCGCGGCTCCAGAATTGCGAGCAATGTAATTTTTTTTGTCAACGACTTCTCGCTCTCGGGCTTCCCCGCGAGATTTTGTGCGTCTGCAGTCTCTCCACGCTTCTATTGAATGCCTTTGTGATTTGGCGCGGATCTTGGTTTTTTTCCAGAGACGTAATCCCAACAACTTGAACGATTTATTACGTTTCGTCATGTAGCAGTTTGGTAATATCAGTTTCAACTTTATTAATCTGATAAAACTAGCTTTCTTTAACGAATAATTAATGGTCGTCAAAACCTATTTTAGTTAAGGATTTGTCAATTGTAAAACAATTTAATATTTTGCTTGGAGGATAAAATATGTACAGTTATGTAGATTCTCTTACTGCCGCTGGCCTTCTTTAGTAACAACAAAGGATCACTCGCTCGTGTGTCTGATAAGAGGTCTCGATTAACCGCGCTAGGGTTCCCGTCCGCTCCGTGTGAATTATCGTTCGCGTAATCAACGATCGGCGCGCTTAAAGAGCGCCAAATCTCGCGACAGTGATAAAAAGAGCCGTCGGTATTACGAAGGTGGAGACACACCGTTTCGGGCCGCGCGTGTTCCTTCTTTCGCCCTCCGCTCCGATCCGCCCGTCGGTCCTCTCCTCCCGCTCGTTCACTCTCCCGGCGAGAGACTGATGGCGGTTTATATTACGCGGATTCATATTACCACCAATTAAACTCCTATACTACCTCGGGCCCATGGTGTTCATACGTTATACTGGGGGATGCGAGACGTTGGTACCTGGTGCACGGCTATATATGCGGCCACGAGATCTTATATAGGGTGGCTGAGTTACAAACTTGTGGTGAATCGACTTGTAGATGCGACAGTTATTGCTGGTCGTTATAATTTTTTGCGATCTTTGTCGTATCAGCGAGCATACAATTATTAATATCACTATCATTTTCGAACGGTCGTCTGTTTAGAGTGGATTATTTGTTTAAAAAATAATTGTCTCTCCCGTTATATCGACCGAATAAAGTAAATTTGAGTATGGCGAGGAAGCGGCATTTATCATGATTACGTAGGAAGGATTCCGATCGCGCGGGAGTTGAGATTTCTTTGTATATCGATTTCGGTCTCTCTTCTCATGAAGCATCGACTTTCTGATTAACAACGTGCCAAGCATTTCCACTTCATCATGACGGCCGTTATCGCGCCTAAAGGATAACATTTGCTCCTTCGTAAACGACTCGATGACCTTTGCGTGCAACGGTCTGTCTTGCGAAAAGTCCCTGGGCGAGGTGACTCGCAATTAGAGGTAAAAGTCATGGTGCCCGGAACGGAGCGGAGAATGAGGCTCTGGAAACGGATTGGTGGGGCAAGTACGGAATCACGTGGAATTAATGACGATTTCGATCCTCGGTATCGGCGGGTGATCCTCGACATGGTGCAAGGATGAAAGATCGCGAAAGATCAAGGCTACGTCAAAGACCGACTTCATTTCGTTCTGGGTCAAATGAGTTCGAAGGTTGACACGAGTCAAGCTGCGATTATTTACCGCACGATTGACACATTAATTCGACGTAAATTGCAACAGAATCTCTCTTTTCATAATTATATGTATATATATATATATATATATATTTATTATATGTGAACGATATGTTTATCTAATCAATTCTCATCTTTAGAGATCTTTTAATATGTTCAAACAGATAACTCTTGATAAGTACTGATAATTTAAAGAGCACAGTTCGTAAAAGGATAGATTTAATTAAAGATTAAAATAATAAGGAAAAAGTACTTATATTCCAATTAAAATTGCCTCATTCTTTCATTGTGCCAGCTAAATTAAAGATAATAGCAAATTACTGTCCCCGGATAATTCTAGTGAACTGTAAATTGCGATTCTCTGCCGGAGCACCCGGTATGTACGAATGCAAGGATACCTCCGCGAGAGAGGAGACATTAATATTAAGCGTCCCCACTCGAGCTGCAGGAAGATCGCCGATAAGGTTTTTATAGTGCGGCCGGGTGGCAGACTCGTGCACTGCCAAATCACGCGTTCTCCACCTTATATCGAAATTCAGCGACGTGCTTGGAACTATCATCAAGATTTAAACAGTGAATATCACTTTAAACAACGCGCGACAGAATATCGAGGATAAAATGGGAATAGCTTAATATCGGATATTTATAACATATCGAATTTATAATACTTTATATTGTCTTTAATTTTTTTACTGGAATATGAATATATTTCTCTGTAGAGTTAGGTTCTTTAGGATCTAGTGGATCTATTGTGGCGTACTGGAAATACATTCGATCGTGTCCATCGGACAGTTATTATTAAAGTCGCGACAATACGATGTAACAAGTCGTATAACAATATCAGACGAGTCGTTATATCGCGCCACGCTTCTTTATGCTGATTCAGCGAGACGCACGTGCAAGTTGTCCCTTTGAATTTATTGTGTAGCATTGCCTTAAATGCGAGATTGAAATGTACCGGGTAAAAAATTATGGTTTTAAATTATGTGCGGGTTGCTCCGGGGCCGTTGAGTCTACAATGATCATCGGGTCCGCGTTATCAATAATTCATGTTTGAGTCGATAATGGTAATCTCGATGAAGAAATTACATATAATATCCAATTTTTTAAAACTTGCAAACGTTTTTGCGATTTATCATTTATGTAAATCTCGTTATTCTGGCCTGCTCAAGGAACGCGGGCATATTTCAAAAGTTTAGTCGGATATATAAAACGGTTCTTTGCGATCTACGTGGATCCGAACGATATTCTTTGTAATGACCTCTGTCTAAAATTAGCAAATTAGACACAATGGACTGGGCTAGGACGAGTCATCAATTTCGCGGACTCCAGGACGGCACCTAAGACAGTGAAGTCCTCTACCCGGATTCTCAGAACTCATTTCAATACCTTGGTATAATTCTATGCCGACTGACTGGCGACTTCTTTCACGTGGTGCATTCGAAGATTTCGAAATTACGAGTTAAATCGACCACGGCTGATAGTTACATATACATACGTAATCATCTCTTAAAACGTATATCTCATACTCTAATTTTTCCACATAATAGACATCAATAAATTAGACCAGAATTTAATTTAATACATGGAACTTTGCATAAATAATATACGAGACAATTATTGCATGTGTAAGCCATAAAAGTTAAGTATTCACGATTAGTAGACATTTTTCTTCGTATTCATCGAGGTGCACGCCCATCTTAATTGTCCCATAAATATTTGCTCATTGTACGATCGTGACCCCCAACGCAAGCTCAACATTTTATCGGCGATGCGCCAGTTAGCAAGCGGACGGCAATGACTGGGTGATGGCGGGAATTCAGCGCTGGTTAGCCCGAAGCTCCTCCGGGATTGAAAGTTCACTGGCATTGGGATTATCGTGAGGGCAACGATACGTGCGAATCACGTCGCGAGTCACGGCCCCTTTCGTGACCGACGCTCGTGAATGCCGATGGGCGTATTCGTGTGTACGTCAGAAAGGAAGGATCGATCCTGAGGATCGAGGAGCCGGGCTGCGTCCGTACGGAGGCAGCGGTAGCGGTTTTCTCTCCTGTGGCGATTAACATGCCATTATGACGAAACCGCACATTAAATACCGGTTGCGAGGGAATTAAATAATGATTGAAAGGCGCGTTTATTATCGTCCCGCGAAAGTGAAGAATCACGGTCTAGAATTCTGTCAATCCAGCGGTACTCCATCCTCCCCTGTCGAGAAAAGAGAACGCAGGATTCTTTGCCGAATGGCATCGTTAAAATCGCTCAAGTCCCGTTGCACTCGCGGAACATAATGGGCCTTTGAATTTGCGTAATTGTTTGCCCTCAATGAAATTTAAATGACAAAAAGTGTTTAACGTGATGCGCCGTAATTTTATGCAGTTTATAAAAAATTATAAACGAAGTCTGGGATAATCTAGGAAATAGATCCGTTATGTTTAACAATATTAATTTATGTAATGCTTTCTACAGTTAGTTGGATTATTATCACTATTAATATACTTCATATTTCATTATTATTTATCGAAACAACATACTTAACGTTAGTGTAAGAATTTTGCTATTCTAGCAAAGATTGAAATATCTTGTCATATCCTGCATGCCGAGAATATTTGTTTAGGAGCGATCGCTTCTTCTTTCCTTCGTTTCTATAAACGCACCACCGGAGCCACGAACCGAAACTCTTATCTTACGTAGGGAGGGGGAGGACTGTAACTTTTAATTCGTCTGCCAAGTTTCCTCGACCGCAAGCTCGACGACCGTGGCTTGTTTAGCTTTCGTAGGGACCAGGGCGAGATAAATAAGAAGACGAAGTGTCGGCGAGAGAGGAAAAAGAAAAGGAGGTTGAGGAAGGGGATGATAGAGGAGGAGAACTGTCTAGAGAGGGAAGGGGACAGCGAGAGCGGCGGGCAAGTGCCCCCTTTGTAGTCGGTGGGTGATAATTTTTAATCAGTGCGTCGTAGCTCTGCCATGAAGGAACCCGCTCCTTTGTGCTCCTTTCGCGAGGAACCAAGCATGAAAGAGAAGATATTGACCGAGGATCGCAAGGCGGAAGGACAATAGTTTCGGGATAATTGGAAGAGGTTGGGGGTTCTGGATCGGCGAGCACATAATCGCGTAACCCTGATTTTCAATAGGATCTTTTTGCGCGGGTCCGAGGACCGTGCTTCTTTCGCCGCATTATCGGCAGCGGGAGATTGTATCATAATGAAGAAGTGTTTCTTAAATGCATTCATGTCCGTCCCGACGAACATCGTTACAAGAATAGCCTTTATAAATTTTGTTTAGGACGTCTGTTTGCGTTAAGATTAAATTTTTTTATTTTTTGAAGCAAATATTCACGATAGAATTCACAAGGAAAAACTAGATTTATAGGACTGTTATAATACTGTCCTGCGTGATCGAAGGGTCAAAAGAAAACTTTCTCAAGAGCTACAAAAACGTAGCTCCTTCAACAGGCTAGGTTATTAACGTCTCGAAGGTCTCAGAATTATGAAAATGTGGTCTTTGAGAGAAAATATTTCTTTACTATATTTATATTCGCAAAGTATTAAGATTATCAATTTGGCGAGCTCAAAGATATTTTTGTGACGAGTAACATTTTACGTTCAAGGAAGAACAAATTACTTGAATTAAAAGATCACCCTAATAATGTCTTGTTAGAGATATAGAATGAATGATACTGCCTGAATACGCTTTTTATTCTCGCATAGCGTAGATCGATGGTTAATGAAGTTAACAGAACGAGCGACTCGCGTGCAGGAAATGGTTCTTCATTGAATTAATAAATCATGCCGGCGTATTCGCGGGCATAATTGGAGGTTCATGATTTTCGAAACTATCCGCGGCCGACGCTACCGGCCGATTAATCTACAGAGTGATTTACTCGAATTAGTGAAACTATTTCTTTGCACGGCGATATTTTCGAACGTTAGAGACTTGACGAGCCATGCAAACCGCGATGACGGCGATTATCGATGTTTTCCCGAAAACGGCCGGTGTTCATGCCTCGTTCGTATCCATCACTGGATGGGGGTTCTATATATGGCGTGGGTGAGGAACCAGGTATACGTGTTTGCGTATAAAGGGAATACATCGGCGGTATGTTGGGGCGAGGGGGAGTCAGAGAGGGAAAGGGAGGACAGCGGCGCATTCCAAGCCCATTCAGACGGCTATGCTCGACGTTGTCAGACATGCTCACAGACAGACGGTCAGACGCTCGGACGAACCTTTTCTCAATCAGGCCAATGCATTTTAAGTTAATTGTCTCGCGCTGTCGGTATTCCGTCGTTATCTTTGTCTCGTTTTATTAAAACAGGGTGGAACAATAGTCGTGACAGGAAGAGGTAAGAAAATTTCCTGTCGATTTCTATTTTTTTTTAGACATCTCTGAAAATAGCTTCTGAGAAAGAAATCTGCGCCCTTTGCGTTTTAGGCAAAAAAGGGTTTTTTTCAAACTTGATATAAAAAAGAGGGTAGGCAAGAAAAGGAAAATGTTCGAACATTGATGCGGCTACGCTTTCTGCCTTGATAATGTAGGTACATTGTCATCAATTAGCTCTTAAATTTCTCTTAACGGTTCTACTGAATTTCTATTAAGGCAAAATTAGATTCCGATACGTTGGTCACGCTGTAATCGCGGAAGCTCGCGGATGTAATTCGTTCTCATCATGTAGACTGTGCTGTAACTCATGACAACCTAATTGCAATAACGGCAATTATTGTGAATGAAATGTATGGTTCATGATAGCTTCGTGATTGGTAGTAAACATCAAGTGTAGTATCTCAAGATTTTTCAACGAAGTTTTGCGAGTTTAGGCTACGAGAAAGTCAATCTTTCGCAGAGCAATAATTTGGGTTAAAAATTACAACTTTCTTCCTATTATAACTGATTCACGCGAAACAATCTTGCGTTAATGAATAATATGGATCTAATTTAACTCGTAATTTAACCCGTTTTCAACGGATTAACCCTCGTCGTCGTTGCACCGCGAAATCTTCGCGATATTAGATCCGACGAAGGAGAGATTTAACAAGAAAGGAGGGTGGGGGGGAGACGGATCAAAGGTAGAGATGGACCAGACGTCTCTCTCGCATACCACCAATATCTCCGCACGAAGTCCTTAGTGGCTCCGTTGGACAGCCACGGCGATGACGCGACACTACCGGAGTTAAGTGGCGAAACGCGCGGGCAAAAAGCCGTATGAAAAACCGAGGGCGAAGCGGCTGAAACAAAGGAGGTGCGGAGGTGTGACGAAACGACGAGGGAGAAAGCCCGAGAAGGAGGAGAAAGACAGGAGGAGGTGAGACGGCGAGATCTCAGGCTTGCCGACCAAGTCTCTCATCCTCGTCTCTTCTATCTACCGTTCGTGAAAACGACGATCCTTCAAAAAATTCATTCCCGCCGCGCGATCGTCGCATCGAGCCCCTTCTTTCTCTCTATCCGATGCGATTTCCTACCTAATGATCTCGAGGCACCCTCGAGAGACGACGACGACGACGACGACGACGACAACGACGATAACGACGCGGGAAAAACAGGTTCGTTGCGAGCGGAAAAGCGTGCTCGCTCGCCGATCGCTCTTTTCCTTAAATTCGATTGCGACGAGAAGCATCGTTCGACGACGATCGGAGATGCGAATTTCAATCTTCGTCTTTCCAATAGAACTAAAGTATCCCCTGCGCTGCGGCACGCGTTAGAGATTACCCGATATCGCGTTGTTAAATTGAAAGTAAATCAACGTTAATTCGGAAGTACGGAGAGAGTTTCCAGTTATCTTCTTTACACAATCGTCCGATCGCGTTAACGATGTCCAAGACAGATATTTGGGACAATTATGCAATACGAAATATAAATGCAGATCTGCTATCTTAAATATAAAAGAAAAAAAAAAGAAAGATGGTTTTTGTACGTGTAACGTTCATCGACCGCGCGAGGGAGCTTGATCAGAGCTGGCGAAGATTATTGGAGCGGGCTGACGTGGGTCGGGATAAAAATTATTTTTCGCCTTGATTGAGATCTCCTGGGAGCAAGTCCGTGAGATCGTGCGTGTGCGCGGCGCGGTACAGCATCCCTGCCCTATGAAATATCAATGGCTTATTACTAATGTAATCTTTCGCTCAATACTCGATGATTGCTGGACACACAGATCCTGTTATATCCGTTAGACTCACTACAACGTCGCTCTAGGATCTATGAACGTTTCGCCTGCCCGCATAGCTATAGTCTAGTTAATCAAAGATTCTACTGCATTAAAGCAAAGAAGAGTAATGAAGAGGCTGTCGGGATAATTTAATTGAAGATTCATAAAAATAGCTGTTAGCATTAAGACTTCAAGCGGGAAGCTACTTTAATAAATAATTATTTATTTGCTTGGAATGGAGAAAAGAGGATAATAAATGATGATTGATTAATTTTATTTCATACGTTAGATATATATAACTAATATACAACAACGTATATCTGTATGAAAGAGCTTCAAGGAAAATGCGACTAGATCTCGAGCGCCGCGCCGCAGAGATGCGAACCACCGAAGGAGAATTCTAAATTCTCAGACACTGACGAGTAAATGTGTGTGAACGTGATACGAGCAGGGACGAGGAGAATGACACGGATGGCTTCGTGTACGAGGGTGAAAAAAAGTAATCGAAATAAATCCAAGAGACCAAGTCGCGAGCAGACTTGCATGCCAAGCGGCCATTTTTAAAACTCCACCGGGAAAATAAGAAAAACTCATCAAGTAGGGATGATTGCCGTTCCATCCACCCCCGACAGCGAGCCACTGGCAACCCTCTTCACCCTCGGGAACCACCTCCAGCTCTATAATACTACCACTACTGCTGCCTGGCTATAATCTAGGCTCCCTTATAGATCTCGAGGAATTCGCCTACGGGTTATTGTCCAAGTATCTGCGTACTGCTACGTTCAATAATCGAAGAATACTGAGTATATTAAAGATATTCTCGGCGTCGTTCTCCCACGTTACAATCTTTTCTGAAGAAGTTTGACGGATTGTTGCCAGGAAGTTTGTAACGAGCATTCTTCTTCGTTACAACTTAATGGAACAATATTGATTTTCATGCGTTTTTTATTGCAGTGCGACAGTTTATACGAACATAATACGTAATATGTTATTATATGCTAATGTCTCAATTCTAAATTAGTCTCCAGACTCTGCACCCATTTTCCATTAAATTATGTAACATAAAAATGTTATTTCTTATATTATATCCGTCACGTGCAACCGCATCTCTACTCTAGTTCTTAACAATGTGACGTGTCTTGATATTTCGTTAAGTGGTTCTGGTTTCCTTTTTATATGAACATAATACGTAATATGTATTGTATGCTAATATCTCAACTCTGAATTAGTCTCTAAACTCTGCACCCGTTTTCCATTAAATTATGTAACATGATTGTTATTTCTTATCCGTCACGTGCATCTCCAATTCTTAATAGAATGTGACGTATCTTGACATTTCGTTAAGTGGCTCTGGTTTCCTTAAACTTCAATTTTAAGAAAATGACATATTCACGTCCACAATGAACAACGAATTAATATTGTTAAGATTGCAGATTCCTGCACTCATTCCTACAAAATACGTTGTCTCTGTCCCTGTTAGTTTCGCATGCGCTTAGGGCGATGGCTCATTCCTACGTGACTTTCCGTAGAATCCGGAATTTTCTGCGACGATCAAGGAATATTTTTATGAGCACGGCGTCGGTACGTGTACACGAATGTGTCCGCCTATATATACATACATATACATACATACATACATACATACATACATACATATATATATTTCTCATGTAATACGATACGACGGGCGGCGGTGCACGACCTCGATACGAGCTAATTTCGAATTCGAGCCCCTTCCCTCTGTCGTCCTACCTGAGTGGAGCGCCGTAGCTCGGTCTCGGAGAAAAATCTCATTTTCTTCGCCCTAAGGGCTCCCCCAAGAGCCACCGTCTCGCACGACCCTGCGCGAGCGCCCGCGAGCCCGGCCAATATTTGCCTAAGGAAATTCAGAAAAGTTTACACACGAGCCCCGGAGCCGGCTGCCTTCCAAGCCGGGGTTTTTCTTCAAGTCAATTTTCTTTCTCCCTCTCCCCCTTCCCCCCTCGACCCACCGTATCCTCCCTCGCGCGCCAACCTCCGAGAGAGAGCCGCCCTCCTTAATAATATCCTCCGCGCGAGAAGATAGCGAGGAGGCTACGCGAAACGCAAACGCGCGTAAGAAATTGATCGCGAGATACATTACCTTCCATTACGGCGAGTACACAGTATCTCGCGGGCGATATAGAGTATCGCGTGGATCTGCTGGAGAATATTTTCTGGGCAGATTCCGCGGCGATTTGAAGACGACTCGCGTTCAACGGGAATTTCCAGGCATCAGGCGTGGAAACTTTGCGTGAATTAGAATTTCGTGATATAATACAACTAAGGAGTACAAAGGATTTATTGATGTATTCCTCATTGATTCCTGCTTGAATTTAATTTTATTCTCCCGAGTATTGCAGACTTCAATTAGATTCGAAATTGAATATCGTCAATTTAATCGTGATACCTCGTGCATATTTCGTGTAAGCAGAAGAAATCGCTGATCACGATTTCAATCATATTCCCTCTATCTTTTCGATCAATATGTAGCTGCTAAACCCAATACGGCCTCTCGCGGTAAAACGAAATCGTTAAAGGCAATAGTTTAGGAAACGGAGTACGTGTTGTCGTGTTAGGAGTCTTATCGCGTGAAGCGTCTTCGTGTCCGCGCGGGGCCGAGTGAGACGTCCCTTTTTCGGAAGAGCATCCTAGAGGACGCTCGTAAAAGCGGCACGTAAAAGCACCACCGACCCCCGCCGCGGCTCCCTCTGACATTTACGGGATAATCGCACGCGACGAAAGTCGCCCGGTCCGCGTCTCGCCGCGAGTGCTTAACGCGGTGTTCACGAGCATGGCGAAAATTCTTTTTCTCATTGTCGTCGTCGTCGTCGTCATCGTCGATGGTAAAAAGCACAATTATTGCCGCATTACGTTCCCGGGGTCGTCGTCGTCGTCGTCGTCTCTCTCTCTCTCTCTCTCCTTTCTCTTTTTTGTGCGCGGCGATGCACCGCGCTCGCGCGCGTAAAAGCCACTCCGAAGCGTCGCTGAACGGACTCGAGAGTGACGATTGCGCGAGATAAACTCGCCTGTTTACGGCGTTTTACGGGTGTCCGTCTTACTTTGTGTATCTTACGCTCGGGACAGTAACGTTGAACGTCCTGTTTTATGCCGTTGGTACATCCGCGTCGTAATTGAAAAACAAGCTCGAATGAACGACGCGCCCTGTCGCGGTGCTTGTCGTTCGAATTACGAATTATCGTCGCGATTATCGGGAAGTTGTCGGGAGAAATTTTATGCTTTGGTCTTTTCGCGACGAAAGATTATCTAATTTTTTGTTTATGATTTTAACAACGCATATTTCTCGCTATAGCCCGAAGGTCTAGACCAGAACGAATGAATTAATGATAAAATTAACGAAGCATTTTTACAACTCGCTGTCGCGAGCATCTTGCTTTCCGATTAAGAAGATTTCCTCGGTTTGTCGGGACACGACAATGTCATGAGCGATAGCATCGAACCAGATAAATCCCTTTTCTGGTCCACGATTCTCTATAGACTGGAAAAAGAAGTTTGCGTCAGTCCTTAGTTCCGAGGCAGGAACCTGGGGGGATTTGAATACGATCGATTCCCAATAAATAAGGATTCTCGTGATAATGGCGCCCGTTCCTCCATGTGGAAAGCTGAACGAGGGCGGCGCGGCGGCGGGAACGGAGGGGGTGGGCTTCCTATCTGTAAAAGATAACGAGACAGCCCTTGGCGGCGGTAGTTGGGTTGGGCTTCGTTAGACTCGTTCGGAGCTCCTCTCCGGGGTTCTTCAACCTTGTTCCGTCGACTTGCATAAAAGCGACGATAGAAAAGGGGACCTCTACGCTTACTAAAAGTTCTCAAATAATCTCTCTCTTCAAACGACATAGAAGTAATAGCATTACATAGCACATCGATGTTAAACTCTGCGAGCTCTAGAAAAAAAAGAGAGAGAGAGAGTGAGAGGAGAAGCAAAGAATTTTAATTTAATATTACTGCGATAGGATTAATAACACTCTCGCAAATTTTAATTTAACTTTATGCTAATTTTAATTTAAAAAGAGATTTGAATCGCTTTCTCTCTCGCGAGAGGATTTTAAATCAAATACTAAATTCTTTCAGAATTTATTTCGTTCTGCTTTCGATACAAATACACGCGCTCATGTTTTAATGATATTCGCATTAAAAATTCCTCTGCAATAGTTTTTAAAATTCTAGAAATCGCGGAGCGAATGATTATCCCGTCGAATTACAAGTGCTATCGAAATGAAATCGTAATTACGATGACGATGTCGAACGCGCTCGGACGTTAACGCGCGACGACCAGAAATCAGGAATTCTCGGACTGTCGTACGATCTGGCGCTGATTTATGACAAATAAGAGAACTCGGCCCAGGTACGCACGTTTCAAGCGGTATAACCAGGCGCGTACCAATAATGAATACGTATAAGGACGGGGAGAAGGGGTCCCCCTCTCGAAGAAGGGAAAAGAAACCTGGGTACGAGTGAGTCGACTTATTTGAAATGTAAAGACGCGTCTCCGCTCCTCTCTCTCTCTCTCTCTCTCTCTCTCTCTCTCTCTCTCTCTCTCTCTCTCTCTCTCTCTCTCTCTCTCCCTCTCCCTCTCTCCTTACGCAATATCCCTCTCTCTTTCTTTCGCTACGTCTCGGATATTCCATCGGCGACGGTGTGTGCGCGTAGAGAATCGCGTGTTGCGAGCGCACACGAGCGCTACGTAAAATTATTTATACGTGCACCCGCCCCGCACGTCTGCGCGAGACGAATGTGTGCACGTAAATGTATGTACATATCGTACATGTCATGTAGATGCGACGGGGAGTTATTTGGCTCGCTCGCTTCTGCGATCTGTGTTCTTCCTGCGCGATTCCTCGTTACTCCTCCAAGATGCACTTCGCTTTTCACATGCATATCATTTTTGTCCTTCCACAGTGCCGCCGCTTCGTACGCGTTATCAAAGGATCTTGAACATATGAAGAGTTTTCGGTATGTCACTCAAAATTTATTTCATTCAAGATTTAATTTCGAACATCCGAATAGGATGGGCTCAGACACGGGTTCGCAACGGTAGATATGTATTTCTTAAAAATCGACGGTTGACAACCTTTTTGCCTTGGCCGCTTTTGATTTCCGCCTGAAACGTCCGAGTGGAACGTTCGAGCGGTGGAACGCGAAGAAAGAGGAACGAAAAGCAAGACTGCGGTTGTTTCGGACTGCACCGCACCGTGCTCGCACCTGTGTATACTAACACGGATGTATACGAGGGTATCCGTGAATCCCATCGGGGATATACCTGGATGCATTCTTCACTCGGCGTGCACGCGGATTATCCGTAAAACGCCTCCTATTATGATTATCCGTACGTTGCACCGCGATCCAGATGTCTGTCCGTGGCACGTTTCGATCGGGCGGATCTTCGTACGTGATCGGTAAGAGGGCAGTTTCTTTCCTACCCTTTGTGATCGCGTTCGCGTGCAGCGATGCCGACGATTTCGGATCGTCGGACGGCCGTGTCCGGATCGACGCTATCGATTATTGCGGTAATAGACGCGCGGTGTAAATCGCGAATAAACGGAATACGATCGAAAAATCGACGAAGGGAATCGGGTTTAACGAGCGCTACGATGTTGCGATTTCTCGCGATGCCCGAGGTACGCGATACTTCAGCGCTGCATATTTTATTGCACTTTTATAGAAATCTCATTGATTTTTACATAGAAATGTCTCTTGCAAAAATGCGATAACACTTCTCTTTGACATTATGACACGTCTGCATTGGTAAAGGTATTATTGATTGCGCGTCAGAGGATTCCTATATTAAACGTATTAAATATGCTAAAGAAAATAAAGAGAGCTGCGAAGACTCGTTATGAATACATGCATACCGATGCGTCTCTCATCCCGTGCGCAGTCGGATTATCCGTAAAATGCGTGCCATTACGATTATCTGTACGTGACACGTCCCGATCGAGCAGGTCGTCGTACGTGATCGGCAACGGGGAGGGAATTTTCATCCTTCGTGCACGATTGCGTACGGTCGTTAGCAATCGTTGCACGATGACTATATGGATCAGCTTTGCTCCGAGGCAAATTTCAAGGCAGATGAACGGGGATAAGTGAATACTTTAATATGAACATTATCTTCTTTTTCTTTCCCGGTTCAGTTCGAGCGAATTGATCATTACGTACAAGCTGAAATTACTAAATGGACGCCATAACCACATTTTCTCATTACAATTGTGTAAAAATCAAACGATGGGGAAAAATAAAAAATTACGATCGCAGAATTGATTTTTTGTTAATTTTTCGCACAGCGTTCTCGCGAATTTTTTGATTACAATAATAATGCTTTTTTAACAATAATAAACAGTTAAATACAACAAAAGGATGTGCATAAATTTTTATAATATTATTGCTAATGTGTGCAATTATGGATTCGGAGGTATTAATTGATGATCATTGTGAATGCAGGCGGTAGGTCCGCATCAAGATTGATTACCAAATGTCTCTTGCCAGTAGTCGAGTATTTGCGAGATCGTCTAGATCCAGATGTTCGTGACGGTTTTGATCAAAGTGATCTTTGTGCGGCCAGGATCGGTAAGAGAGAAAGAGAGACTGTTTCTTTTGTGCCCTAGCGCACACTATGACATCAATAGTCGCAGGTCGATCACTCCGGACACGTTTTACGATCGTCGTCGCGAGTGCTAGGCGGATTTTAAATTAAGCGAGTATGTCGCCTAAGTATCGTTCACACGTGGACGTTAGTTAAGTACCGGTTTGTTCATTACAAACGTGCTTTATTAGCGAATTTGCGAGATACGTTCAAATAAACATTTATAATCTCTCTAGTTGATTTCTTAGCTGATTTCTTGATTTCTTAGCTGCGCTTTCACTGACATGCATTAAAAAATAAATTGTTCATAAAAATATAAAAATTGTTATTAAACATGCATGTACAAGTTCTCAATTTTTTTATTACATCGTTTGTCAAGGTATTAAACTTCAACATTATCGTTGTAATTTGTAAGCTTGTGCTCATATATATATAAGGATTAAAACATTCAAACGAGAGTCGCGCGGGCGTCGTAGTTCGATTCTTTTGCTGTCTGAATTGATCGATGGTGCGTACTGCTGGGTATTGGGAAAAATGACGAAGGGTGAGCTTTGCCTCTCGAAGGACGGAAAGGAGGAAGGGTTTCGCGTACGCGGGTACGTGATCGGCATTAACCCTCGTCAGTCTTCGTTTCTTTTTGGCTGAAAAAAGGGCACGTTTTAAATTTCCTCGGTTATTCCGAGGGTGGCCCTCCTTTGATCGGGCGAATGTCATTAGGGCTTCTGCTCTTACGAGCTCGTCCTTGCTGTCAGAACCCACGCCCGAGCTCGAATTCGGGGGATTTCTCTGACAGATTCGCCAGGAAACTATATTATTCTTCCAGCTCGAACTTTAAAACGTGTCAAATTTATTTACGCGACATAATTTTTTTTTTTTACTGGTACATACTAAAATATGCATTTTTGTAATATTGTGTATTAAGTTGAAATCATAAATTCTCTTAACGAGATTTATCTAAAATCTCATAATTAATTACTTTATATTAAATTGCCTGTTTTTGAAATAGAAAATCTGTCGGCTTGAAAATTTTAACGTCACCTCTATTAAATCATATTTCTTTTATCTGAGGGAATACAATGACTTGTAAAAGTACATAGCACATTTGTTACATTAATGCACACGGTTAAAATCGGCGCAACGGCCAAATGGCAATGGCGGTCTTTCAGCTTCGTTAGCGTTAGGGGTAACACACATCGGGGTATCGTAGAAAAAACGTTAGGGGAGGTATCGTTCGAGGTATTGATTGCTGATCGTGTCGCGCACCCCTGACGTAAATTATCATCGACGATACTAAAAAAAACCCTGAGTCATCGAGCGCTCGATAGTCACCCTTCATCGACCGATACGAAGCATTTATTTCGTTCGTTCTGTATTCCATCGACGTCTAGTTCCGCATTTCTCTTCGTGTTTCATTATCTTGAAAATCGACAAAAGGGCGCGCGCGTGCGTTTCGAGTAATAAAAATATACGTAAATTATGGGAAATTAATAACTTCCGATAATTAGACCATCTGTACAATACCGAATGCCGTGGGGAAATCTTTTTCGACGGAACGCGGATCGTGTAAGTACTCGAGTCTACCACAATCTATAGCACTCAACATTTTGTTACGTGGATTGTGCAGCGGTACGAATCAACGAAAATAATTCAATTCCGCGATCATTAAGCGGTCAATTTTCCGTATCTACGAAGACTCGCGAATAAGTGTGATAAGTGATGCGGCGTAAAGTGCGAACAGGAAGCAATTAGCAGCCGCGCTTTCGCGGATTATGGTTCGGAGACGTTGCTTTCTCATCTTATTTTCTCGGTAATATAATTGCGGAGAAAATGACGCGCGATGATTTCCAGGCGCATCGTGGTTAAGGCGTTCTCATAGAGAGTCGTCTCTTTACTGTTGTAAAAGCGAGGACAATTTTATATCGATTTGCATAATTTTGCTGTTTATTCGATACTTAACGTTCTGCCTGATGTATTCCATTTTGATCTTTCCCCTAATACGCTTTGTACGTCATCATAGATGTATAAAGCGTTTATATAAATAACAGTAGACTTATTTGGATTAATAGTGGTGAGCTATAGAATGTGATTACGTATAACTATTTTCGGAATATACTAAATTATACACACAATTACAGACACTAAATTATAGACAGTTACGTTGTATCAAATAAAAATAAACTTAATTGATCGATCGTTTGCTGCTGCATCTGCTTTACACCGCGCAAGGTGATTCCGCAATCATCTCTCCCGAGAACTCGCATCTCGCTCACCTACGTCCCTCGTCTATTCCTCATCTTCTTCGTGAGTTCGTTCCCAATTGTAGGGCGCGAATTTCGTTCCATCGCCGCGTGCACCGGGGCGGTGCGCGAACCGTTAGGAAGGCAACACCCGATGAAGAATTCAAGAAGGAACCACGGGAAGGTGGAGGTTGAAGGTGGTGCGACGCTGCAGCACACTTTTTTTCGCCAGTGCCGTGTCTTACGGCACCCCAGAGGCGCACGTTGGCCGACAGCAGGCATACCGAACAGGCATTACCTGATTGTCTTGCCAGGAAGAGGAAGGCTCTCTTTCTCTCTTTCCTTCTCTTTCTCTTTCTCTTACTCACTCTCGCTCGCTCACTCGCTCGTTCTCTCTTGCACTCTTGCTCTTTCGCTTCTTATGGGTGCGATATCGTAGCGTACGTAAACGAGACGGAGGGTACCAGACCTCTCACGAATGACGAGCCTCTCACTCGGAATACTCAAGTAACGATCTGTCCCTCCCGCGCCTCCCA
This sequence comes from Temnothorax nylanderi, assembly GCF_030848795.1. Lineage (NCBI taxonomy): Eukaryota > Metazoa > Arthropoda > Insecta > Hymenoptera > Formicidae > Temnothorax > Temnothorax nylanderi. The sequence continues at coordinate 194,111 of NW_027249128.1, forward strand.
CCTCTCACCCTCGTCGGTGTCTTCACGTGAAAAAAAGTCCACGAAGGATCGTGCCGTTTCTCCATCTGCTCGTGTAGTACGTCGAATCGCACGGCTGGGAATAGCGCGGAATAACTGATAAAATTGTCGAAGGACACGAGGGTGTAATGCTGGAAACGGGGACTCGGCCCCTTGGACCCTTGTTGACCTAGACGAGAGGCGGCTTAACTGCCCCCAGCCGTATTTCTAGACGCGACGAGCCACGAAGAAATTTAATTCGGCCGTCTATCGTTTTATGACAGTCGACGATTATATTTCGATCGGCATACACTACCTCCAGAATATTTCACTTTCGATGTACGTAATACGTAATAGGATATTAGCGTATTGAGTGTCCGAGTGAGTTTATTACGAAGCCAGTATCTTTCACATAATATCCATTTGAATCAATGAATGATACATTATTAGTCACATTTGTTCCCATAGCGATCTGTCATATACAATACTTAACGAATCAGCTTAACTATTCACAAAGTGGGACGGTATTTATCTCGATTCATTACGAATGAAGAGAAGAGGGAAGTGAATCATCTCGGAGATACTTCGAGCCGCGGGGCCATGCGATGGGGAATTATTTATCGGCGAGAAATCGCAAAAAATAAGTAGAGGCGTTCGTACTCCGTGCCGGACTCGCGCATTATCAATAGCAGGATCGGCCCGTAGTCTCGCGAAGTAACGACCAGCTGCAGCACGGACGCAGGAAGAAAGCGCGAAGCGTAAAGTACGCCCGGCGCGGACCACCGCGCGAGTCGGCGCGTTAATCACAATATAATGCGGGCGGTTTGTAGATGGGCACCTTAATCGAAGCCACGTCCCTGGCTAAAAAGACCGGATATCTTCGTTCATTTACTTGTGCCCCACTCGGCCAATTTTTCCTGTCTCCCCGTATCTCCCTTTTCATCTCTTTTTCGATCTCTCTCTCGCATGGTCAATTAGGATGAGTCGTTTACGTCGTGACAATTAGCACGACTCGGTCACGAATGTGACTCCGGCCTGGGAGATTACGAACGTTATTAGCCGCGTGGCGACCTACGTGCGCGCACGTCTATATAATTAAACAATTAACGCTCTCTCTCTCGATTAGTTAAACAAATTAAGCGAGGCAAGAGAGGAACGCGGCCGAGCGCGGCCGACGGGTAAGACTGGACACGGGTACTTACACACCCGGCCAGTCCACCAATCTTCCACCTCTTCCCTCACTCCCTCCCGCCACCCGTCCGGCACCCGGTACCCGGTGGTAATTAGAGGCGTGCATAATTAAGCCGCCGGTGATTGTTGACACGGGGCGTTAGCGCAGCAGGACGACTGTCTTCCGAGGGAGCGTCTCAATTAGTACCACCTGAGAACGAGAACTCAAGTGTTTGCACTCACGTTTCACGTTCTGGTAATTTCATCGGCCGACCGGCTACTTTATTAATTACTACCGCTCGGTATGGCATAGGAAGCGGCAAATGAGTCCGTCGTATTACATCGCGTTGCGTTACACTAGTATGACTTCACCCAAGATGGGGAACGGCGACGGGAAATCAGGTCGCAGTTCCGGAATTAGCACTGTCTAATTGTTAGATAAATATTCATTAGCCGCGCCCGCCTATAGAAATCCGCGCGTATGCCGTCCATTATGCGAGGCATTCTAATGAACCCGTGGATCACACCGGTGTTCTGTTGTTCTAAGTACTTAACGGACCTCAAGTAGAGTCGTTGACGATGGAAATTTTTGTAAGACGAGTTGAGCATTTGCGATTATAGTTTCAAAGATTCATTCGAACATTTGTCTTTCTTTTTTTTTTAGATAATGTAAGTTCACAATTACATGGATCATATAATTATATAGATATCTTTTACGCTCTTGCAAACTGGAAATGCTAATAATTTTCATTCTAATAAATTACTTGCGTTAATTTATGTGATACTTAAAGCATCTAAGTAATATTTTATGAATTTTCTCTTACAAAGAACTCAATGTGATTTTTGGCGAATTCCAAGATTTTTATGAAAAAATGTTCGATTGACTACATGAATTAGTTAGAGGAGGATAAAACACTCGATTCGTGCACGTCGAAAATAGACATTGTTTGCGAGCGGAGGAATCGGATCCATGATTCGCATTCAAGGTCAGACTTAACTATACTACGAGTACACCGACTACGTGATTCGAATGACTGCTATGTCAAAATCTTTATTTATAAGCGCAATGATCTTACGATGGACGTGAGATAATTAAGTCTTTTTTAGGAAGCAATGGCACATGACGTGAATTTTTAAGCGGTCCGTCGAAATATTTGAGTATTATTTTCAAACGTGATTAAAGTGATGGAAGCCATCGTTCATACATTTGAAACTCCAAAGAAGTTTTCATACGATCTTTTTCAGATTTAATTCTCCCTCCAGCTCGATGCATGCTCGGAATTAATCACTAATAAACAGTTCAATATGCGACCGCTTCATTACTCCATTCAATTGCTTTATTACTCCAATTATACCATGATTCAAACTTTGAGCTTCGTACGCCGGCTGTCAGGGCCTTTCTTATCCGATCCGTTACGAATACATTTGCATCTAGAGATTGATAATACAAGCTATTATTCTGACTTGATGCAAATGTACGTTCGGACATCTCCACTGTAACACATATTGTATCACATATCGTGCATCAATAAAACACAAATAGAAAGTACGCGTGAGGGAGTTAGTTACTTCAGGAAAATTTACTTTGGCCTTCCGCTGTCTATCGTTCGCGGATAGACTCGCTCGTTATCTTCATACTCGCGAATCGCGACGCGTAAGATAATTTACGATATTTCCATGCTGAGAGTTACGGACCCGTAATCCGGGGGTTGCCCCGCACGGAACGCACGAAGGGGTTACCGCGCGGTCGCAATATGCACGCCCAGAGGTTCCATTCCGGACTTTCTTTATGTCATCACCTTCAACCGGAACATCCACCGCCGCGTATGGATTCTCATCTGACGAGTGTACCACCCACAAACGTGCGGGCGCGCGCGCTCGCACACGCGCAACACACGCATACTCTGGGGCTCCGGGCCGGGCGGGCGGGTCTACGAAACGCGTTTCCGCTGGTACGTCCGGTCGCCTCCGTCGTCCCCGTCCGCAGCAGCCGCGCTGCCTCTATTTCTGTCCGGGCGGCCGTTTACTATCGGCAATCTGCATAAGCGTTTAACCGAAGCGAGGCTGAATCATACGCGAGAGCGCGAGAAGAATAGGAGGGCGTCCGAGGTGTTTGTGCGTGGGGGAGCCGAGGGTACGCGTTCCCGGTCCCGGAGCGGTGGAGGAGGCAGAGAGAAAAAGGAAGAAGGCAGATCGCGAGGAGAAGCAGCGGTGAGGCTGGCGATGGAAGAGGAAGAAGAAACGGGCGAAGGAGGGACGAGGAAGGCGCGAAGGCGCTCGCCGATGGAGGCGAAAGTTTACGACGCGTCGCCCGCCGGAGTTACCGACGCTACCACGGAGGCTCCGCGCTCTCTTCCAAGTCGGTTTCCTCGCCTCCTGTGCTCGCTCCCTTCACCCCCCCTCTGCCAACCCATCAGGTACACCTACGTAACAACACTTGGTACACGGTCCCGCGCTCTCGGCGTATCCCGGTTACGCGCTATACACCGTCCGCCGTAACAATGTGACGGTCGGCTGGTAGCGGATCATTGCTCAACCTCATCGTTCATTTCTCCGTCGCGCGTGTACGCGAAGTTACAGATCTATAGATCTATGAATCCAACGCGACGTAATGGCGAATGGGGAAGTTCGCGGTTATCAGTGAGCTCCTTCGCATGTCGTCGTAAAAATTGAAGAGACGCTCAAGATAATTTGTTCACTAGAGGAAGCGTTCTTTATTTGCTAAGATACATTTGTCCACTCGTTTCTCTAATTATGTTTCTGTAATTAATACGCTTATTGTCTGAAGGGATTTTAAGAAATTTAGATATTTTAGACATCTTCAAGACTTCAAAAGTTACGAAAGCAATTACGAGTAAAACTTACGAATAACTTATTATAAATTAATGTGACGGTAGTTTCTTGACTCTTGACCTTTGCTTTACTTAATTCCAGTTTCTTTTTTTACGATACTATAGTAATAGTTCATCGACATGGACTTATTCTTACAAGGATCGTCGATTATTCTCATATAACGATGGCCTTCAATTGTCAAATAGTCTGATCTTTTGGCATTGTCAAACCAAGAAAATTTAAATATACACAATCGACACATATACCGATAATGAAATAAAAGAATATTCTAAAAGAGTTAATCTATTTTAACGCAATCTTAATCACGTCACGTTAAAGAGTGTAATAACTGTATCAGTCATTTTAACAAAATAAATATCGTTCGATGGTATACTTTCAATGCGAGTCGAAATTCTGAATCTTTTTTAAAGCTTAACATCCAAAAGACAACAGTTACCGATTTCTAGAATCTATTGAAACATTCGCAAAACGTCTTTCGTTACCCTTTCCGACGTCTTTCACCGAGAAAGCGGAGCAGAGGACCGGGGCCGATCGCGGGGACAAGCGGAGAAAAAGAGGAGATAGGAAAGAGAGGCAGAGTTTGCAAACGAAGAGAAGCAAGCGCGGTAGGAAGGGCATGCGGGCGAGCCGAGCATAAACTGGCCGACTAACAACCCACACGTACTCTCGAGCGCGAAAGGAGCCAGGGGACGACGGGTAGAGACGGACGAACGAACGAATGGACGGACAGACGGACGCACAGACACCATTAAGCCGTGATGCTCGCCGGCTTAGGCACTAGGGTCTGCTTGCGCGCGCGATCATACGTAAGAGAGGCGGAAGGAAGGGCGACGCGAACGCGAAGCGAGAAGAGACGGGATGGGAGAAGGAGAGGAGGGCGCGAGTCCGCGAGTCGGAGAAAGAGAGGCTGAGAGACCGAAGCAAGAGGGCTGTAAATTATAACTCCACCGCGAGGAGTCGAACCCAGAGACTAACCTCAGCCAGACTCGTAAAAATATCTTTCTATCTCTTTCTCTCTCTCATTCTTTCCTTCTCTCTCTTCCCAGCATCCGACGCTCGAGCGGAACTCATGACTCCCGACACGACCGCGAGCGCGAGCTCGTAGTCTTCTTCGACCATTACCGGCGCTCGTTGCAGACGGCGTCGTGACGCTGTTCGATTTCGCACGTGTGACGTGAGTCGTGGACCAACTGTAGCACTAGATGTGTTCTTCCTTCTCCGCTTTACGCTTCGACTTTCGATTGCAACGCGAATCGCCATCGAGTTTCGACTTCGAGGAGATCCTTCACTCCTTCCGTTGGATCAATCAGCAAGGGCATTAAGGTCTACATAAGTTCTTGATCGCAAATGCGTGTCTGGAGCTCACGCGGCTCGAGAAATCGCTTTGAAACACTCAGAAGGGCCCCCGGTCGGTGAAACCTCGCGAGGTCCTTGCTCTCCGGATAGGCAGTTTTTACTGGCGCGTAAATCAAAGTTGCTCCCACCGTCTCGACCCCCGTTCGGACCCGTCTTGCCCCCTTCTCGTCGCCGCCAGAGAGTCCGGCCTAAGTAATAATTTCGTATTAAACGTTCGGGGTAACGTAATAAAGTCGTTCGGGGGGATAAATTTAGTGCGGCCCGCGTGACGGCGGCGGTGGCGGCGACGGCGACGGAGGTGTTGGCGGCGAAGGTGTTGGCGACGGTCGTGGTGTGTGGACCGGGTCAGCCGGACGGATACAGTTGTGCCGCGGCCATGTAGGTAGGTGTTGGACACCCAGCGGGGTACACCGGGAGTGGGCGGCCCGTTGCATACGTACGCTACAGAAGGGCCTTGACAGAGAACGTGGTAAAGGAGGTACAGGCGCGCGTGAGGAAGAGGACCGAGTATAGTGGTTCCTCGGCTCGAGTGGCTGTGTTATAGTACCGAGAAAGAGAGAGAGAAAGAGAGAGAGCCTGGTATCTGTATTTGTAGATACCGAAGTGCTCGGCAGAGAGTTGCGGGCGCGGGACAAGGTGGGCACGGAAGAGGAGAAGCAGCGAGAGAAGGAAAAAGAATCCGGCCGAAGCGGAGGCCCCCTCTCGAGTCTCCCTCCTTCCTCTGACACCCACACACAACGAGGACGCCGTGCTGCAGGCGGCCATAACAATAAATAACTCTATCCTTCCATGTGTTACCGCGGGATTCCTCCTCGCGGTATAACCGCGCCCTCTCTCTCCTTCGAGGAAGTCGTCGTCGCGCACCACCGTGTTGCCACCATTTCAACCGAGGTGTCTTCGAAGAGACTTCGCTTCTCGTGTCCTCCTTCTTCTCCGTTCGCTCGTCTCGCGTGCCGGAGAGAGAAAAAGAAAGAGAGAACGCGCGCGGTCTCTCCCTTAATCGAGTTACCTCCCGCGCGAAGGAATACCGGCTTATGACCGGATGCACTCTCGATTCAGACATCGCGCTGTTCCTCGTGATACCCCCTACGATAAAACCCGACTGCAATGTCCCCAAAACAGGCGTCCTGTCTCCCCTCTCTCTCTCTCTCTCTCTCTCTTTCTTCCTGTCCGCTCCGAGCAGATTCGGTAACACGCTCGTAATTTACGCGATAAACGCGGCGGGACGAAATCTCGCCCGAGATTTAGCGTAGACCCCGGCTACAGGCGTAATGCGTCGGACAATACGTGTGTTACGATCCTCGAGCGTACGAGGCTCGTTTTATTACGTGTCTGTTTCGCGGAACGTTATTGCGTTAAGGATCGTACGGAGTACCGTGCGCGCGGCATCGGATAACCGCTCCGCCGACACTCAGCTTCATATTATATTCGGCTCTCTGATCACGGGGAGAACCGATGAGGATCGCTCTCGAAAGAAGCCGGCCCCAAACTCGCTCGTTCCCGGTGAGTTTTAAGTAGATCGAACCCGGCGGACACGCACCGCGGCGAGAACTAGGTAGCCCAAAGTTTTTACACGGCTGAGCTCCCGAGTCCCCTTTTCTCTCGTGTCGCGTCCCTCTCGTTCTTCACGTTGGAACCTTGGCGATGCCGCCAAGCGGCGAGAATCCGAGGACCCGCTGGAGAGAGAGACAAGGGCTGCCTTGGGAAGGGGAGAAAGGAAGAAAGCGGGAGAGAGCGAGATGGAGCGGGAAGAGAAAAAAAAGGTTCGAGCGGCAATAAAGCGAGAGGGGGATATAGGCGATCCGAGGATTCACCAGGGAGCCCAGACAGCTTGGAGTCTGTATCACGGCGTGCTCATATACGACCAGCACACGAATGCATCTCGTCTCTCTTCCGAGCATTAATTCATCTCCATCTTCCTTAGAAAAACTGAATCGCAAGGATACACTTTGTGTAAAGGGGCGAAATAGAAATTCTCGACTATTTTCTCTCACGATGCGGCATGGACGCTCCGTAAACATTTCCAGATATAAAATTGATTTTAAACATTATTAACTATTCGATTGAAAAATTTTACATATATTCATGAGAAGTAAACCGCCAACAAAAGATTTATACTTGTGAATTTAAAAATGTTTAAATACTGTAATATGTACTAGCTCTATTAATATGTAGTAACAAATTATGAAATTATTAATAATGTTTATAATAACATCATGGCTTACACGCGTTATGTTCGCAAATGGTGCTGAGTAATTTTCTCCAACTGTAGCCAAGTAATGCTCGAGTGAAATTACTTAGAAAAAGATTAGAAAAAGAGATTAAGAAAGTAGTTATATATTATAATCATTGCTCTTGAAAGGATTAAGCTCTTAAAGTGGCACTCGCGGAGTTCATTAGGGAAGATCGTCAGACCATTAATTTCTCTAATCAAAGTCTCTCTCTCTCTCTCTCCTGGCCGCGGTCGCAACGTTCCGAGAGACGAGCAACGCGAGGCTTAACTGCTTTGAAATACCTAGGATGTGTCGGAATCCGCGCGCACGGTGCCTGCTGGCGATGAGAAGGAGGCTACGGCGCTCTCTGGGTACGCGTCTTCTCTCCTGTTCCTTTCCCCGCGGTTCTTTTCTTTTTTTCTTCAGGACGAACGAGGTGTCGGAGGGCCCGCGTTTATACCCGAACCGATACGCGCCGGTACTTGTTGTATTTATTTTAACGCGCATGCACGCCTACGTCTATATGCATTTAAAATATAGCACAGTTGGGCCCTAGTTTATGAAGGGTCAGGTCATGGAGCGCGGTCAGCGTTGCGAGGCGAGAGGACACGAAGGGGGGAGAAGAGGTGAGGGGAGCGGGATGAGAAGCACGGTGAAGGAAGAAAAAGAAAGAGAGAAAGGGAGAGTGAGAGTGAGGGCTTTTGAAAGAAAGAGACGAAGGGAAGTCCGTCGGAATGGAGGAAGGGAGCACACCCGGCACCCAGAACCATAGAATCGTCGAACCGTTGGCCCCGGGGCCCTGTTTAACAAGAGTCAGTTAATGCGAGTCATAGATCATTGCGGTATGCACTAAACGTTCGAAATATAAATAAGTATAAACACCGCGTAAATCAAGGCGAATCGCGGGCAGATTCACATAACGAAGTCCCGCTGAATCCCGGCCGATGGACAACGACCCAAAATCTCACAGGTTGTACATACATGCGAAAGACATTGTTCCTCACCGCTAATAGCTCGCCTCGTGCTCTGCGTTAAAGTACCGTGGATGCTCGAAAGACTCGTGTGGGCCGCTCCAATCGCGAATCCTCATCTCGCGTCCCTGACCTCACCGCGGGCTCGGATATAATTCCGAAGAAAAACAATGAAGCTGCCGAGTCGATCAGATCGACCCTGAATTGCCTTGCGTTCGACACAAGCAAGTTGTATTTCATGTTAGGTGTTTAGGTTTCGAAGTAAGAAGATTCAGAATACTTTGATAATTGTCCTTTTTATGAAATATATAAAGGGCATTTATGTTAGACAATTACTATATTTTAATTAAAACTATTTTTAAAAAATATTATTTAACGGATTAGCTCTCATTTACTAGTGTCGAATCACGGTTTTTAACATCTGTCTAACTTTAATTACACGTTGCTGCCTCGGAACAATAAGAAATTCAGCCTTGTTGCGGGCAACAACACAAAATGACCCTCCCTTCGTGCGTTGACAGCAAATTAACAGGTTTCTGATAGCGAGCGTCGTGGTGCAAAACAAGGTGGATTAAAATTCGCGAACAAGAAGTTCACCCTCGTTCGTTGCCTACCATTACGTCGTCGTTTTTGCAAACCGGTTTAGCAAGCGTGGACCGCGCGATTTTTGTACTCGCACTTTAAGAAAATATCGAGGCGCGAATCGATTTCGCACGTCCCTCTTGGCTGAGATACCGTCACCAAAATTTCAGAAGTAGACGAGAGAGTGAGAGTGAGAGAGAGAGAGAGAGAGAGAGGTGGAGGGAAGAACGTAATGGTTTACATCCGGCGGCATTATCAATTTTGCTCGCATTATCTCTTTTTTTTTCGTTATCCAGTTCCTTTCGCAACTTCTTTCTCTCTCTCTTTCTCTTTCTTTTCTTTCTTTTCGGTGCGAAACATTACGTTTTGCTTCCTGCACCAGCCCGGAGCGCAGATGGTACCGCATTAAACATTCCCGTAGACTCGCGAGTCATTTGTCATCTCGCTAAAATTGGGATCCAATTTACCTCGACTCGCAACCCCCCAAAGACAATCCGAGGATGATCATTAAACTCCTCTTGATCACTGGCGGTGAGCCTGTTACTTGGAGAATAATAGTGTCGTCGCCGTTACGAAGTGTCATTACGTTAATGCGAGGAACATTTGCCTTGAAAAATGAGAAGTAGCAAAATTTTTCGACGCGTGAATCACCATCTGGCGAAACGCTTGTAAATCTGGATATTACTAAGACATAGGTATTAGTAATTTTTAATTTGTTAGATTAATCTGTGTACATTATTCTCAATTATCTGCGTAATATTATTTTCAATCTAATCGCCACTAATAAGCATGATAAATTTATTATTAAAATCCCAGAGGGTTCTCACATTATTGTACTACAGCATCCGATGATGCTTAATTATAGTTATGAATTTCTGGCATCCAAAACGCACACTACTATAATGTAGTCTTTCACGGCAATATTTCTTGTCATGAGTTGAGATCAATATATCTATACATCTATCTATACATCATTCGATCCATCAGATCGTTCTTTCACTTTGGGAAACTGGTGACCCCGGTCCTGACCTGGCTCATCCCGAAGACGGTGTGCAGGAGTGCCTCGGCTGGGAGACAAGGGGACCAGTGGGTCTGGGTCTCTGGGCAGTCTCCGCTCGGTGGATTCCAAGGAGCTGGGTCTCGTAATGCGATATAAATGGAGGCAGGACCGGCCGAATGAAAAGCCAACGGGCAGGCTTGGGTAGAGGAGATACATCAAGATCGGGCTGACGGTTGACTCCGCGCCCGACGGGGGGGCCGGTAAAAACTGGATCCCTCCCGCCACTCCGGGGCCCGCGCTCTTTTCGATCCTCTACACCGAGCATAATAAGGACAAACTTTTAATTTCGAACTCAATTATAATTTCCTCTCGCTCGCTAGATGACACGGAAAAGAGACGCGTTTTCGGCCGGTCGAACAGAATTCTGAATCGAGAATGGACCACCGTCTCGCAAGCCGTGATCGTTGTTAATTGAAGTCGCTTATCAGACAGATATCTCGTACATTTTGATAGTACACGATCCAGTATTTCTTTCAGCTGGATGTTCGAGAAGCTTGGTCTAATTTGTGCGAGATTCGGGTGACAATGTGTTTTCGTCGAGGTTGCTTCTAGGAGCTGCTAGAAAAATAGATTCGGGCGTCGAGTGGGCGTGTCATCACCGATTTCCGGTCGTAATCAATGCGCATAATCAGACGGTCCCAGCGCGCTCTCTCTCTCTCTTTCTTTTTCTTTCATCCGGCAATTCTTGAAAAACATTCAGTGCGCGCGCGGCCATTCGACACCCGCGCGCGCATTAAGAAGATCGAGCTGGAACACGAGACCCTCGAACGAGCATCGCGTCTCCTCTCTGTCTTGCCCTTCTTTAGGGGCACCCTGGATAATCCCGGGAATCGGGAGGGCCCTTTGTGTCGCATTTCGGGCGAGAAAATGCTTTGTCATCTACGCTTCCGTCGTATATCGGGGGTGTGCTTGGAAGTTGGAAGGACCTTCTCTCTGTGGCCCGGCGGCATTATGCCCGCCGCATGATCGCGAGACAGTGCCACCCGACCAGGTGTTCTAGGATCCAAATTGTTACAGCATCCAGAAATCTTTCCCGTTCCACCCGGGGTCCCGCCGACGAACAATGGCCGTCCCATTCCGCGCTGCGTTTTCAACGGCCGCCGCCTCGCTGTCTCTAAACGAAGGTACTTTGTCGCCGACGGCGCAACGGGGAGACGAAGATCGTAATCTAGTTCGTGAGACCATCTTCGAGAAAGGGAGATCTGTCTTTGTGCTTAATAAAGTAGCAGGGGAAACATCGGGACTCATCGAACGTTTAAAAAAAATATGAACTGCATTATCGCTTGCATTATCCATGAAACAATATTTTCTAAACGTTCGTGACGTTCGCGGGATCGTCCTCGCATTAGCGTCGAACATTGTTGGAGTAATTGCGGAGAAAATTACAGGTAGCCATAATTATCTGCCGCGAATGCTTACTTAGCATTGCCGATGTAATATGATCAGCCAATCAGCATGAAGGTGAGCTTTGATTATACATTCGCAGAAGAGATTACGATCCGCGCGTCGAGGCAAGCCAATACTCCACGTGTCAGCGAATTTTCATTAAAATTGTTTAATTGCGACGAGGAAGGGGGGCTTGATGTTCCATTCCGGCTCTGTTCCGCAGCTTCGTGTAGCGATTCCCACGAACTTCGATATAAACACGAGGAGGCAATATCTTCGATTTTCTATCGACATATTACTTCCTACACGGCTAACACGCTTGGAAACATCAGCGGACCAGTAAGCCTGCAGAGCGAGGGAGAAAGAGAGATGACTATCGACACCTCGCGCGATTGCCGCGCGGCGTCGTCATTTTCGTTTCGTGTATGTGTATATAAGATCTCCCATCGATAATGCATCAACCGTTAGCAGCTGTCGAGAGTTACGTGAACTAATCAACTTCGTAACGCGAGTATCTTTGATTGTACCTTCGCGTTCTTGTATTAGAGATGACGAACAAATTCAATTTTCGGTTCAAGTTTCTTTATCGTCGCGAACAAAAACTTACAAAACATGTCTTCGTGTATCTACGATATCAGAATTTGAAATCGTTGATTTTAATTCTCGACCTACATTTCATTCGCTTTTGTAAGAATATAACGTGTCTTTTTCTAAATATCTCTATGGTACTAGAATCATCCTATCCGGCGCTACATATTCGATTATTTAAATAGAACCATTCTTATTCCACCGAAAACTAACGGCGGGCTGACGAAGAACGAGGAGCGCCATTCAGCTATGAGACAGTTTAATCTAGGATGATTAATATCGCCGCGGAAAGGGATTGACGCGCGAGGGTTAAAGGGTTAACGTGTCTCTCGGTGGGTCGATCTCGTTTTCTCCCGATTCCGAGTCCTTGAGGCTTCTCCGTGAGCGGGGTAGGCGAGGAAACGGCGTAAGTGGACAGAAATGTATAGCGCCAACGCGGGTTCATAGCGCGCGAGGAGCGAATCTGTCCCCACCAAGGTGCGGTTGCAGGAAGAGAAGGAGGAGGAAGAGGTGGCAGCCGAGGAGGACGAGGAGGCGATCGGCAACGGCGGCGACGGAGCGAAGGAGGAGGAGGAGGACCCGGCGAGGTGGAGAAGGAGTCACGTCGCGGGCACTCTCCGCGCGTACCGAGACCCGGAGTTCTGTCTCGCGTACGCGAGAACCAATCCCAGTATTTGCGCTTCCTTCCTACCGCGGATGGCGACCACCTCTTTTCAGGGGCGTAGCCGACGGCTTCCCCTTACACCCCTCCGCCCGTACCCCCTCGTCGCCGTTCCACCTCGTCTTGCCCCGTTGCCGCGGATTTTTCGCGCGCGCCGAATTCCGCCCCGAGCGATGATGAGAGAGGCCGGTGCACGCTCCATCGGCATCCGCGATCGAAGAAGCCGGTGACTATACGTTTATCGCCGGCTAGGTGGCCTAGGTTCGTTCAACTCCGCGAACGACCTAATGTCTGACGCGTGTCGACGACGACGACGACGACGACGACGACGACGAGGATGACGACGAAGGAACGTGTTGCGATCAGCTGATCCGTGACTAGCTCGGTAACAATTGGAAGATTCGTGCCGATCACGTCGCGGTGATCGGCCGCGTTTTTATCATTTCGCTAGCGGAGCTTCGTCGGCAATTCTTATTTTTAAGACAGCATTTAACAATAATCTGTATTTATTAATATGATCTCGTCATCTCCTCGACCGAGTGCCCGAAGATGCAGTCTGCGTTTTCGCGTGTAAAATATTACAAACGGACGGAAAGACGAGCGGACGGGCGGACAAAGCTGTAGGGATAGAATAGCTGTAGTATTCAAGCCGGTGACGCCGACAGATTTACGGGCGGTTCGCCACGCAGACGAGTGCCTCTTTACGAATTCCTGGGCTTCCACCGATATTATTAGCGATCGCGTCTTCTTTTTGATCGTGACTAGAGGGGGAGCTTCCTTTCGAACTCGAGTGTCGTCGTCGCTCTTTTTTTGCATATAATATCGTCGATAGACGGTGGTTGTTCGGAATCCTTCGGAAACTTCCTTTTCTCCCCTTGATAGGTCCAACTATGTTTAAGCGAGTACTTGGTCATAGAGCGAACAAGAGCTTCCTCTTTCTTTTATGTACAATTCCTTTTTAATTTGCTCTGTTGTTCGATAAAAGATTGCAAATGTATGCGATTTGATCATTATTGTATTGCGATTAATTATAAAGAACCACGAACAAATTTGAGTACAAAAATACTCCACTTGATTTTTCCGTGAAGGTTTATATTTATCGTAAAGGTCTAGCGTTATTTGCGAAATTAAATATCATCATTCGCCGATGGGAAATCTATCTTTGCGAGCTAGTCCAGCGTGAAACGGAATCTTCTTTATTTGCTACCATGCCATTCATCATTTAGTGCTCGCAATGCCAGAAACGCGTAATTACGGATAATTACATCAGTACTATGTAGCGGAATAATTGTAGTCTCGCCGACCACTGTTCGCCATCGGCACTCGCTCGATTACCGCCTTCGTACGTTCAGGATCGTAGCAACGACGAGAATTCGCGGAGCTTTAGGCACTTTTCAAGTATTTTAATAACCCCGGTTTCTCTATCCACATTTTGTGCATAACTTTATAATTTCTATCGGCTCATTGCTTTGGTTTATTGCACGAAAATATTTCACGCTCGTACAACATGCCACAAGTGTAATCAAAATAAGACGTGCTTGAAATTATCTCTTACTTCGAATAATTTAACAGAAAATAGACCGTCGAATGCATCCTTAACTGATAACGGGAATAATTGCCTACATGTCTCTCTGTAAATTCTAGAGATTTTACGATCTTAAAATTTTATATTACATATTCAAAGCTGAATGACAAAATGTTATAATATAGAACTTTATCGATATCTCTCTCTTTTCTGATTATTCTTAAACGAGAATTCACAAATATGTGATGGTCCTTACGCGATCGACCGTGAAGCAGGTCTGCCCCTAAAAGATGAATCAAGATCAACGCGTTCACACGACAATTCGCGCAAGTTTTGCATGTCCCGCGGAACCTTATTGCCTATTCACGCCGCGATACCTTAACTGCCCAGTATTCGATGTCTACGGGCCGTAAAGCGTGGTATACGAAGAGAGCGCAAGTTACCGGTGCTTATCGTGTCCCTTACGGTAGGGTATTATCGAGATTGTAGGCAAGGGTAAGGCCCCTGTGCAGCCCGATGAGAGAAAAAAATCGTGGATAAAGGCGAGAGGGTATGAAAATGACCGAGTAAATAATTCCCTCGTACTCCTTGATCTCTGCAGCTTCCCTCCAGATTCCCACTAACTCTCGTTAAATCTCTCTATCTTCATTCTTCCCATTTCCTCTTTTTTTCTTATGACAGATTTTTTCAGCGACCACTCGGGCTCATTTATATTTCTCCTCCTATTCACGCAGCTACGTGTTCTGTAATTATCGGTTAAAATATTGAAATAAACAAATCCGACGTCAGTGGAAACGCGAATACTCCCATATTCGGCGGTATCTTGGCGTAATGTATGCGATGTAATTATTTTAATCCGCGAGTCTTTACGAGCGCGCGTGATTGCAGGGTTGCACGTTGATATCCGCGCGAGATCCGCCTGGGCGTGGAGAATTGTACTTGGCTCTCGACGTTTCTGCAAATTGCACTTTGAATGCTCTAGTTATACGTTAGGCGCGCTCTCCGGGGACGTAAGTATGTGAGAGACCGCGGCGACCGCGAGGATATATACCTACCTACCTCCCACCTGAAATCTCCTCTCGCCCTCGCCCTGATAATGCTAATAATTTACGGCGTTCGCGCGGGTAATGAAACGGATCGCGGCTGCTCGTTAATTCCGAGCGATAAAATATCGAAATTAGTGACATTAGGTGATTAGGCACACCTAGTCTTTCACACGAAGTGCTCACGTCGAATAATGATGGAGCTAAAATGACGTCGTAACAGTTTCGGCGAGAGGCGCACTGTGGCGCGCATTTATCATTGGTAAATGACAGAGAGATCTTATTAGATAAGGTCTAGCAAAATGTATATGCTTAGCATTTACATTCCCCTATTTAAGAAAGGAAGATAGACCCGTTGGGAAAATGTTTATCGGAATCGACGGCCATGTAAGTCGCTTCGAAGAAGGGAAATTGGAAACCTGGAGCAGATACTTTCGCAATAAGCAGAAAGGATTGATACGAGAATATTTTCTATTTTCCTTAACAAGCCCCGTACAATCCTCCGCGTCTACATTTATATGGGGGATGTATTTCTCTATCCCTCAGGGTGGGGTGCGCGAGATACGTATCTCCGGGTTATTAATGTATGTCTACAAACCCGTTTCACTCCGATTTCGTTTATCCGCGGAAGACCGGAAAATCCTCAAGTTACGCGACAAATATCTTAACGACGGTTCTCATGTCTTCGCGATTAACCGCACCGTTGTTACGAAGATAACAAAAGTTGATTAATTCCTGTAACAGTCTGATCGATTCTACGGAATGCCCGCGTGAAATCTAATTTCAACTTAATTCAGGTGGATTGAAACACGTTTGTGTTTTCCGTCTCTAATGTCTAGAACAGGAAGACAAGAGGAAAAAGAGGTTAGTTAAAGTTAAGATTGAAGTCAACCGACGTAAAACCGGTCATCAGTGAAGTGTCGTCGAAATGATTGATCGTTAAATAACGGTTATTAATACCGGCTATAAAACATCCCAGGCCTCATCGTTAGCGTCGGGTAATAATTCGTTGTTTGATAAGAGTGTCACAACCTTGCCAAGCTAATCTGTCAACCTCGAGAAGAACTTGGTTTCGTCGAATCGCCGACCCTCGGCTTATTTATCGAATAACACGCAACTTTCATATCTAAAAGCTCCCTTCTTTCTTATGGTTGAGTATCGCTGTTGGTAAGAATGAGTCCGTATTGATCACACTTGAGAAACCTCGACTTCTCCACCCATCCCTCCCTCCCCCTCCAGCCCCCAACGGAGATATGAATTCCTAATATACGGAGGCCCCCCCCCCCTCCCCTCCTCCCGTACCCTGCCTTCGAATCTCCTATCGACGGGAAGCTCGAAAAACTTAGTTACGTCTGGCGTCTCTGGCCGCTATCCAACGGCAATCACAGCCATCTTTAATTCCTTTCTTCTGTCTAGCGAATGACTTATGTCCAAAAAAGATTTCTTTCTACGGTCCTGGCGTGAAAAGAAGCACGTTTCTGAGGCTCTCTTGTGCTTGCTCTCGCATGCATTTTGATACAATGATTCATATTACTTCACCCCGTGTAACTGTTAATAACTGGCTGTCTGCAAAAGATATTATAATAACGTGTTCCAGAGATAATCGAGTTTTCTTCCAACCGTGGATTCGAATTTCCCTCAACAAATCAATTTATTATAATATAAAGATATAACTACCTTTTCTTTTGCTATTTAATATTACTTGGCTAATTATTAAATTATTTCTTATTAATATTCAAGGAAAAGATTAAAAATTTGTATATTTCTTTCTTGATGAGGTGTGCCGAAGCACTGAGTTCATTTTTTTCTGGGTCGTAACGTATAATTTACGGACTTGTGTCACGTCGGTATCGTAATAATGGCGGCGGTGAATTATCCAAATAATTGTCGAGACGAACGTGCGGGCAACCTGCCGCAGAAACAATAATGCGGCGACCAGATCGTCATTACCGGCCTGTGGAGTTATTATAAGCGAGTTAGGACGACAGCACGGCGGATCGTTAGGTTTCTCGTCGCAGGAAAAGACACGGTCGACGGAAAAGCAGTTGAAAATTGTTGGCAACTAAATGGTGCACAGTCGGCTCTCGTGACAAAATAAGAAGAATAGTGATCGCGATCGTTTACGTTCGATTTTCGTAAACCGTCTTTTAAAATATATTGCTTACACCGAATTGCATTAATATCTTGGATAATAAACTCTGTATTAATGATTAGTATTTATGACGGAATTTCATTGAAATTAATGAACTTTAAATCAAGAAGAGAGCAGGGGAACTCTTATTTATAAAATAATATAATAATGTAACAATGCACAGAAATTAAATCACATCTTTTTATGAAGACCAACGTCTTAGTAATAATTATCTCTGTATTCATAAATATCAGAATACTCTATTTTCTGACTATTGAAGAATCGACTCATAACTGCATGAATCTCTAGTGTAAGGAACGAATTACTCAGAGAATAACCGACACTATATCCAAGCGGGAGATCGTCAACTAGTGCTTCATCGAGCAACGTCGTCGAGTGAAACTGATCCGTTAAGTACCTTTCTCGCTGTTAGAAATGTCACGATTTCCCTTTTCGCCCCTCCTCGAGACGGCGCCGCCCTTTGCGTTAAGCACAAGGGCGGCTGTTTGAAATCGTCCGCAAAGTTATTTTGTAATACACGTCGCTCGGTCACGCGGTACCGAGGCCTGCCTGTAACTAACCGTATTTACGGTATAGACAGCTGCGGGCAATGGCGAACAACTATGTGCCGACGTCACGTACGGCCCGCGACGACGAGGCCCGACGTTCCTTTCGTGTCATAACTTGAAAATAGCATTTCCACGATCGTACAAGACAGGATGTCGTAGTTCGTAAGGAACGCGTTCAAAGTAGCTGACGAACAGCCAAACTTCATAAAATTACGCGAAATAGTTCTTTTGATTTTTGACACTCTCATCTCAAGTAAAAGTACTGATTAAATTTAATAATTAAAAAGTTAAGCGAGTCAAGTGTAAGTTAATACACTTAATAACTCTCCTTTTTAATCGATTAAGTAGTGTTCAATAATTTTTATTAAGACCTACTCTCTCGGAATTGCAAACAAATTGTAATCGTCAAATTAATTATCTAGGAAATTAATTTTTGTCGCATTTTAGTCAAACTTCATTGTCATCCAATAAATACTTCATAATTGATCTTTTTTGGCATCGAAACGACGGGAGATGAACCTCTTTGTCTACAAACTTCTCGTTAGAACTCCCGCCATGAGGATCGTTCCGCGACGCGGCGGGACCAGCTTCGCCCGTCGTGAATGGCGGTGTGGAATGCGGTAAAGCAAATAGGCTCCTCTCGCGGGCGAATAGCTAATTACGCTTCTTGGCATTCCTGTTTCTGGTTAGGCGAGCCAGCCGCAGAGCTAGCCAGCCCGGCAAGATAGTCAGCGGCGCGGCGCGCCGCGCGAGGAATTACAAGCTAATCCTCGACTCGTAGGAGGACACGAGCGGCCGCGGTCAACCGGGGAAGACGATGGGGATCTCTCTCGCCCTTTCCACGTTGTTCCACCCTCGCCCTCGTCCTTCTCCACCTTATTCCTCATCGTCCACCACGGGCGTTCTGCGTTCTGCGTCTCGTGCGCCTCGGCTCGCCGCGCCGCTCCTCTCTCCCCGGCGTAATGGCGTTGTTTAATGTTTAATCATACCCGCCGTGCGCTCGCAGTATAATCAGAGTATAATTCAGACAACAACATCAACCACCGTCGACCACCGCCGACAAGTTTGTCGGTAAGTCCCGGGGTTCGCGAGCTGCGGTCGTCAGCGAAGTGGTCCCGGGTATCAAGGCAGGCATCGACGCTATATCACCCGACCCTACGTGTGCCTCTTTACCTTGGCCTATCAGGTCCTTTTTAGAGTTCATGATGACGGATGATGGGCCACGAGTTATGTGTGTAGTATAAGCCCGAGAAATTCAATTTTGCGTGAGCGGTGTAGGATATATTGACAATTTAAATATTTACGAGTGATAATTCCCAAAAATACATGCGATATTTTCAATATAATGATATATGTCTTCCAGGCGCGGGAATTAGATCTTGACTTTAATATGTGTTTAATACGTGATATCCGACTCACCATTAAATCAAAACGAAATATTAATAAATCTCATATCATGGAGAATGAATAAATTCGAAGATTCTTCTTACTTTCAAGACGTCTATATAATATTTTAACCGTTAAAAAATATTACGCCTACATTATTCACTCTTCAAATTACGAAGAGAGAAGGCTAATCCAATTGAAAATGTAAATATAACCAGCCATTCATTTTTGCGAACGTGCAAATATGTTTCGTCGTGTCATTTCCATGCTGATTCACTCTCAGACCTCCGGATACCGTTAACTTTCTGATTTACTAAGTATATTTGAGATCGTCTTTATATAATCGGCTTTCACATATCAAGGATCAGGACGGTTTCTAGTAATTAGCGATCGATCGTTTTTGCGAGGCGTAGCGAGCGGTGCGCATCGAGACACTAAACGACCGGGGGCCTCTTTTTTGACTCTGGCCCCAAGGCCCGCGAGGATACTTGCCTCGTGCCGAGTCATGCGTGGAACTCCCAGCATCATTGCCATAACTCGTCGTGCCATGTTACCTTCGCGGAGTTTATGGCACCGTCGGCGTCGTTCTCGCGCACTCGGCTCGTAACAATTCGGTCGTCGCCGCATCCCCGACGCACAATTACGTTCGTATTTTTCAGCAAAATCCGGCGTCGCTCGCGCGACCGATAGATCCGAAAATTTATGGGCTTAAAATGCGACCTTTTTCGTGTCGTCGACTTGAGAGTTTGAAATAATAAACGTTCAATTTTTTACTCACCACGAGCGATTTGCTTCAATGCACTCTACAACGACATCCGAATTCATTAACAAACAGAAATCCCAATTGATATCTTTTTTTCATTGAAATTTACAAAAACGGAAATCTTCTGATCATCAAAACCTTATCTCGATCATTAATTATCATTGCAACTATTTAAGATTTTTAAGATTCACTTGAGAATCTATCGCGTACGTACGCGAACGTGATCATGCTTCTCGCGAACGCGTCGGTCGTTTCTTCAATCGTGGCCGAAACGAGGTGATGATATGTGGGCCGAAGGTAGCGCGTCATGAGGATGCCTCTACTGGCGGGATCGGCGTGGCTGGACGGTTGGAAATAACGTGGCACATTATAGCGAAGCATTAGAATGGCCGGTAGCCGACCGACGAGTTTTTTGCCGGATTCCAGTAGCGCCTTCGACAAACATCGGAGGAGGGAGGAGAGCCCCGCGCACTCCTCGCTACTTTTACTAGATTATCCATCGAGCGGTTATCTCGTGACACTCGTTCCGCGCCGGCTCCTCTCCCAGCGGACGCCTCGTCGTCCGCTCTCGGTGAAGTCCGCGCGTAGCATCGAGGGTCCCAAGAAACCTTCGGAGGCATCTCTACCGCCTGCCCGTTCGCGGAGAAAGTGACGTGCTGACGGTCCCCGGCTGCGCCGGACTCACTTCTGCCGTGTATGAGAGCGAATCGATACTTTACGGCGTCTACGAACGATCCTCCTCTTTCCCTGGATGACGCAACCGCTGCAGCGTACACGCGGTACAGAGGAAAACGAAAGTCATGAATCTTTTTTACCCGAGCTCGTCCATATATTTTTCTATGAGCGACGAGTCAGGTAAACAGTGATCTAAGTTGATTATACATTGCAAAAACCTAATTAATTGATTAAAAATTATCATGACAATGTGCGCGTTGCAGGAGATAAATGCCTCATAAGTTTTCTTAGAAATTTATTGCCATAAATCAAAATTAAGTGATTAATATTTTTAAAGATTATTTTAAAGATTCTAAAACTGTTTTTTTTAATCTTAATTTTTTTTTTTGAAATGTAATATTGATTGGAAGAAAATCACACGATCAAAGCGATCTGTAATTCGATAAAGGCTGTAACTAAAGATCAGTAGAAATCTCGCTGAAACGACTTGAATAATCTGCTAACTGGAGCTTCACTGACGGTTAGGTACCCCTAGGAAGCGCACCGCTACCCTTCAAACATTTTTTTTTTTTTTCATATAATCCACACGCTATCTCCTTTTCTCCTTCCCCTTCGCTTCTCTGGATCCCCAAGCATGAGTCACGTAATAGTTTCTCTACATCGGCCCTAATGATTTATGCCTTCGGTCGGGTTTTATGTATTTCTGCGCAATGCGTGAAGCTCCGGCTTTTTTAGGTTCTCACTTCGCCGTCGGAGAGAGGAGCAGAATGGAAGAGAGAGAGAAAAAGAAAGAGAACGCGAGGGGGGTCAGTAAAGACCATAAAGCGTCACTGGGTCTGGTTCGCGCGCTGCCGTCGTTAACTACGCGCGCACAGCCTATATAGATCGATATAATTAATAGCTAGGCCATGGATCGGGTAACATATGGCCTGGGACAGGACACCGAGGAGACAGGCGCGGGCGAAAGGTGAGAGGAAACCGATTTCGTGGTCCTCCCTCGCCACAACGCGGTCTCAAAGTTAGCCGAAAGCCTAGAGAGAAAGAGCGCGGTCCCACTCGCCGAATTCAAAGGGATTAAAGGCGAATACACGAAGGCCGCGAGGATATACCTGACGTCGGGGGGAAAAAGGACGATTCGCATCGCGGCATGCTAATTCCTATCTGGTGGCCCCTACTCCTACTCACAAAAGGACACGTTTCATTCTCTCGAATTCTTTGGCCTACATAATGATCTTGCCTTGATTATTGAGCACCTTTGAAACGGGCATAGCAAGCGGAATGTGTTATTTCGATGTAGGCGTAAAATGGCGATGATTTAGTGCTTTAGTGGCAAAAGCAAGTTATAAAGAACGTCAATGAATATATGGAATAGCAGCAGTTAATGAAATTACACTGGCTACATCGTTACACCTTGTTTAGCGGATGATTGAGTCATCAATTAATCTTTCAACATACATATCAGGATGCTAGCATATTAAATCGATGCTTTTCTGCAAGGCTAGAATGTCCTCTATTAATGTGAAATTTTTATCGAGAGTCATAAAGTCATTTAGCAAACGTTGGCATCGACTGCCGAGATAAAGCTGACATGATCCTGATCTACGAGGAAGCTGAGACATAATAATGAAGATAAAGTAATTCTAAGGCTAAAACATGTTCAATACCGGACACATTTATAATTCTAAGCCAGAGTCTAAGTCTTTTTACTCGCAGAAGATTTCTTTATCGCGTAACATTTCGTTATTAATATGATCTCTACTACGAATCAATTAAGCATACATTTTTGTATGTTATATTGAAGAGTATGTATATTATCGACAAATATACAGAGCATATCTCAATTTCCTCAAACTTTCTTATTTATAGATTTTCGAAAAAAGATTTACAAGATTTTCATATTTTACTGAACGTGTTTCTCGTATATTTTCAATCAATAAATATCTGATTAGGCGATACTTATCAGTTCGCTGTATAGCATACAAGTTATCATTACGATACTGAATCTATGATTGAGACCTAGAATATCGTAACATTTCTTATAACGCTTCGAATCCGACCGTCCCTCGAGAGAAACGAGTAGAAAAAGTAGTGCGATTTCACGCAGATGCGCGGTCGGAAGGGATAATCTCAGATTGCTGGACGACTCAATATTCACCGCCGGTGCACCTCGGCGCGGCGCGGCGCATGCAACGCGTCCTCCCGCTCGGGACAAAGAGGAACGCCACAGTTCAACCCTACGAGAGAAGTTACCATTTGCATTTCCGCTGCAAACGCGGCGCCACGCACGTGCCTATCGTGCGCGTCGTTCGCGCACCCCTCGAGAACCGTCGGGCGAAGAAGCACGCGAGCCACGACGAGGAGGAGCAAGAGTTTCCTCGCCGTGTACTTTGCATAATTTCACGAATCGCGCGTATAATCGTTCCCCGCCGCCGCGCCGCCGCCGTCGTCGCCGCTACGCCGTCGGTGCTACGAAACGTGTGCCGGCGACGACGGTTGTTTCGTGCCGCGGGCGATCCCGCGAGTCGACCGGCATTAGCATAAGGTTTTGACGGAGTGACGCGTGTGCGCACACCTCGCGCCTGCTGTCCTCCGAAAGCGACACGTGGCCCTGCCACGAGACGCGACCGGAAGGGTTGAGGCCCGATGAATTCCCTGTGTCAAGTCCCCCCCTACTCCTTCTTTTTCTTCTTCTTTCCGCCGCGCCGAAACTCGGATCGAAGAACTCGAGAGTGAATGTTTAGACATAGGTGTATATACGGAAGTGTCGATGTGACACGTGCCGCGACACGACGGGACGTTTGCTCGCTCCGTTCGCTGTGTACTCAGCATTAGCATGGGATTTCAATGCCAGCTCGGCGTATAGATTTTCTTGCCTTTATTCTTCGGAGCGCTTTCGGGATGTCGTCTGTATAACTATGGAATGTATAAGAGATTCGGTCGGGCCTCTTCACGCAGTATTCTGCAGGAACCGTGCATAAATAATGGAAATTGAAATCACTCGAAAACTGTTTTTGCCCCGCGCGCGCGACATTTTGTATATTAATGAATTAAATCTTGTGTCACCTACCGACGTAATTTGTTTGCCCATAGGTGAATATTTAAGCGTGCTCGAGTCTCTTCTATTAGAGAAAACAAATTACGAAATATTAAGTAAAGTACAAAGTCTCCCATCTTTTCTCGCGGTTATAACAGCAACAACTTTATAACGAGGGGGAATTCAATTGAACGCGCGGAGCCTTCAATACGCGAGACAATGCGACTCGAAAGCGCCGACAGCGTTCCATCACTAGAAAATCAATTTTCCCAGCGAATATCGGAGCCTATTGTTCCCTTTTTTCCACATGTCTCGTTCTATTCAACGCGGCAATCGCGTCGTTTGGGGAATTTTATCGAAGCAGCCGCGGTAATGTCGAGGTGGACTGTCGATGAACGACCATGACCACGCGCACAATGGTTCATGCGATCCTTCGTCTCTTCGCTTGATGCCGCGTATATCTACGTCGCTTTTGTGTCGCGCCTAAGACGCTTCGAAAAAGCACCGCGACTAATTAATATCCGAGCTTTTTGCCGAAGCAACGTGGACGCGCGTATCAAATTTCTGACCGATCACGAAGTTATCCGGTAATTTCAACGATCTCCTCCATCGAGTATCCCTGCGATGTTTATCGCAAATTGTAATGTACAGAAAACTTGATTCGTTTAAACCTAAAAAGCTAAAAAACTAAGAAGTCTCTAATTATATTCAAGGATCACTCGATTTTTAGAAATGCATTGACTAATTTTGCGCAGATTTTTCTTATGCCAAATTGTTATAAAAATCTGGACGAGTTTAATAAGTACGATATATCCGTAATAATAGAAATAAATAATTTCGTGAAGTACACTTGAATCATAAACGTCTGGTTGGGTCTAGTCCTAATTTGGTCGGAAGTTTATGGATTTACCAATTCACGCATCTATATAAAAATATTTAAATAAAAATGAAAGAAAAAAAATGAAAAAAATAAAATAAAATGAAATAAAAATAAAATAAAAATCAAAGTTCCAAATATGTAACAAAAAAAGTTTCAAGAATGTTTTAATTTCATGCAAAGTTTTAGCAAATAAAAACCCTTTTTTTTACAACGCTTTAGATTCATAATTATGAACAGAATAGATTTTATTGCCTCTTACATACTATGAATAACAGAAAGGATTTTGCGTCGAACAAAAATAATTTATGGGACATCGAAACATGGTAAATGATGAGCACAAGTCTCGAGCCAGCACGTCACCTTAACGTTTCCTCGTCATTTCTAATTCATTAAGCGGATGTGAGTTAGTCTCCCAGTGTTTGTAGCTACTAACTTGACTTATGATCTCATCATGCGATCGAGGTTACAGGCTTGGTTAGTGGCTATAGTGCCATGTATGTCGATCCAAGATAAAAAATCCTAAAAGCCAATATTGTAACGAATTATATGGCGTAAAACCTCACACCATAATTATGCGTAGCGTCGCGTCTATAATATGATTTATCTCAATTATGAAATTATGAGACCACCGAGCATGTGAAAGTACATATATCCGCCTTTACAAATACCTATGGCATGCATCAATTTTTTACCGAGATGCAAAGATAAAACTTATCTGTCTCTCAGATTCCCACACAGATAGTTGAAATTTTGTATAGCATTAATTTTGATTCAGTATTATTTATTTTGATTTATTCGCAATGATTAGTGAATGATAAGACTCGTAGCAATCGCGACTTACCAAAATGTTTCTGATGCAACCGTCGTGATGGCTCCTTGTGATGGCAGGATAAGGATATTCAGGATGGAACATAAAAATTGAAACAAGAAAGAAACAAAAAAGTAATGACCTGTTTGTAATTTTTATTTTAGACTAGAACGGAAATAAACGCAGTGTAACGTATAATATTATTAACATAATATTAATCAATACTAATAAAATGAAGAATATGAATTGTTAAATAATGCGATAATAATAATAATAATAATAATAATAATAAAATATATACATAAGAATGGTAGGAAAATAATGTATTGATCGACATACATAACATTGTTTCGGATGCATTCTATCAGTGATACATAATACCGCATAAATGAATGTAGGAAAAGTAAGCGACAAGCAAAGCCACACCCTCGTCAGCCATGGATACGAGTGTAAAATAAAATAAATTCGAAAAAGAAATAAACGGACATTGTGTGTATCGCCAGCTGCTCAAACTCGAGATATCCGGTTCCAATCAAAGGAAAAAAAAACGCGTAGGCAGACGAGAGCGTGACCATCACAAAGAAGATTCATAAATAACTAATATAAAAGAAAATAATAATTAATAATAATCGCATAGTAATAATCGGTATCGTTCCCGATATCGTACCTATATTACGTCCTCGTTAATGGCAGATAAGGCGCTACAGTACGTAGAATTAGTATCGTCGTGTTTACGCGTACTTGAATAGAGGCTAGTTGCGAGGAAGAGCCCTATCCGGATTTCGGGTTCGATTTGCTGGGGGAGACTTATGGAAGTATTTACAATAAAAGTTATAAACACGAGGCGAGTGTGAAATCCGTGAAGGGCGTCCAAGATGTTGGAATGGCTTCGCAAATAATGACGACGATAACGAGGGCGATAGGAGAACAATGTCAATGAGACGCTTAGAAGAGTAATTAGCTGGATCTAATAACTGTGCAAATATCACTAAACTTTTAATACAAAATATAATAATAGAATTCTTATATCTGAGTCTTTAACTGTATATATACAGATCATTTAACAAGGCTTCATTAAATTATTGATCACTTATTGAAGTCGCATCGTCATGTAGTTTAGAAACTTTTTTAAAATATATGCGTCCTTCATCTTTTCTTTTTCATTCTCTCATTCATCCATTCGCTCTTTCGTACTATTTCTACACTTTCAATCACTCTTATACTAAATATATTCCTGATAGGAACTTTTAGAGAGTATTTCCTACCTCTAGATATATTATTTAGATATGTTCTCTATACATATATATATATATATATATATATATATATAGCATGTAAAGTTTACCAGAAATGTTCATCATTTTCGACAACAATTGGTAAAGTATATTTTTCAATACTTTAGTATATCTTTCGTAATTTTCTATATCGATATCCGTATAATTGACGAATTGAACTTTATTATTTTTACTTCCATAATGATTATTTAATTGATAGCCCCATGATATCACACATCAATTTCATCAAAAATATTAAACTGTCGCAATACACAACAATATAAAATTTTTGCAACAATAGAGAATTGTCGCAATATACTACATATTTATAAACGACTTTACGCCGGCAAGTTCGAAATTCCTTGGTCCAGCATCAATTTTAATGCCGTAAGATTCTCATCGACTAGTAACAAAAATCAAGAAAAAAAGCCGAAATAAAAATCTTCTCATTAGTATAATGCGTTGAGTAAAACAAACTGTCTAGAAAATCCCACCATGTAAATATATAAATACATTTATGAATAAATAAATATGTATATATAATATGTAATATATATACATGTATATATATATTGTGTGTTATATGTTATATATGCACCAGTATAATATATAATGATATATTTAACATCATTATATATAATAGCAATATGAAACGTACATACATATACATATATGCACGTATATGTATATATAATACATTATATATATATATATATATATATATATATATATATATTACAATAATATATATATTAATATACATTACATATTCATGGCATTAAATCAGTACGAATTTCGAATTGACGTCGTACGATCGTTTAGTCGTTTAAGTCAGCCAGACACTCACCGGCCGTAGTATTAGTTGCACTGGCCGCAGCGGTGGCGGGATGCTGCTGCTGCTGTTGCTGTGACTGGAACATTGCCGTGGGATGAAGGAACACGGATCCGTACATCATGTTTTCATCCGACTGCTGTTGTTGCTGCTGATTGACTTGTTGACTGGCCGTGGTGATGACCGGCGAATTGCCGATACCGGGCACGCCGGCGGCACCGCTGCCGCTGGGTACGATCGGTGCCCCAGGAGTCGGCGGCACCAAACTGCCCTCCTCGACGGCGACGCGCACCGACTCGATGTGCCGCCGCGAGAAGACATGCTCCTGCAGCGGCGTCTTGGCCGAGTAGCGTACAGAGCACAGTCTGCACTCGTCTGGTCCGGTCGGGCCGCGATGCGGTTGAACGGCTGAGCCTTCGGCCGGCAAACCAGCCGCTAACCTGGCCTTCTTCTCCTTAGCGCGGGCATTCTGGAACCACACCTGCAACTCGTCTCCATTAGTCTCCGTAAGCTCGTGGATTAAACGCACTCATGTCCAAAGAATGATCTTCTTGTGGATATTAATGGTTATTACGAGCTCGGGATCGGCTCGCATGAGGATTATCGATGCTCACCTGGACCACCCGTTTCGGAAGGCCGATCTCACGGCCGAGCATCTCGCATTCGGCCATCGTCGGTGTTTTGTAGTCCGAGAAGAGCGACTTCATCACCTTCACCTGAGTAGCCGACATCTGCGTGCGATATCGTTTGCCGCCGGATTGGCCGGTATTGCCGCCGGATTGTCCACCGGTTACTGGCGTTCCGGGCGTGTTCCCGGTATTTGCGCTGGCGGGCCCTTGTCTTGAGCTCTGTGTGCTCGAGGCTGGACTTGCTGGACCGCTCTCATCATCCAAAAACTCGGTGGTTTCGCTCATGCTGTCGTCATCGCAGATGCTACGTTCGGATAAGTCAGTCAGAGGTCCGCAATCGCTGCTGCCACGGAAATGGGTGCCGTGTTGCTCCTCGAGAAGACTGCTGAAGTTGCTCAAACACAGTTTCATTGGCCGACTGAGATCGACTGGTTTGCTCAGATCTAACGGTGACTCGCCGCTGTTTCCGCTGGCTTGATGATTTGCCGTTTCTTGTTTTCCGTTACTGTTGTGTGCCTGTATGTCGCTGAAGTATCGCTTTATTTCCTCATAATATTTCAAGGATTTAAAAGATGCCTCCATGTCGCTGTTGTTGATAGGCGGAAACAACGGCGGCATCATGTGAGGAGTGCTAGAATTGGAAGGAACAGATTCCATCGAGAGCTCTTCGTCCGGGATGTTGTCGATGTTCACTTCGCCGCGAGCCACCTGATCTGCGTGTTTGCTGCTAAGGTGAGATTCCAAAGCAGATTTGACCTTGAATAGCGCCGGGCAGAATGGACAGCGCTTATTGATAACTTGACTGTGGGCGCGAAATTGGCCTTTGCGTTCGCGGGCACGCGTGTTTTGGAACCACACCTGCACCACACGCTTCTTCAAGCCGACCTCACGGGCGATAGTCTCCAGCATCTTTCTCGATGGATTAGACTCGATCTGATATTTCTGATAGAGATAGTCTAACTGTTCCGGAAGTATTGTGGTACGTAAACGCTTATCTTTAGGTTGCTCACTGTGTTCCGAATTCGAGCGATTATCGCTGCCCGTTCCCTCCTCGGGATCCTCGAACTTCCTCTTCTGCATCATGCTGATGAGTGAATGCGGACTGTCCGATGCAACTCCAGAGCTTTGGTTAGCATTAAGTGCTTGTTGCTGCAAGATTCCGAAGGGTGAGTCAGGTGGGTACGCCGAAGGGAACAAGGTCGGGTTCATGATATGTATTAGCTGATGTTCGCGCCAAAGTTCGAATCGACCGAACATCAGGTTGCATTTATCACATTGAAAACTGCCTTCCTTCGACTCGGTTTGCGACTGCTGTTGCTGCTGCTGTTGCTGCTGCTGCTGTTGTTGCTGTTGCGACTGTTGGTGCGTCTGAGACAGGGTTTGCTGTTGATGCTGATGAGGTGACGTGGCGGTGCTCAATGGTTGCTGCAACTGTTCGGTAAGCGCGGGCGCGGTTGACATATTGTTAGCTATCGTATTGTTTGTAGTCGTTGTAGAGCTGCTGTTACTGTCCTCGGAACTGAGAACCGCGGCGACCTGAGCCGCCGCAGCTTGCGCTTGCGCGCTCCTCTTGGCGTCCTCCTCTTTGAAACAATGGGTCTTCTGATGGCGTATAAGCTCGTAATATCTCTGAAATACCAGCAGGCACTTTTTGCACTGATAATTCAAGCCTGGGGTTCTTTGAAATCTACCGGATCCGTCGTCGCTTTCACGTCCACCCGGTGTCACGGGTTCGGTGGCAGGTTGATTTTCGTAGACCTTACGTGCCTTCTGTCTAGCATTCTGAAACCACACCACGATCACGCGTGGACTTAAACCGAGGAGTTTGCTTAGATACTCCAAGTCGTCATCTTTTGGATAGGCGTTGTTCTCGAAGAATTCCTGAAGTACTTTTATCTGATAATCGGTGAATCTCGTGCGATTGGCACGTTTGCCGGAGCTACCGCCGGAGGCGTTACTGCCGTTACTGTTACCACCAAAATAGTCAGCCGGTCCGCGACCTGGGCTCAGAGATCTCTGCGGGGTGAGCGCTATTGCGGCAATCGCGCTCGGCACTACGCTACCGGTTCCCGGAGATGGATTGGCAAAGTTCTGAGAAGCCAA
The DNA here is from genome assembly GCF_030848795.1 of Temnothorax nylanderi. Taxonomy (NCBI): domain Eukaryota; kingdom Metazoa; phylum Arthropoda; class Insecta; order Hymenoptera; family Formicidae; genus Temnothorax; species Temnothorax nylanderi. The sequence goes on from NW_027249128.1 coordinate 224,600, forward strand.
TTTCGGTGGTAACATCGGAGTACTCGGGGCGTTCGTAGTCGACGGAGGGTGGGAAGAAATGTCGTGATGAATAGCTGAGAATACAGAACTCATACTAAGTGCGGGTGAATGCGGTCGCGATTGTTGTCCACCCGAGCTGCCGGGCGAGTGATGCAGCTCATCTTGATGTTGCGCAGCTTGCTGCTGTTGTTGACAGTGCGACTGTTCGAGTGTTTCCTGCTTAATCTCGGTAGATTGAGACGCGCTGGTGTTTTGCATAGATGGTGGAGGCGTGGCTTGCTTATTTGGACTTTTATCGTCAGAGGAACTGCTACCGGACACACTTGAATTTAACGGTGTTACCTTCGCCTCACCGGTTTTCTCGTATTCTTCGATATTTAGGGTAGTACTTGGCGGATTATTAAAATTGTAAGGGCTATCTTTGTTACGCTGCCGTTCTTTAAATAACGTATTTCGGAACCAATGTTTTATGACTTTAGGTGGCAGACCGCTCTGACTGGCCATTTCTAAGATTTGTTCTTCGCCAGGAGAATTATTAATATCGAAATGTGCCCGTAGTATTTTTAGCTGCTCATCAGTGATACGTGTGCGCGCTCGTTTCTGCGATGCAGCTGCATTTGCCTGAAAGATAAAAAAAATCTCCCGCTAATTAATACGATTGACATTCGACGATTGATAAATCCCGCTATACATCTCTGAATCCTGTTTATACATAAATAAATAAATAAATAAATATGAAATAGATAGATAATTTTTTCAACTTGTCTTCCCCGTATAAACAAATCAAGACAAACTTTCTTTTAAATTTGTCTTAATTTTTGTCATGATATTATCTCTCACCGTGATTATTGGCTATTAATATGTTATTTACATATCAACACTATTTTGTATTACTTCTGTCACGTTCGATATTCTTATAATTTCATTTGCATTTCTTATGAAAAGCTCGTTTTCATCAATGAGTAAATAGATACATAAATAATTAAATATTAAGTTAAAATTGTGACACAGGCGTTCTACTTACCGCTGCCGCTGCTTGCTGCTGTTGAAGGGCAAGATGCTGCTTGGCAAGAAGATCTGCTTGATTAATCGGTGGATATGCAGTAGTGGCACCATCATACGGTGGTGGCGGTAGCATCATTGGCACTAGAGGTGGTTGCAGATTCATGGCAGCTAAAGCGGGCACGTTTAATCCCAATGGTAATCCCATCATTCCCATCATCAATCCTGGATATTGTTGTAACTGCTGCTGCAATTGCGATGCAGCCATTGCAGCATTTAGAGCAGCTTGCATTTCGGTCATCTGTTGCGCGAATGAAAGTTGAGCTTGCTGTTGTTGTTGTTGCTGCTGCTGCTGTTGTTGTTGCTGCAATTGTTGCTGCTGCTGCTGCTGCTGCTGTTGTTGCGACTGTTGTGGAATATGATGCGGATTAGTAGATAGCACAGTCGGCGTCGTGGAATCTGTACTCGAAACTGGCGTGTTGCTCAACGCTGGGGTGGTCGCTGGAGTGGTAGATGTAGCTTCCGGTGTTCGGCTAATACATTCTTTGTTCTCGGCATTTTCTTCCTTCTCCTTTTCACGAGATTCTTTATCAGCACTGAGATCTTGAGGTTGTGCGGCGGCGGGCGTGGAACTTCTTGGCGCCGTGGTGGTTGATGAAGACGTCGCAACGGTCACCACGACACTTTTCTTTTCGTACTCGCACTTGAACTGTTGAGCGTACTTCTCGAGAAATTCGCGCGGTACGAGGTCGCGATGAACCTCCTCACAATGTGCCTTCAGAACCCAAACGCTGCTGAATTCTTTGTTGCAGTGTTGACAGGTGCTGCGTGTAAGTTCGGGTATCACATCGTCATCCATATGAGTTTCTTCGGTTTCTTCTTCTTTTTCCTGCATGGCTTGAGCTGCGAGAGCTTGCTTCTGTTGTTCCTGCTTTTGTTGCTCTTGCTGCGCTTGAAGGGCGGCGGCGGCTTCTTCCTCTTTGCGCTGTCGTCTTTGGTGATTCTCATTGAACTGCATGACGAGATCGAAGCCAAAACTTTCTAATAGATGCTTGTACATCTGCGAGGTCTTATGTCGTGGCTGGGAGAGAATATCCTGCGTAGTCTGCGAATGTTGCGTAGCTGATTGCATGTGTTGTTGCGGCCCTGGTGTCGTAGATGTAGGAGGTGGCGTCTTAGACGGCGCGGACGAAGCTAATTGCTGCGACACAGCAAATTGTTGAAATAATGCCAATGCCGGGTTATTCAAAATGTTGCATAGCTGCTGATGTGCCGCGAGCTGATCCTGATTGACGAACACACTATTGCAGCGCGAACAGGAAGCCATTCCTCCTGTATTGCCCGTGTTTGTGTTGGCAGGTGGACTATTCGGACTCAGCGGTGGTTGTTCAATCAATGGTCGACCGAGATCTAACTGGCCACTGGCTGCAAGATCTTGCAGTTTACTGGCACGCGTTTGATGAAGAACACTTCTCATATGGATGTCCAAAGTGCTGCCTTGGCTGTAAGCGACCTTACAGATATTGCATTTGTACGGTTTCTTGTCTTGATCTTGCTGAGAATCGGGCGATTCAGTCGGGCTAGCTGGAGGTACCACCGAGATCAATGTGTTGTTGTTGCCTTGCTCCTGCATTGCTCGTTTCAATTTATGTAAATGACTTACGCTGTTGTAATGTACCAGAAGGATGTTCTTCTGTGTGAAGCTCTCTTTACAAACGTCGCATTTATATGGTCTATTAGGATCTAAATATTTTTCCATGGGATAAGACATTTTTTCACCTTTACGATGCAGCAAAGTCTTGTTGTGGCCAGTCAGATAGCTTTGACGCGTGAAAGCTACCTTGCATCGGTGACACTTGAATTTTCGACTTGGATCTTGATAGGAATCCTCAGCGATCGTTTGACTGTTTAGATAATCCTCTAGCAGTCGTTGTTCCTTCTGCAATGGAGACGAATCACTGGCATCACTTTCCTCCTCGTCACCTCTACCAGCGTCATCTTCCACATGCAGCTCGCTTGCCAGACCGGCTTGTCTTTTCAACGTTTCTTCCGTTATTGCCTGAAGAAGGGGATGCGCGTGGAGCAAGCTCTGTTTATACTGAGCCATCTCGTCTTCGTGGAGTTCGTGGACAGATTCCAGATGTCTCTGAAGCGCTTGGACTGAACGAAAAGACCGTCCGCACAGGGCACATTTAGTAGCATCTCTAATAGCGTGATACTGCGAGTGTTGTTGAAGTTTCTCCAAGGTTTTAAACGCGAGACTACACTGTACGCACCGATATTTATAAACATGTTTCTCGCTAACCGCCAAGGTAGGCGTGGCGGTCGGATGAGCTTCCCGACAATGATGTTGCCGAAATTCTTCGATAGAACGCCAAACTCGGTCGCACTTGTTACACCTGGCTAACTCGATCTCGTCACTATCACCTCGTTCACTCATCTCTTCTTCCTGGTGGGTCTTCGTCGTTGTCGTGGGCGACGTCGGCGTCGTTACGGTCGTTACAGCCGGCGTCGAGGTATTCCGATTATTGTTTAGCCAGTGGCTCTGATCCACCAATACCAGTAGCCTTTGCAGACCGTCGGTATTAACGGAGTGAATTTGCATCACGTGCTTTTCTAGGGCGGGACGTTCCTTGAAACTATCTTGGCACAACGGGCATAACAATTCTGTCGCCGGCTCTTCCTTCACCGTTTCAGTTTTCTCCTCAATATCTTGAACGTGAGCCACTTGCAAATGCTGTCGTAATTCTTCCCGCGACGTCGGCTGATACGTACAGTATAGGCACGTAATTTCTTCTTGGTCATTCTCGGCCTCGGCTTCCGGTTCTGGATCGTTGTCCGGTTCCTGTTTCACTTCACTACCGCAATCACTACCTTCCTCTCGTCGCTCTGGAAGTAGATAAAAAAAAAGAATGTTTCAGGATTAATTAAGGAAGAACCATAATGCTGATTTAAGCAAAATAAATTATTATGGCTATAAAATGTCATTCTTGCGAAAAAAAAACAAAGTAGTTATTAAAATTTATTTAACTGTACTATTCTTTAGTTTTATAAATAGCATACACACATACATGCTTCATGCAAGTTGATACATAAAATATAATATGTAAAATACATTCTGAAATTGTAAATTACATTATAATTTGTCAGTCTTTTATTGACTGGTGTTTATTGATCGATACATAATAGTTTTACGACCAAAACATCCCAGTATGAAATTAAAACAACATGGATATACACAGAAAAAGAGAAGAAAATTTATGATCCGTTTATTAGTAATATTTACGAACGTCGGCCGTGTTTTGAAATTACTAAACCTGTTTACTGCAATCGATATTTATTCATCGCGGCGTATATCGAACTTGACGGCGATAAAAGATTAATTAAAAAATTTTCATACGCGTGGTGTATAATCAGCAACTTGTCTGCGCGGGAAGTGACGAGAAAAATCTTAGGGCTGGCTTGTTTATAGCATTTCCAGGTACCGTAGAAAATTTCGCAATTACGATTCACCGGGGTAACTATCGGCATACTATAGATTATTTACATTCCTACGATCGCCGACAGATTTGCTACAATAAATCGGCTTCTTCAATCCGACCGGCGCGATATTAAACTTCGGCATTATATATTCAGAGCCGGACGACCGCGCGCGCGCGAGACGGCCATCCATTTCGCGGCGATTCGTTCCCCGAGACATTAACTCGAAACGCCACACGGGAGAAAGTAAATTATAGATACTACCGGTAAACTATGACAGTGCCACACAACGAAAAGTTCGCGTTTCAGTGTCACGTACGGCCGAAGCGGCGGCGTGCGCCTGTGTGTCTTCGGAACGTTCTTTAGCGGCGCTATTATATTGATTAGACTTGTTCGAGAATCGCGCGCTCCTCCCGCGCCCGCGGATCGATCCGCGGAAGAATTACCGGCGCAAATTACACGCGCCGATCCTTTCGGCGCGCGAGTGCGAGCGGAAGGATTTACGCAAGCGAGCGCGCGTAACGCGCTCGCGGTGTCGTCGCTCGCGGAGAGAGAAAGTTTTTCCGTCGACGCGGCGCGTCCGCGAACGAAGAGGAACGCCGATGTGTCTGCACGCGTCGCAGATGCTCTCGCGTGCCGGTCTTGCAACAATAATAATGCCAAATTACAGATTGGTAGCGACATCGAACTACCGATGGCGGTTTCCTACAAAAAAAAAAGAGAACAGAGAGAGAAAGACGAGAAAGAAAAAAAATACAGAAAAGCAAATGAAAAAAAAAAGAACGAAAGGAGGACAGCCACCATGCCATGCATGCATCGTGCGGTATTGTCCGAAAGCACACTTGCAATGTGCGGCGTCAGTTGCGACGTCGCAGCGCGCACGGAGCAAAACGCGTGCTGCTGGTTTCACTTCGCGCTCCTGCCTTCTCTCCACTCGTATATTTATGTAAGTACAGCCCGTCGATATATAATAATACGCGGTATTGTGTGCGCCGCGCCGTGGTGGTGGCGGCGGCACACGCCACGGCCATATGCCATGCAAAATTACCGTCATCGCCGGCTAATTGTGAGATAATAAAATAATGAGACCAGTGAATTCATTAAAGGGCGCAGTCGCGAGCTTTCTTCGCTAGTATAAGGCGCAGCCCGACATAAAAGAAATTCACCGTAAAAGGAATTGCGTTCGTCATCACGAAACCTGATTACCTTTTTGAAATTTACTTTCGGATGTAGCTTAACACTTTTCGGACATGTTACTCAAGTAGATGTTGTGTAATAAATTCGCAACTGACATCTTTATTTGATTTATCATTTATAAAATATATTAAACTGTCGGAGAGAGAATAGCAAGTTTGTAACTTGTAACGAATAACAAGCTTGAAAAAAAAAATACGACCATAGGTCGATTGATCGAAAAATACCACAATGTTCTTTCAGTACAGCGACAGCTGTCTCACGCAGAAAAAAAGCGATTAAAGGAATTCACTTTTTGTGAATGACGAGGAAGTGAAAAACGCGACGTATTCGTGATTACAGACCAAAGCCTTTTTCTTTTTCAGAGAAACCAAGTTGTTTGAACGCTGACACACTTTGCACCGTTATATAACTTTCTTAATGTACGAGTTTTAGTACAATGAAAATGTATGGAGGCTCTCTTAAATAAATAAAAAAACGAATAATGAGAGAGGCAATAAGAGTCAGACGAAGTAATTAGTGCGCAATATATTATATTATCAAACAGACAAATTAATTACAATGGTGCTATATTCGCGCCCCCCCCCCCCCTCAAAAATGAGTCGAAACGTCCATGAATATAGTATCATTTAAGTTGCCTATTTAATAATATAATATATTTGGCACTAATTACTGTGCCTGGCTATTTCTTTATTTGGTTTTGGAGTTTTTATACATTACCATTACGCATTAATTGTTCTTTATAATTCTGGCATATTAATGAATGTCACTGGCAAAACATAAAACACATTCTATTGTAAAAGGCGTTTTGCCAAATATTGTCTTTAACGAATAAAATATTTTTAGCGTAAAAAGGGAAGTAATTATCGTTAACGGGCGTTAACGATAATTATGTAAACGACATTAATATTTCGTAGCGACGGCAAATAATAGTTGTCATATTTGCGATGTAGACACTCACCATTGTTGGTGCTCGTAGCGTTGGGTGTCGTTGGCGTGGTCGGGCTGGGCTGTTGCGTGGATGGCACATCGGGATCACTCGTCACCTGAAACATGACGCTGATATCCGCGTGCGGGGATTCGTTCCCCGAGAGGGTGCTTCTCCTATGAATGTGGTGTATCTGTTCCATGTGAAGGTGCCGCAAAGATCTCACGTGTTGCAAAAGCGGCAATCGGTGCCGGGCGCTAAATCCGCATATCACGCAGTGATACCATTTTCCGGGGGTTTGGATGTTGCTGCTCGCTTCAAGCAGATGACGGAGCAGAAGAGATGCAGCTTCGTGTCTTGGCAAGGCGGCGTGTAGGGCCAATTTATGAGCACTATTGGTGTAGTAATCGCACGCGTGGCAGCGCAATTGCGCCGCGCTCGTGGGTGACGCTAAATACTTGAGCTTCCATTCGTTACGCGGGCCACCCTCTTTTACGTGGTTCATATGCTGCAGCCGCTGCAAATGCTTGTCAGTCTTGCAGTGCAACTGGAAATTTGCCTTCAGGTTGGTTTTGTAGGTACAGAGTTTGCAGACGAAGTGCGCGTTCGCCACTGCGAGTATGTCACCCTCGCGGGTTCTCGTTCTGTCCACGGCTAGATGATGGCTCAGGGCCTCGAGCGAATCAGTCGCGAAATTGTTGCAGATGCAGCACTGATACAGATGGTTAGGATCCTGATCCGCGGGTTCCGGTGGCGGCTCCATGCTGTCCGGCGAAAGTCCAACGTCACCGCCAAGATTGCTCATGGCAGCCGCGCTCGCTATGGAGCCTATGAGTTCTGGCGGAAACTGCGGCATTTGACCGCCGGTCATCATTGTCATCAATACCGCTTGATTGTAAGCTAAGTCGGCCAACGCCGCTTCCGTGGGTTGCGGTTTGTCCAGGCCGCCTAAGTGGAGCAAATGCTCGAGTTGCTGTTGCTGTTGTTGCTGATGATGGTGTTGCGCCTGTTGATGGTGGGACAACGCGGACAGGGTTTGCATGTGTTTGATGTTCTGATGCAGCACCATCGAGTTGTGCGTATGCTTCTCACTCGTCATGTGTATCCTCAGGTTGCGCGCGACGTTTGTCTCGTAGTTGCATATGTCGCAGCGAAACGAGAGCTTCGGTTTGCTCTGATTGCCACCCTGGACGGCCCGGTGTGGGCTGTGATTTTGCTGATGGTGGGGACTCCGCGTCGGCATTGGCGCGTCCTGAGACGAGGAGGGATTGCTGGTACCGGAGCCACCCCCGCCTCCCTGCTGCAGTTCTTGCATGTTGTTCAGATGCTTGTCGCTTTGCATGTGTATGCTGAGATTGCCCTTCGTCGTGGTGGAGTAATTGCACACTTCGCATCTGTACGGTTTGTAGCCACAGGTATACGTTTCGCCGCGCGCTAACCTGGGATGAGGTTGACCTGCATTGCAATAAAAACAGGATGTTTCGCTCTCCGGATGTTTTTCCTTCATATGTATTTCGAGAGTCTCTTGATATTTGTAATGCCAGTTGCACTTCGGACATTTCAAGGTTTTGCAAGAATTTCGACTGTGTATTCCAGCGAGCGCTCCGCCAGGACCGGCGAGCCGACTGCTCGTCAATATGAGCTCGCATTTCGGACACTCCACTCCGCTTGGTCTACCTTGCATATGCTCCGGACAGACACCTATCGTGGTGCCGGTTAGAAAGTTTGGTGGGGCCTGAGTGAGAGCGGCGTACGAAGATGGAGATCCTTTGGTGGACGAAGTAGGTGGTGGTGGTGAACTGTAATGCATGGCGTCTGGAGCTTTGGCCCAGGACGCGGCGCTCACTTGCGCGCCGGTCCACGGATGTTGCTGCTGTTGCTGTTGATGATTGTACGTGAGAGGATGACTCGAGTGTGACGTGGGCGTGGTGGGAGTGTTTGGCGATGGTCGTTGCTGTTGCGTCTGTTGCGATTGCTGCTGTTGCTGCTGCTGGGGACTGCTAGGTACGCCGGGTGTGCTCGCCGGAGTGCTCGTTGTGGTCGGCGTTGTCTCGTGTTCGTTGGATTCGCTACGTTGTTGCTGTTGTTGTTGAGCTTGTATCTGTGTGGGCGACGCCTGGGTGCAAGTCGAGCTCGTGACAGGTTCTAGGAAACTAACGAGCGGCTGTTTTCCTCTACCCACGGCCTGTATAATGGCCGACGCCGTCGAGTGAGAGAGTATCTGTCGTTCGTCTTCCATTAGGGTAAGTTGATGCTCGCCCTGGGCGTGCGCGACGAAACTTTTCGCGTAGCCAAAACTGAGCTTGCATATGAAACACATTAGGATAGGTTTGACGGGTACTGACGCGGCAGGCGGCGGCGGTGCTGTGGGCGCCGGAAGGGGCTGTTTACTACCCTCCGCGCTCCTGTAACTGATCACCCGATAACTGTGCATCACGGGAAGATCGGGATTGTGCTGTTGGGTCGCCGAGCGCTGTTGTTGCTGTTGCTGCTGTTGCTGGTAGGCCTGATGCGCGTATAACCGCGATACATAATACGCACTCGCGATTTGTGGGAAAACTAAGGAGTGAGGAACCGATACACCGCGCCCATCTACAATACAACCGTCGGGCAGAGAGTCGTCCTCGCTGAGTTCGCTCTCGCCTTCGATGATATAGGCCGAGCCGTCCGGGTTGTAGACGATTTTACCGTCGAATTTCTCTACGTCACCGCCCGTCGGGCTCGGACTCGGGCTGGGACCCTTTTGCTGCTGACTCTGCGACTGCATCGTCATAGTCGTGGTGGTTGTGGTGGTGTCAGCGATAGGTGTGGGTGTTGGTATCGCGTCGCGGGTGCAGGGTTCTGTGCCCGAAGGTGGACTAGCCGTGCGGGGATGATGGGGCTGATGAAGTGCAGCCCCAGCCGCAGGGGGGGACCCACCCACTCGGCCCCCCTCCTCCTCCGGGCTCATCTCCTGCTTCTGCTGCGTGTACGTGGAATTTTGGAAGGGCCCGCCGTGTTGCTGCTGTCGCTGTTGCTGTTGCTGATGATGGGCCGCCACCAGCTGCAAGAAGTGATGCTCGATCGCGCTCGGCGTGTGCTGCTGTAGATGCGAGGGAGGAATGTTGTGGTGCTGAAGGTGGTACGGGGGATGAGGCTCACTGGAGGGCATCACCCCAGACGTGAGGCGGGCGCCAGCCTCACATCACCTACGGCGTCTGCGCCTGCGTTCTCCGGACTTCCTCCACGGACTCTTCTTCCGTGCGGATTCGCCCGCTTCCACGCCGACTGCCTCCCCGTCTTATATTCCTCCTCACGAAGGGACGGTTCACTAGCTACCCCGACGCAAGCCCAGGTCGTACCTGCAAAAATCCAAATAAAGATCGATTATTCCGACTGCCGTTTAATACTGACAATAATTTTATAGTTTTCGTATATAAGCGTATTTCAAAGTTATTAGAAATTCCGACTATAATTCGACTTTAAAAGTACTCCGAATGCTATCCAGTCGGATAAGACTTGTTCGCTCGCTCGTGACGGAATGAATTCGCAGGCGGGACATTTAGAAGTCGTCCAGTCGTCTAATCCGGTTAAACAGAGTCAACATTTCCGAGGACGGCCGAAAGATAGCGAAATACGCAGAAGTGCAGCAAGCTGCGTGTGCAGAGGATCGCCCGGAGAAGACGGCGGTTACACAAGGTACACAAAGCCGCGACGGAGAACCGTCGCGGTAACACAACGGCTCGCGTTGTGTTCGGATTACCTGAAGTGAACCCAGCTGTGTTTGCGATCGATCGGCCGAGCTTATCTATCGATGAAATATCAATGTTCCCGTCCGAGCAATACGAGAACGAAAAACGAAAAAGAAGCACAGCGACGACTGCGAGTCGTCGCTATGAATACTCGCCTGTATACCCTCGGATTAAGGATCCTTCTTCTCTTCTACGCGTGTTTCTTCCTCCTTTATCAACGGTTAAGAATTCGTAGCACACTGACAAACCATTGTCTGCTCAAGAATGACCAGAATCTCACTAAATTATCTCCTCTCGCTCTTTCCGATAAAATACTTATCTTTTCTTCTATCAGATATAAATGTTGCTACTTTTCGCGTAAATTTAATTATCTCTTGTATCAGTTTAAAAAAAAAGATCGTTAAAAATATGATCAAGTTGTATGCTCACAGGCTGTTTAATATTAGTGCATTACAATGTTGAAAGGAAACTTAAATGAAATTATATTTTAATAATTTGTACATTTCGATATCATTGCCAAGAATTTAATGACCTCTTTCCTGTACTTTGCTCCGTTAGGTTAAATCTTCTCTAACCGAGTGTACTTTAGCAATTTAAAAAATCTTACATTTGAAGTTCGCTAAAGATGGCACTTTTAAAGATTTCAGATTCTTAAAAATTTGTTGCCTCTGTTTAGGGAAAAGGACGGAATTAAAATTTTAGAGATAGGATTCCCAGGATAGGATTCTTACGATTCAACGCACAGGCAATAACGCGGCCTTACTTCACGCACCGTTAAAATAATCCGACTTCAAATTACGCAAATCGACACATTACAACTGCGAAAGCGGATGGGGATTACACACGCGTCGCAATTCCGGGTTAGGCAGAGAGAGCTAACGAGAACCGTGTGAGAAGAATTAGACGCGTCCTGCCGCGGCGTGGCACGTCACCCAAAACGAGATGCGCCGGTCGCTTTGATTATCGCAAGGGAGGGAGGGGGATAAACACGCTCACGGGAGCATAATCCACGTTTCCAGCGAAACGTGCGCGATGATGCGAATTCCTGCCGCGAGCGAGAAGGCGAGGGCGAAGGCAAGACTCTAATAATCTAATCCCAATTACGCGGGATCGCGGTCTCGAATCAACGTCGTGAGGTGGAGGCCGGCCGCAAGCATTCACGGAATCTAACGGATTAAAGATGAGCGCCGGGTGGGTGTAACGCGGGATTTATGCGCTTGGCTCGCGTGCGTGTGTACGCGGGGGTGTGGAACGGCGTGACGCGATCCGTCGAGAGAGAGTGGTATATCCCATCCTGCGGAAGAGAAGCCTGAAACCGATCCCGTCCCTCTTCCTCGCTGTCTCTTTCCCGATCGCTCTCCCCCTCTCACGCCCGTCGGCCGCGGGCGGTATCGCCGGACATTATGGTACATACGTGTATACGCGGCATTACACGGTTCCCCCTTCACCCTGTACGCTCCCTCCCGCTTCACCTTCTACTCCTCTCTCTCTCTCTTTCTCTCTTCCCATCGAACCGCGCCATCGCCACAGTTATAATTCCGCGGTGCAAACGCCATAATCTAGTCACCGTATCCCCCGGCATCTCTTTCTCGAACGATACCGCTTTTATAATGCGTGAGGTACGCCGGCCGCGATCGTTCCCTCGGATTATCATCGATCGATACCGCCAATCCTAGGCGAATCCTCCTTTGCACGGTGCCCAATCACGTGCCGCGCGTTCGAGAGACGTTCCGCGATCCCGATAAAACGGGTGCCTCGTCGACGGCGCTCATTAAAGCAAAATCGTACACGTCGAGGAATATAATTGCGTAGCCTATACTGGATCAGTGCTAAACGAGGAGGAGCAAAATGCCGTATTCCCGTAAATATGTAACGCTCTGCTTGAACATCGCGATACAAGTTTAGCTGAGTTCAGCTTTCAACGTTATAGATGCGAAGAACTGTTGCGATTTTACTGTCATGAATTAACATAAAAATTATGTTTCAATGTATTATATTATATTGTATCTAGTCAAACACATCTAGTCAACCCTATTCAATCATCTTCTGTTCCGATTCTTGCTTTCCCTTCTAGGATGCACGGAATTAGTCAAGATCTCTTTTTCCGAGAGTTCTCAGAATTAAAAATGTTGGTATTTATTTAATGTGACAATCTGACGATTCAGTACGGTATCATCTGTATAAACGATATTGATACGTTATCACATATTCCAAGTGGAGGTACGAGGTACGGAGAGAAGAATAAGGGTAACAAAGGGCATCGGGACAAACGGAGAACATCTGCCAATCTGACATCACCTGCCTCGACTCGCCTATTTCTAGTCAATTTATCACGCATTTCGGTAATGCTAGGAAGAACGGAAGGACGAGCTAGCGGCGTCGACGCGTCGACGTTAGAGGCGTATGGCGTCGAACGGCTTTGTTTTCGCAGGGCCCGGCCCTAATTAAACGATAGCATCTTAATTGTCTCCCGACCATTCTAACGCGGCGATTCATGGCCGCGATCGTTCCGAGGGTAGAGCGCCAAGTTTCGACGGTTTCTTATATTGCAGCGTCATGATTCCCGTTTGTATGTAAGCCAGAAATCTCTAGACGCTCAAAAAATTATTCATGATTCTTTTCAGGATAAAGGATATACACGAGTACGATTGTCTTATTTCAAAACTGCATTATTTTTTTTCGTATAATTAGATAAACTTGCAAACACACACATTTCTTAATTTATAAATATCTTTTAATTAAATCTGAATCGTTACAAATCCAATGAGATTTAATAAGACTTAATTATATTCTTTTTATTTGCAACGAAGAAAATAATTGTATGCAGGGTAAACTTATTTTCTATGTTACATAATATTAACATTTTTATTCCGCTTAATGCGTCTGAATAATTTGTGATAATGCAGTGATAATCTTTTAAAATTTGACAAATCACTCGAGATAGAGAAACGGTATCAAATCGATAAATATTTCACGAAGCAATCGGGACAAGCTAAAAATGCGCACACCGATGGATCTACGAGTGTACCAGCGAAGCGATACACCACGAAGCCCGACGTAATTATAACTTTGGAGAAAGTCGAGGACGATCACAGGTGGCTGATGAGTGTTCAATAGTGGAAAAGGGAAGCGCATGACATAACGCAGCGGGAAGAAAGACGGCGGAGGGCACGCGGTGGGATCGGGAGAGGCAGAGGGAGGAGAACGAGGACGATTCGGCGGAGGGAAGGAGCCTTCGATGATGGGAGTTAAATGTTCGGCGAAGGAGCGACCGCGGAGTCGACGCACCGTGCCCTTTTGTTTGTCGCGGTGTTTCGCTCGAAGGTCCCTTTGTATCCCTTCGGACGGAGGTAGGAGGCATCCGTGGTCCCTACGGGGCCCACATGGCGAACCCGGCCGCGTTTATTCGGCACGAAATACGCAAGATGCGCGCAATTATGGCCTCTCAATTATCTCGTACGCGTCTCGTTATTTATTGAATACCGTGCCTGCTTATTTCTCAGGCGAGTTTGCGTGCCGCGGTAAGAGGGTGTCCTCGGAAGGGTGGCGAGGGGGTAAGACTGCGGGCCGGCGGTTCCTTATTTTTTTCCTTGCGGGTTTCGACATGGCTCGACGTGTGGGGATGCATTGTTCGGGCTGATACCGAAACCGGAAGTCGTCGAAATTCCGCGTCGCGCAAATCGAGACCGCAGACTTTCGCGTGCTAAAAAAAAAAACGGCGCGCGCAAAATAAACAGGCGCATTACTAGAGCACATTACACCTCAATACGATACCCTTTCATCATTAATCCGCATTACGAAGATTATGTCAATTGTTAAAAAGAACATAATGTACAATATATACTACATAGTATATCTATTATATATGTATAGTAATTCACAGTCATTTTTTTAAGTATAGTCATCTTACTTTTTAAAAAGGATTATCGAGACACTATATGCTGCACGGTGCATTAGATTGCATCAATTGCCAAGTACAACGCACTGCGGCTTCGCGGTACAATTAACTGGGGCCGTATTTCTCTTATTATTGTTATTACGTGGCCGGACGGCTTTCTACTTAATATACGCGGGCCGCGAGCCTGATAAGAACTATCCACGGACAACGACCACGTTCGGCTGACGCATACGAAGCCGCGCGGAAACATACGCTATTGCCGCGCCGCGAATCGCATGCGTATGCGCTCCGTGGCTTGTATGCAAATGCCGGCGAGAAATAATTATAGTTGCACCCCGCGCGCCGGTGTCGTAGTGTCTTCGATCGCACGCCGATCAAAAGCCCCATCGTCGCGGAGAGGAGGAAGGAAAGAGACGCGCTGATTTATGATTAAAAAACGCTCAAAAGTGTCCCATTCGTTGCACTGCAGTTCGCATTTATGTAAATTGCCCGCCGCGTATATCTCGTCACGATAGTGCGAACGGGAGAAATGCGAATAACGGTTTTATTTACCAATCGTTCCTCCCGTGATTTCGTAATAGAAGTATCGATCGTTCTGTAACGCGCAGTCCTGAGTAATGCGATTGCGTGTAAACTCGTCACGATGCAAAACGCCGAGTTTCGCCGTAAGCTTGCCCAGTAACACGCGATCAATAATTATCTCCGTTTTTAACGGAGATATGGACTAATACATTATAGAATTATAGAAATAACTACGGAGGTGGATAATGCCGAGAGAACTCGCGCTCTTCGTAATGTTCAACGAACGTTTCCTCACATCGCTCGGAGGAACAAATTTTCCCAATTAGGAATTATTCACCGGTGAACGATAATCGCGGTCGGGTATGGGGGAAATTCGAAACGACTCGCACTCTCTCCTAGCCGAATGACTCGCAATTCCGCGCGATACAAGAGTTCTCCTCTTCTCTTATCGACATTTCGTGCTTCATGCTTCGCGCTCGCTGCTACAGCCTGTCGGGGGCCAACGCGTCTTCGCGCTATCTGATAAGCGCCGATTAATCGATATTATTTTGATTGCCCGAAGGAATCCGCTACGCGAGACGATATTCGTTCATGAGCGGTGGAGAGAGAGAGAAAGAGAAAGAGAGGATGAGTAGAAGGAAAGGTAGAGAGAATGTTGCACAGGTAAAAAGACTGAAGGGCAGCAGAAGAACCGATGGATGGGAGAGAGCGGTGCGCGGGCCCTCTCTCGCTCGAAGACAACGGCAATAAGTGAAGGGCAGAGCGCGCACGAAGGCAAGCGAGCCGAGCGCGCGCGTAATTTACGTGCAACATGGTTCCGAGCGGCGTTTAATCCGACGGTGGAGCCGGCGATTATGAAGTTAGGGTTGGGTTAGGTGCTGAGCGCGAGGAGGGCCTCTTTGTGATATCAATTAAGTATGATTTTCCTCCTCCCCCCCCCCCCCCCACTAGGGCGAGAGTGCGCAGCCTCGTCTTCCTCGCGGGGTCTCTCCGTCGCTCTTTTCGCACCGGCTTCTTCTCTCGCTCCTCTGTCTCTCCCTCACCCTCCCACCCGTTCGACTCTCCCTCTCCCCGCGGGGGTAACCCAGGGTTTAACCCATTCCCTTATAATTTCCTCCCAATGCACCGTGAGAAACTCGCTCGTAACACGCACGCGCACGCACGTACACCGGGGGCCCGCTTCCCCAACTCTCTCCCTCCCCCCCTTTTTCATGCTCTCACTCGTTCGCCCGCTCTCGTTGGCGGTCACCGATTATTAGATTTCATCGAATTTTCGTCGTCCGCGCACAGGCATCCGGTCCAGACACGAATCCGCCAATTAACCCCGTTAGCGTGTGGGGGATCCGCAATTAAGGCAACCGTGAGAGAGAAGTCCGATTCACGGCGGCGGCTCGCTTTTTCGGCGTAACGAGGATCCGGGATGCCGCACCATCAAAATTTCGCTGTTAATCTTACCCGATCGATTCAGGCCGTATATTACTAGATCACGTTTCACCGATCCTTCTTTTTCTTTTACATCTGCCCGTTCCCGATGCCGCACGAGAGAACATTGATTATTAGCGAGAGTAACAGATATGGTCATTCTCCGAGCTATGCGTCATTCGTTTCACGTTAATTCATCCTCTTTTATCTCACCTTGAAATACTGGTTATTATAAATACACGTTCAGTAATATACAATTAAAATGACTAATATAATTCTACTGATTGCGAACTTATTAAATCATATTTTTTACGAAAATCATGTTTGCATAATGCATTTAAGTCTCACTTTACTTAATCGTAATCGATATCTTTAATTCTGTAGAGCTTGTTTTGTTATCCGTTAGATATATACTTCTTTTAATTATAATATGTTTTTCTTGTGAAATAACCAGTATTGTTAGGAGAATATTTTCAAGTTGAGAAGAAAAAGTGAAGAAGCAAGATTCTCGTCTCATATGTAGGAAGTAGATTGCGGGGATGCGGCGCGAGATGATGCGAAATCTGCAACCGACTCGTTTGTTAACGTCGAGACGAGTTCCATAACGATCTCATTTAACTTCCCGGCGACACTTGACCCGCGTACGTCAGAGAACGTCCACGCAGCGTTGTTGCGTGCGCTTCGGTAGCTTAAATAAGAGGATAGACCATCAAGGGAAATACCCCCTTTAGCGCTATACGGAGACGCAGACCATAACATAACACTAACTGTAGCGTGTAACAATTTACCTTAAGATTTAACATTCCCCGTAAAAAGACTTGATGCGATCAATTCTGTGCCGCCAACGCGATGCAAAATTTTCTTTTAAATGCCAGATCAAAACGTTATCGTACAGCGGAAGCGTTCCCGGATCTTTCGCGAGCGTCGGTGCGCGTTTCTCGACTTCGACTTCGTTTACGGGTCGGTTTTGACCTTGCAACCGGATCCCCGATACCTTTCGACGGACACACTCGCGCCTCAAGATCGAAAAGAAGAACGTGGCCTCGAGGCTCCGCTCGGGCATTGTAGGAAGTGCTTTTTGCCCTGACGTCGTGCCCGAGCCGTCGACGGTCGACGTGGGGTGGCTAATGACAAAATCAATGCGACATAATTAGACATGGCGGCTACCTACCTACCCGGCTACCTAGCGATCTATCGCGACTTGCGGACGCGTCCGTGTGCGGGCACCTATACGAGCACGAGCCACCGTTGCGCTGGGGAGGAATTATTGTAAAAACATCCCTTAATATGATCGATACGGCTTCGTCGTTAGTTCGTGCCTGTCCGTTTCACCCCGATGGCAGTAGTACCTCGACCCTCTCATAGCGCGAGTTTCGCAGATTCGAATCGAATTTTCATTAATTTCATAAGAGCAAGAAGAAAGTTATATATAGGTATTCTCTGCTTTTCGAAAGTTTGTTTTACGCCACTTCGCTTTTATAAAAGATCTACATACATCTGTTTTCTGAAAAGTTAATCGAAAAGAAATCCGAAAAAAATTTTCACTTTTGCGAAAAAAAATTTTTTTCATGATAATTACTTATTCGCTTTACGCTATTCGGATTACGAAAGGTTTCATATGAGGAGACTTAAATTATTTCAAAAAATATAATTACGACTCTCTCTTTCTTTTGGAGAGAAAACGTACTCCTCTCCTTACGAGATGCCACCTAAATTTAGTGGTTCTCGACATCTTTTGAATCTCTTTTGGCACCTATTGTTAGTTATAAAAATACCGTCGTGGTCAAACGGTTCCAGATTATGTAATTGAGCGACATTCATAGGCATTCTATTCCAGAGATACCGCATTCCCCTATGATGCCGATCGATAAAGGACCATCGTTAAATAACGTGACAAATTCATGCATCCAGATGCACGCCCGAAAACAGGACGCACACGCATCGTTCGGTACCGATGCAAGCAGGGGTCAATGTGATTCCTCGCGTTGCGTTGCGCGCCACATGCGTCGTCATGCAGGGGATAAAAGGTAGTCGACTGAAACAACCGCGGCGGAATTGCTGAATTAATTATGCCGAGCATTGCACACCGTCGCCTCGCACTCGCACGTTTGCGCGACTTCGCCGGGGAAAAGATATCGATATAAATTTTTTCGCTCGGACTTGCTAGGGATGCCACACGTGGCTTCATGCGAGAGCAACGGATTCGTGATTAGCCATGTCTCGATCCCAATTTCACATCCCATATATGAATTTTACATTTTGTAAAATTCCTTCAAGATAATGGATGCTGATAACCTTATCTCGTAATAATTGAGAAGCTTGAAAAGGAGTTTTCGAGGGGCTAGGAGCCGATTGGGGCTACAGAACCATGGGTCAAAAATTTTGACTAATCGATTAGCATTACTTCAATATTTATGTCTATATAGACAACACGAAAAGACTGTACAGTTTTGTCAGAAATCGTTTTTCTTTAATAAATGTAGGGAAAAAATAGAGATATAGCATACTGTAATACTACTCTTAGGAAAAGAAATTTATTAAAAAAAAAAATTTATAATAGTTTTTCTTACCTTGCCGTTATGTATTATTCTTAATATTTCCAGGGGCACCGAAAGTAAATTATTATTCATGTGACAGTCAAGAGCAATGAGCACTTGAATATCCATGAATTGTGTTTTGTCACGGAAAGAGGTGGGCAACACAATTCGAAATCTATTATGTGAATCAGGCCTTTTTGATATCTTATTTGCGTATTTCCCTGAAAGATTTAAATTAGATTTAGATTAGATTTAGGTTGTGTTTTGTTTTTTTAATTAAATCTAAAAGTATATCATCGTACCTCTGGGTTCAAATCCGATCTAAAATTTGTCAGTTTTATTCGATCGCCACGATTGCCACTTCTCATCTGGTGATGGCAACCTACTGAGTATCTCGTCACGAGAACCTCTCTGTATTTGGAGAAGGAATCCTCCAAATATAATCCGTCTTTCAGAAGAAACGTTAAGCAGTTCCACAAATAGCAACTGGCAACTGCTATGTGTATTCCCCCCTCAATTTATAATATTATGATAGAGGAATATCTCGATCTGTCTATTCACTTATTGATTAATAGTCACTCCAAAAGAGTTATTTGTGACTTTCCATTGGCATGATTATTAGGATGTCACTAATTTTCAATCTGGAGTACTCTTCGTAATTCCACTGGTCTCGTTTTAAATTCCCATAGTACATTAAATAAGATATTACTGTACTACATTCATTACATTTTGCCTCATGTTCTGGTAAGTCCGAATAATATTGTCGTAGCTTGTCAGGTAGTGTGTGATTTTTATCGGGAAATATTCCACGTCTACTTATATGTGCCCTTAATGTTTACAATATCGAGTATCTCGTCAATATTAAATGTTAAGGCTCCTGGATACTCGCCGCGGCCACGTCAGAAGCGAGAAATGACACGTTAAGAATTCTTGCGTGCCATTTTTAAATAAAAAGATATTTGGATAAAAAAATATCTCTGAATGTCAACGTGAAGAAATTCAAGCAAGCGCAGGTAAACGGCGGGAGTAACTATGACTCTCTTGGAAAAAAAGCTAAATGCCTCGTCATATAATTAGTGACGGGCATGAATGGATTAACGAGATTCCCGCTGTCCCTATCTACTATCTCAGATCGCTTTAGCACACTTGTAAAATATCCCGAAGATTCTGTCCTTGCTCCGTTTTAAAATTATTGTTAAGAAAACTTCAGGTGGCCTTCCAAATATGGAGGAAACCCACAAGGTTGAGGGTTTGGCAGTAAGCTGACAACTTACTATGAGAAAACAAAATCTTGTCTCGAAACCTAAAAAATTCTGGGGTTTTGCCTTTCTATGTTTGCCGTTCGAAATCTGCGTTAAACTGTAGGTCCCATATATCTGACGCACACAGATATTTCTCAAATAGAACCTAAAAAATTCTGAGGTTTTGCCTTTCTGTGTTTGCCGTTCGAAATCTGCGTTAAACTGTAGGTCCCATATATCTGACGAACACAGATATTTCTCAAATAGTTAAATTGATAATCAATTTAATAATACTACGTACAATGTGTATAATCTACGTGCGCAACGTATATGCGCAATGTATATGAAGAGAAGTCACCACGCTCGGACACGAGTAATAGGACTGAGGATTAATAATACTAACATAAATCTTCAAAATATAAGAGATAGGCGACGGAAGGCGAACGTCCTTTCATACCCGTGAAGTCATCATTAGTGTTGCGACCTCGCGCACATCGGTGAAGCAGAAGCCGAAACTTCTTTTAAGATTTCACTAGACCGGAATGTGGCGAGGTAGCGTTAGTTTCAACGGGATCAAGAGACTATCAAACTCTTCAAAATCATAACTTGTCGCAGACGTAAAATCCAATAAACAAAATCCTATAAAATTATTATGTCTCTATTTCGGTTGCACAATGAGATGATTCGTGCCGATAAAATTCGACCCAATTTTTTACATTTTCTTATTAAAAATATGCGTTTGGAAAGAATTTTGATATAACGAATCTTGTTCTGTCTTATCATATTTTAGAAATCTAGATAGTTCGCGGACAAAAGCGCAGCAAAATACTGACTCTTGTCAGTCTAAGGGAGTGCCCTCCTGTGTCTCAACACATGCTTCAGTGAATTGGCATAAAAAAAACATTACGGAATTCAGAGAAGGTCTAGGTTCCAACCCTAGTTGGAGTGATATTCATCACACATTTTTCACTAAATTCTTTATAATAATTTAAAAGATGCTTGTTCAGCATCAAAAAAATTAAATCGATAATTATCGATTTAATTATCCCAACGAGACTAATTCCACTTCGGAATTAAAGGAATCAATCGTCTTCATCGTCACATAGTTTCATCTCGATTGACAATATAAGAATATAAAAGATGGCACTTCTTGATTTATTCTTGATGGCTACGTCCTTCCGTCCTCTTCAACATATAAATCTCCCCAGTTACGACACTTGCAAAGGCATTGGAATGGTGGTACTTTATTCACTATATAAAAAAAAAAAAAAAAAAAAAAGATTAATAAACTGCTGTAAATAGATAAAAACAATATTAAAAAAAAATTAAAAAAAAAACATTTATTCGTTATAATTGAATTTTTGGAGTAATGCATGGCTCTGAGAGCAATACAAATACATTCGTAGTTAACAGATCTCGAATTTGATCCCGACTATTATGCATGCTTCGGTTTAATAACAGATTCATTTGGAATTTATAGCTGTGAAAGAATAGCAGATGGAAATTAACTCGTTCTGAGAACTCAAATTTCATTTTTGAGGTAACGTGTGGCTCCGTGTGAGAGCGATCATTTCGTGATCGGCAGGTCCCGGATTCGATTTCGATTTTCATCCCTGTATACCTCGATTTTACAAGAGGTTGACTGGGAGATTAAAAGTTGTGAATGGTCGGTAGAATTTTTTATTGGCTACTCCCCCCCGCATAGTGCAACACCCGAAGCGAGCGAGCGGGTGGGCTCCTGATTGGATTTCGGGGCCGGTTCTAGGTGCTGCGCTAATGATCTCCGTTAGCAGATGCCTCGCACCGAGGGAACCGAGCGTTCCGCGTTGATTTATGGTCGCCCAAGAATTCCGGCAAATTCGCGGCGCATACCACCGCAGCGCAGAACGGCACGGTTTCATGATCTAGTAAGTCCATCTGTCGAGATGTACGCTCGGATAATCGCAAATTCGATTGTCATCCAAATAAAAAATGACCTCATTCTTAACCCTTTAATAAGTACATTCCTAAATTTACGTTCTGAAAATTCCACGCGCAAAATGATGCGCTCGTACATCTGTTCTCTTTTTACGTCCTTAAATATATAGATAGCACAATTGTCTCTTACTGTATTGATACTTGGAACGATGGCTGCTATAATAACTGCCATTACATTTTAATCGTTAAACCAGAAGCAACTAAAAATCATGTAGTATTTTATGCCCGCACGTCCATACTTTTTTGTAGCATAGAATTAACATAGAAATAGATCAATCTCTCTAATGTCTTTTCTGGCACGCTTTTATAACGAGACTAAATTGCGCTTTGACGATTATGTTCCAAAAATAAACGAAACTTGAAAAATGCAAAACTGAAGGCCGCCAATTTCTGTGCTGCGCGTTCTAGGGTTAACATTATTGCGCGTTATGACGCAGCGAAATTACTTCGAGCTCCCATTCGACGCGAACAAAGCCGCAACGAAGTCTGCCGGTTGCACAATGCGACTTCTTGCCTGGTGTAAAACTTTGTATAAAACCGAGAGCGAACCGACGCGACACGATGCGACGCGACGCGACGCGACGATGGCATGGCATGGCATGGCATGGTATGGCGTGGTATGGCGTGACACGTGGCGTCGTACGCGCTTCGATTCGAAAGAGATAGATGGAGAAGGCGCTTTTATGCACACAAGTTTCAGTATAGCGTACGCGGGGCTAATTATACCCCGGACAAAGGGTTCGCCCGCCGATGACGCACAAGTAAGCTCGGAAACATTGATGAGAAAGAGAAAGAGAGCTGTCTATAGCCGTCACAGCCGGCGCGACGATGCCGCCGCGCGCGGAAAGCCGGAACCGCGCTGGTAATCGCGCCGCGAGGTGTTTACAATTTATTGTTGTTTGTTCCGCCGGCGCGAGGTGAACGAGCGTCGATAAGCTTCGACGAGGCGGGGAAAATGACGCGTAACGTGGCCGCGGTGACGGCGACAGCGATTGCCGTAGCAAGGAAGTATTATCTCGGCTAATTGAACCCTTCGAGCTAATCCGACCGCTCCGCTCCGCTCTGTCTGGGACGCGCGCGCGTGTCGCGTTCTCGCCGAGACGAGGATCGCGCGTCGCGCGTCAGCGGAAGGCTGGAAACGCCATCGCGAAGGTTCGTCTCGCGGCGTTACTCGTGCATGTCGACAAATTGATTTAAACGGTCCGCACACCCACCTACCCGGCCGCTCGACAGCATGGCACCGCGTTCCGACGCATTACCGGGCAAACCCACCTATCGCGAGAGTATGGCCGCGAGATCAGATCGGGGAACTATCCGCACCGCTTTCACGCCAGAGACATGGATAATGCTGACCGGGGAGAGCCATAGATCAAAATCGCACAATACCCGAGATTATTGAGCGCGCGATAAATTTTTCCTCGTCCACGAGGAACGGAAGAAACAAATGCACTTTTATATCGCTACACTATAGTTATGCAAATGAGAGAAATACGCGCTGTGTCTACGTGTTGAAAAAGATAAATCATGTAAATCCGCGTTAGTTTCATTGTACACTTTCGTTCTGTAAATCCGCGCGCGCGCGCGCGCGTGCTCTAGATCAGCTGGTATCCGACGTTGGGTCGTTAGATTCTCAGCGGCGATCTCATTAGGCGAACCGCGCGGGCAAACAATCCGCGGCATAATAACGACTCACGCGTTCTCGCGTTTAGTGCTTTCCTTCTCCCCCGTTGTCACCACGCCAGATATACATCTCACCCTCTCGGTCGTGCGTAACCCTTTATGGCGAACGCACGCGCGCGGCGCGGAGGTAATCCGGGGTCCCTCGTGCGATTATTTTATGGATACCAGTCCGCGCTTTCGTTCAGCGGCGACTCGTAAAAGGGCAGGGAGCGAGCTCGCGCCCGAGATGGATAAAAGGCGCGAGAACGAGAACAAACGGAGCCTTGTTACCGGCGAACCGTTCGCATTCGGTTGATACATCGCGAATGTTGATATCGTCGCGAATAAGAAAAAATATTTCATCGCGCGAATAAGAAAAAAAAAGAACAAACTCAGTTCCGCGACGCTTGTTATTACATCCTGTTTTTCAAGATATACAGCATAGGAAGGTCACTTATGAAATTAATCCTTCCCCGCTCGCGGAGAATATTCCGCGGGAAAGAAATTGCTTTGCATGTCACAAACGACATGTTCTACAAATCCATCTAATCGCTCGCAAACATTAGACTTGAATAAATAAGTCTATCTTATATAATTCGTTATGCTGCGCATTAATATAAAATTTCTTTAATCTCTTAATGATAGAGTACCTTGAGAGAAGTATCTTGTGTGCGCGATATCTGATAGAAAATTAAGAGGATCAGATGCTAAATTTCATTTCAGAAACTAGAAATAAATATTGAATACTAGAAGAGATCGAACGAGATGAACAAGTAAATAAAATTGTTAGATAAATTATTGATTTAATATAATCTTCTAAATCCTGAAGAAATGTCAAAATGTTTTGACATTTCGTACGCACGCTTTTACACGTTGATGTAATACGTGGATGTCTATTCAATATTTTCTTCTGACAATGAGATACCTGTTCCGAGCTCTAAACACATTTCACCAGCCCCGATGACAGAACCGAAAAGGCCGGATTCCTAAAGCTCAGCTTTCAATATCCCACCGAGTGCTAACCTCTGGGACGAACTTTCACAAAAAGAGATTTCTCAGAAGTCAAGGTTTTTTTGTGATGACATCCTAATCATCGATAGATAATTATCCGAATCAACAAGGGATTGAGACATCACCTCAGCATAGTGTTTATGGCTTATTGTCAGAGCCACTTTAAGTAAAGACTGCTAGGCAGCTTTAAGAAAGAGAAAAAGAGACAATACCGCTTTTGTGTGTTTTCCCTCTGAAATAACTCTTGTATAGGACTCCTTCTATGGTAATTATAACAGACAGAGAAAGGTGGAGAGAAAGGGCAAACGTTAAAGACGATGCTTGTGCGACTTGGTTCTCTAGCGAGGCTTAATCGTCTTACTTAATCGCAATTAATCGAGCGGCCATATGTCAGGGCTAATCGACCTCAGTTGCACGTCGAGCTAAGCGATCGGCTAGATTTCACCTTTCGATGATTACGTTCCCAATTATGTCCGCCATCTCTGTATACATTACAAGCCACAAAAAATTTTTTATTATTCTCGGTAACTTCTACATTGTATCATTAATACCTCTGGCATCCTTCCAGCTAAAAATAATCCACGTTAAATCTAACAATAAAGGTAAATAAGCCGCAGAAGCATTTTAAAGCAAAAGTTCAATCGCATTTCGTAGAAAAGATATTTGCGACTAACAATATTTCAATTTTGAGTTTATTGCTTTCGCAGAATTGTGGATGTAATTTCGCCGATCTTTCATGCGATAATAGCTAAAAGCATTTCGCTGAAATGTCTTAAGAGCGCGAGTAACTTTCAAGAATGTAATTTACATAAATCGATCAAGGAAAAAAGCTTTAACAGTACATTTATTTTTAATCACGATAAAATCAAACGACAACGATAAACATAGATACAAATAATTTTATGTGTTTCTTACTATAATTTATTATATTCATTTATATTTAATATACGTTCTGTGAATTAATGTCAATATACCGATAATAATTCAAATATTCTAACGCATCTTACATCGAAAACATCGTTCGATCTACCGGATCTTTTTATCAGTACACTTGAAATCGATAGGGAAACATCGAGAAAGCTGTCTTTCCATAATATTGTTAAAATGCGACGCGATTGAAAAACGCCACGCCGGATTCTTCGAAAAACTGACCGCCGCTAGGCGAGGAATTATCAAATTCCTGTGCGCGAACGAGATCATTAGAGAGGCTGTCGAGATGAACGGACAAGAAAGCCGTACGTGTCGAGTCGCCGCATTCGTTTCCATCGATCGGAACGCGTTTGTTATTCGACGGGAAGCGTCGTCGAGGAGTCCCACGGCGAATCGCGGCGAGCGCAAGTGGCGAAAGAAGAGTGAAGGAGGATGGACGGGAAGACGATCGCCGTTAACGAGCCGTCAATCTGGGGCCGCAGAAGTGTCGATGACACCTGTTAGGAGACGATCGGCAGATGCTGCGCGTCGCGCACCATCTCTCAAGCGAGGAAATCATTATTATGGTCCTTCGTGCGGTTCAAAGTGAAAATACAATGTTCAATTTTGCTCTTCGTATTGAAGGACACGTCGGGAACGTGGAAAGCAAATGATCACGAAGTGAATCCATCGTATCGATAAAATATTTTTACACGATTTTCTTTCATGACGTAAGAAGGCGAGTGCACTCGCAAAAATATCAGCTTCGACAATGTGGAATAACTGCTGCGGGGTTTCGCGAAGAGAATATTCCGAATGTCGCTCGTCAAGTGTCGATAGCATCCGGAGATCAACATGGCCTGCTCTCGAGGCATCAAACGAATCGGAGGAGGCCTTTTATACATCTGCGATGGGCCAATGGCGGGTACGCCATCATCGTGCGCCCATTAAGTGTCGCGTGTGCGCCTCTTTATTGTCCTGCTCGCGAATGAGATATGCGGGCGCATTGTCTGCTGGAATTATTACTAATTGCCGGTCGTCCTTCGACCGCTCGGCTGCGAGCATTCTTACTCGAGGGATAGGCGCATTATTTCGAAAAACAATCGTCGGAATCACATCCTATTGGGCGGAAAATGTTCCATATGAAAGAAACAAAATTGATAGTGAGTGAGTGAGTGAAATTGAGAGTGAGAGAGAAAAAGAGAGAGACAGAAGCCAGTCATAATTTATTAATTTAACTTGAAGCAGCATGAATTATGGTGGTTGAACTGTTAGGAGAAACTATGGTGGACTATTATGGTATAATATTAGACGCATACTATGTGCTTGAGACTGAAGGGCTGAAACACGCTATCCTGGGGAATACTGTGCGCTTGGGTTATATTTACCTGAAAGTTTAATTATAATTGCGTGTGTGTGCGTGCGTGCGCGCGCGTGTGTGTGCGTGTGAGAGAGGGGGTGGGGAGAAGAGAGAGGCAGAGAGAAGAGATATGATATATTGGAAACTATCGAATTCTATTTTGAGGTATACGTATGTAGATTAAAGAGCATAAGTTCAAAGGAAACATGACTATATACTAGTGATTACTTATGACGTTTCCTAATTACTCATCTATAATATCTAGCTAAAATTATATATATATATATATATATATTTTCAAACGTCAGAAAATCTAATTTAAGAAGTCATGTCTAAAGAGAAATCTATATGATTGCATCGCGTTTACGTGTTCGCGATAAGCATTTTGACGAATTTATTTCCGTGATTATTGTTTCTCATTGCACATGTAATAGGGTAGACATTCGAACGTCCATCGCACGGTATTCTGGCCTAGCACTTCCGAAGACATCACTGTACGAAAATACGCCGCGATTGTCACGAGCAACGGTACGTCGCGTCGCCGGGACCCGAATTGGGGAACTGTCCCCCACGAGGATTATCCACTGACACGCAATCATTGAGGCTCAAAATTACGTGGGCACGGCACGCGTTTATCTACGTCGTATCGATACCTAATCACTATACTTGGCGTGGATATGTCACAGCTACCTCTCCGACATACGAAAACAGCCAAGTGCCTTCTATCCTTAGATACCGCGTTCTTCTCTCACGTTAACAATTTATGGAATGAACGACATAAACGAGAGTCGGCAGCAAAGACCTAGAATCATCAGATTTCTGCGTGTTATATTCTCGAAATAATTTCGCCGTCGTTTTTTTTTATCGAGGATAGTTTCGCGTAGAGACTATTTATATTTTATGAAGATACCTGCCATTTGAAATTTCTCAGAGTAACAGCTAAGCGTTCGAAAGTTAAGCGCTGCAACATTCATTCTCACAAGTCTGGAGGGACATAAAAGTGATTTTGCGAATCGGGTCTAGCTGTGAAAGAACGCTGCAACACGAAATTGAGGCCTAAAGCCTATCGAGTGCGTTTCACACCGGTTTCACGACGGTTCAACGCGATCGATCGACCGATCGGCCGGGTCGTATCTCGGCCTCCACGACGCAGTGTAAAAAGGTATTATTTTACGGGGGAAGATAAGGTGATGAGGAACAGCCGTCGCGTCTCTCGGCGGCTATCTGAATCGCTGCCGGACACCCGTTAGCTGTGCTCTAGCAGAACGATGTACTCACGCGGCTTCGCAGATACGAGCCGGATAAGGCGGATATTCAATTATTCATATACCATTAGCCGACGCACGTATACCGGGTGTGCGCGACACGAAGGGATTCGCGCGCAACTCGTTTCGTAAGTACTGGTGTAATTTCCTCGGCCAACAACGTGTCATTATTGGGAAGTCGGAGGGGGAGAGCCGAACGCGAGGGGGAGGGGGAGCAGGATGAGAAAGGAAATAGACATAAAGCAGGGAAAGAGGAGAGAAAGAGGGAGAGGAGGATGGAGAGGAGGAAGGAGAGGGGAGGAAGAAAAGAGCGTAATGTGGCCGTCGATAAAGGTGTATCGATAGCGGTCTCAGCGGCGTCGATGATCCGCGCCTCGTACAATGAGTCACGCGGTGAATGATTGATTGGATGACTAGTGAGTCAGTACGCGGGTGCGCGTCAAGGAATCTTTACGTCATTCTGGACGATCATGCTGATTTTAATCGTCGACGGAGGTCGCAGGACTCTCAGACGAGATGAGCGTGCGCGCGCGCGCGCACGAGAAGGAGAACAAATTTCGATTCGAGTCCATTATCGCGCGAAGAAGATGTGCGATTTCATAAGAAATAATTGTTGCGGTAAACGTAATTACGCTGGGATCTGTAGCGAAATAGTTATATCGACTTCTGTGATCGTGTAAGTGTCTATTAACATGGTTAATCATGAGTAGCAAGTTTCGAGAAAAAATACAGAAGATTAAAATATAATATGCGGAAATAAAGAAATGGAGAATTAAAGCTACGCCTTTTATATTAACAATTTAATAATATCATAAAAACGTTTCTTTTCTCAAGCTCAATACATTTCTATTCACCTCCAGGATGTCTTGTGTCGATTACACTGCCGTCAGGCAGACAGCGCTGTAAATATCTCGAACTCGAGAAAATCCTCGCGACTTTTTAAGAATTCAAGCAGTAAGAAGAGCGAGTCGATTCGTGACTCGCGAGGTTCCGATCTCGACGCGAAGGAGTATCCCCGACATAATGCACGCCGCCCACGTGACACGTTCTACGACTCTCGAAGGGATGAATGGAGCAAGGTAATCCTATTTCGAAGGCGGGACGTGAGGAATGTCCTTGTTTCCTGTGCTTCGTAGGGTTACGCTCTCCTAGTCGCGGAGTACTCTTATCGGAAGGTAGGATCACATAGTTAGGGTCGCCCACGCCGACGAAGGAAACTTCCTGTTCGAGACGCACTATATTCGAGGCCATTAATTTATTCGTGCGATTAATTGTATTCTGTCGCGATAATATCTAGCTCTTCCACATTATTTTTTAGCGTAACGAGAACAAGTAACAATGTACTCCCACGATTGTTTTGTATCGTATTATATGCATGATTAACGATTTTTCGAAATATCGATTATCAATTTATCTATATATTTCTTGATTTTTATAATTCTAAATACCTACACCCTACACACGTTCCTTTTTCTCTTTCTCGCGATTTGTGTGTTGAACGAATTTAACAAATATTCAATATTTGCAAAATTATAAAAACGTTTCGCGGATAGATAGCGAGAAAAGTTGGAACTGTGAAATTATATTCAACTTTACACGCGCACGTCGCTGCTCGATCGCTCTGCAAACAAATTGACGATATAGCAGCGTATGCAACTTTATCATTACCGCTGTATAGGTATGTACCATTCCGAATTGCTCTCTCGGTCTTTTCGCGTTTTCCGTGAGATGTGCAGTGTATCGTTAACGGTTAATTTGCCTGACGTGACGTACGAGCAACCCGTCTCACGCTTTGACACGCGTATTATTTATCCACTAAGTCGAAAGCGCAGCCTCGCTACTGAAAGATATGATTGCAATAATAATGAAAGCAGCAACCGCACTCGTCGTGTTATGCGTCGACAAAGGTACGCGCGTGTAAACCAATGCGGATAATCTCGGCGCATAATCGATCGTTTTGTTTTCACAAAAAGCCTACGATTTCCGATCGAACGATTTAAAAATTCTATCTGTCAGACAGCTGTTCATTGCACTGATATATTCGCTCTCTTAATTCTATCCTCGACAAAATTATGAGAACTTACATGACATGATATGTATAAATGTAATGAGAACATGTTTAGTTTTAGCTTCTCGATCAATTGGTCCGTTCACTTTACGCGATTTAAAGTGCATGTAGTCCAGTGACTGGATGCGTAAAGTGAATGTAATATTTCATTGACATATCGTTTTGCAGCCAATGCTGAAAAAAATTGCGGCGCGTTTCAGCACGTTTGATCGATTATCGCGCGACTCCGGGCGTGAAAATCAACGGTAGCCGCGATAATAATCGCACGCTCGTCGCGGATTCGCCACGGCGAATTCCGCGATGGCGTATTTTTCTCGGCGCGCGATCGCGTTCGCGCTCCGCCTCGACGAGCGGGCCTCCGCTTGGCGCTGGCCGGTGGATATTCGCGAATAGTATCGCTGAACTGGCTCCGGGGGGCTTCGCTCGAGAGCACGTGTCCGTCCGGCTACATCCGACAGATAGACAGACAGGCGAAGCGGGAGGAAAACACCGAAGTGTGAATATCTCGTGACCGGTTACACGGCGGGCAGGACACTTTTGCGCGTAGCGTCGCAGTCGTTGACACGCTGATTTGTATTCGCCTCGTGAAAGGAAGGTCGCAGCGTGTACTAATCGCTCAAATTCTTTATGTTTCACCAACCGCCATCGCCACCGCCGCCGCGTCTGCATGCAGCGAGAAGTCATTCGTTTTCTCCGCGTCGATCTACCGACTATTGTAATTCTCGTCTGATTCTTCTTCTGCTTCGGCTACTTTGCCGATGTTTTCCTTCCTATTTTTTTTTCGTACGTCGCGTGTACTTCGTACGCGATTTGCACTTAGTGGCAAAGGCGGGATAGTTGTGTAGCGTTCAAAGAATAGATCAACAAGGTATTCCGGATACCGAGAATGACTCTCTGTTTTACTTACTTTAAATTAAAACGGAGCTAAAATCACGGATGTCGGTTTCCTACATTCTTGGCCTGAGGGCCAAGAAATAAAAAAAATTTTATGTATGTATGGTTTACTGAATTAACAAACATCGATTATCAATTTATTTTCCAATGTTTATAATTATTGCTAACTAGATATAAACTTATAAACCCTAAATTGACTTCGGTCCATTTGTATGTTTTAACATCTATATGTTTAAATATTTCAACGTTACGAAAGATTTTGATCACGTTTCATCTTCGAATCTTCAATTACTATTACTACCGTCTAATATATATATATATATCTACAGTGGAAATTGTAAATATACAACATCACTAAATGGCCCGACGTAGTCAAGATTGCCTTATCGCCTATTAGTTCTGATTGCAACTATGTTATCGTCACCTTCCAAGGAACTAGTCGTCTTGATTGATATCGGAAAGCGTAACGGAAGTATAAATGACACCTATTACGTCAATCACGTCGTTTAATCTCCCAGTGATCAAACATTTATATTTTTCGTTTTTTCCCCCTTCAAATCCTCGATAAGCGAGAGCTCTCTTTCTATCTCCTGAACATCACCGATTTATTTTACGATCGGAATTGTAATCGTCGCTTGATTGCTATGACTGCGTCGCGAATGCATAAAACATGAATTTACTATGACAAGAACATATTCTCTGCCTAGTTTTAAGATCTTTCTACGAGAAATAAAGCGACTTAGTTTACCAGATGTCCGCCAATAACGTGTCCAATTGCAGCAAAAGAAATCGTAATTTTTATCAATTTCAGTACACGAGTACGATTCGAATCAATATATATAACGATAATATTCGTTTCATAAAGCTGAAGATAACGCTTGAATTATGACATTGCGAGGATTATAAAATGCACATTTCAAAAAGTGTTATAAAAGTTTCTTTTCTAAAAAAGATATTGACTTATGTCATTTCTTATAGGTATTGGACGTTTTTATAAAAATACGTTATTTATTCTTAATTACACCGCTAACGGCGTACTCGCTATTTTTATTGTCTCGACCTTCGTCAGGCACCAGAACCGGTTGAAATTTTCGACTTGAATTAAACGGAATGACGTGGCGTTCCGGTTCCAGCCGAAGGTACTACTTAATTGGTACAAACAAATAATGACGGAGTGAAACAGCTTTAACTTCGCGCGTCGGCCGACGTGTCGGCCATTAACGAGCGTCGCAACGACGATTGCTATTTAATTGTGTCGTTTGTTACCTCTCCCCGTTTGTCCGCGTATTCACGGCGCTTCATTCTAGTTACTTAATGAGTCGCCTAAAATTTACACGGAATTAAGTGGAATGACACGGCGTTTGGCGCCTATCGAAAGGACTCGATTGAAGAGGCGCGCGATCGGCGGAGTGATGCGCGCACTAGACGATACGTGGACGGTTAAATCTGCAAGCACCGGTAACGAGGACATGATCACAGGACGAAGAAACGAGGAAGAGAGGGATCGGATGGGACGGGATGGGGAGGGAGGGAGGGTCCTGCAACACGGAGGGCCTTAAGTCCCCGCGCTATTGAAGACACGATCCGACGACGATTAACTTCTGAATAGATTCAAGCACGATGGCTTTATTACATGTATCGAGGAGATGAAAATAGCTTTTACTGGACAAAAATGTAAATTACTATTTTTGAAGACAACAAAGCACGTTCACTCATATCTGCCTCATAATAACAATACTTTCTAGAAATATGTTTTCCGACAATGTTGCAATTTATGTTACATTTACTATAAAGTCAATAAACAAAATGTTAGTATATCGGTTTGTTTAAACTAAAGAAACAATGTCGAAATTGAAAAAAAATTAAGAATTAACATCTTTCACCTGTTATGTGAGATAAGTGCATTGGAACAAATTTGTCTCGATATCGAATGAACCTGCTACGTAGCGGCACGTAATTCCAGAGAAAACATCTCAATGTTTTGACGTGTGCCTGCAGAGTGTGTACGTGGGTACGAGGAATAGAAGCGGAAATTTCACACTAAAGAGCCGATTCCGATGCCAAAGTAACCGCGAGCGTTTTTGAAATGCAAAATTCTCACATGCCGATATCTCGCGTGTTAGTACAGTTCGTTCACGCTTGCCACTTGCGGAGAGAGAGTAAAGATACGCTTGGACAAGTAATTTATATGATAAACAACGTCAATGTGTTGTACTGCCGCGTGTGTAACTATTATCGCAACGAGTTACAATAGAGAAGCACGACACGTCCTCGTGCAGGACGTGTGCCAAGAACGATTCCTAGTACGATCCTACGACAATTCGAGGGCTGTCTGGAGCGAAACAATGTTCGAAGTTGAAAATGTCACAAAAGAGCGAATAAGAAAGAATTACAATACCGTGAAATAAGTCAACGATTTATATTTCTCTCGAACAATAAATGTGACTTACGTACTATAACTTACTATTTATAACTATTATCTTGCGTTGATATATTTTATATATTTCGCTTTTTTCTTCAATACCATTTTATTATTTTATACATGTCACAAACATCGTAAATAAATATCAGACACTATATAAATATATTTCTGTATTAATTTTACGATTTATAGACGTTATATACGTTTCTAGCGCTATGCAAAATTTATTAAGCGCACGGTGCACAAAAAATATCGCGGGTGGCGAAAAATTTAAATCCTATTCTGCCTCCGACAATCGTGTCACGAGTGTTGTGAAAGGTCCGTGTTCGGGAGCGACGCGGGCAACGCGACGTGGCGAGGATCGACAGACGAGTCGCGCCAGATCCGGATGCCGAGACGGAGGCTGCGAGGAGGCTGAGGATCGTTGGGGCGACTTCGTCTTGCGACTATCGCCAGTCTCTGAAGCGCGGGCGCCGCGCAAAAAGTCGCTCGGGGCCGGTCGCATACGTGCAACGTAAGCACACCTATGCAGGTGTATACGGCATACACGCGGCCGGCTCGCGGAGCGCGCGACACGCCGCACCGCGCGCCGCAAGCTCCTCCTGTTCTAAATCACCGATAGACATCTCAAGGCTGCCTATCCGAGACTGTCCGAGAGTCGCCGGGGCGTCAATTCCGGCGGGCACGCCGAGCCGGAAAATAAAAGAGCGAAGAAGACCGAGAAGAGAGGAGATCGCCCCTTCTTCCATGGTATTCTGTGGGGTTTCTCTATCTTCTGTCTATCTCAACCTTCTCCATCACGCTCGCGGGAAAATCTTTTTCTCTCCGGATCGTATCTCTTGGTCAAATGCGCGTGCGTGCAAAAGAGAGAGAAAGAATTCGATTATAAGGCTGTCTGGAAAATTGCGAAAAGCGCAAGAGGTTAAGGAAACTGCGAAAAATTTCTACGGCATGATAAAGATAGAAATGAGAAAAAAGTTTTATCAGCAACATATATCAACGTTTTAGTATCTTATAATCATCGGAAACTATATATTCAGAAGAAAATGTCGCATCGCAAAAATTCACTGATGATCGCTACTATGCCACAGAGAAGGACATATAGTAAAGTAAGGTCAATGCTAACCGATATCAAAGGAATCAATTCGTACTTAAATGCTGCGTGTGGCGAGGAGAATGTCGCCAGAATCGACCGCGTAACTACTTCGTCCGAGCCTTTTGTCGATCGAACAAAATAATTAACGAAGGGAACCGGGAGTCTCGTTTGAATCGATACAATTTCCGCGCGTGCATGCACGCATATGTGTGTGTGTGTGTGTGTGTGTGTGTGTGTGTGTGTGTGTGTGTGTGTGAAACACGAGCGTGTGTACGCGCGCATGTGTGCACGTGTGTAACGAGCGAGCAATTGTCTGAAATCACCGGTGTTACGCAACACTAATTAAATCCTGTCGGTAATCACGGCCGCCGATACCATTAGCCACGACAAACATTGTCAAACGGCGCAACGAGGTATAAATAACGTTCATGTCGGCGGCGATACTTCGAGCCGAATATAATCGACGTTATAATAGTCATCGGCGCAATTTAGTCACGTCCTCGTCTATTAAGCCGCGATCGCTCGCAGACAATCGCTCGCGGAGGCGGACATCGTGACATCAGGAACAAAGATGTTTAAAACCCGTTATGGAACTTTCGATGTTGTTAATTGTACATGCGCGATCGAGTGCAATTTCCCTATGCGTGTAACTTAAAGATATATCAAAAGTTCTATTTTATTTTAAATTTTATCGCACACGAATAGATTTATGCCTCTCGCGATTACACTTTTATACATATTCATAAACTGGCAAATTCTAAATCCGTCAAACAATGTACACGAGGCGGTAATAAAAATGTTTTGCTCACTTGAGAATCAAAATGCAAGAAACTACTCGGGTAATTTCATTAGTCTCCTTGATGGCCAAGGTGTTAAAGAAGAAAAGAAGAGGACGAACGAAGGCAGGTGTATTAAATTTTGATCGAGGGAGTGCCCCTCGTATCGCTTCTCCCCGGTAGACGCGTGTTTATATGCAGCCGCTTTAAAAATCCGCTCGCCAATCCTTCTGAGCAGTCCGTTCACGATTCCGACCTTTACATTCGTACAGCATGTCGAACCAATCTGGTCGCGACATCACGCGCCAAATATGCGAGGTGTGGCGAAACAGAAAGACAGGAAGAGAAAGAGAAAGAGAGAGAGCGAGAAAAAGAGAGAAAGAAGGACAGCAAATCGGCGCCCACACCGAATTCGCGCCACGCCATTAAACCACCCAGCGAGGATCACCGGTTCGATGCAAGGTTGCGGTAACGTGCACGCAACCGGCTACGAATGCAAGAATGAAATCCGAAATTGCTTCAAGCTCGCACGATGCGTCGAGGGTATTTGAGTACCCGACACTTCAGCCGAACGGTGTTTATCATTTCATTTATTACCGAATTAGATTCATGGTTCGTAAGAAACAATTGACGGGAAGGGATTTTATTTGCGTAATCTGTTAATGGACACGAGCTCCGTGAAGATCGGTAGTGGGATCGTCCGAGAGCGATCACGACGACAGCTCTCTTCTCTCGGCGGCGCGAAAAAAGAAAGAATCACGCAGCCCCGATCGCTGGAGGGATTGGTGGAAGGGAACGAGCGCGGCAAGGAACGTGTACCGGACCAGTTGTGACACAAGAAGAGGGGACCAATGGCTATCTTCTACTACGGGCCGGACACATCTTATCCGCGATCTCATCTCTCACCCGGATTACAAACTAACACACCGGGCCACGATCCGCGATGTTCGCTTCGGAATTTTTATATTTACGTTATCGCGTGCCGAGATAACAAAGCCCCGAGTGTTCCGTGTAGTTTTTAGACGAGAGAATGCGGCACGGTGCAACGAACTCTTGGTACAGATGCAAAAATGCTGCTGGAATATCGGGGAATGACTTGCAAATTTCGAATGAATCGTCGGCTTATACGAAACGCTTTCGACACTGTCACGCAGCTCGTTAATATATTTTAATTCTTAATAACTTAATTGCTTTATTAAAGAAGGCTTATTTAATCAATGGTACCCTGCGCTTTCCATATTGCTTCATGCGAGAGAGCGAAACGCTAATGCTTCTTTGAGAGCGAGAGATCATAGTATTCCAATACTGATTCGATATCCGCGTGATAAAAGGGGACATTACGCGGATAATTAATATCTACTTGCGTAATGACCCGCGTACTCGATATGTCGCTGTCTTTCACTTTCACTGGAAGGACAGAAATTAGTAGGCCGTAGCAAAAGGCTGTAACGGATGACGGTTATACGGTGTCGAGTTAACGTTTGTACAATATATTTTTTATCTAGACTATATCAAACAGGCAAAAAAATCCCCGTGGAAAATTGTAGAAATTTTTTTTTGCTTATTTCCATTTTATAAGTTATATCTGAAGTACCCCTCGTATTCCACAAGGCCATTAACTTTGACTAGAAATGTCATCTATCTGTGGATCCATGCAAAATTTACCTGTAATTACACACATATAATTAATATATGTGTATATGTGTCTATACATACAGACACAAAATTTTGTTGCTTATTTCCATTCTATAAGTTATGTCCTGGAGTACCCCTCATATTCCACAAAGCCATTAACTTTGACTATAAATATCGTCTATTGTCGTCGTGGTCGTCTGTCTATGGTTCTATTGGAGGCCGTCTATTGGTCGTCTGTCTATGGAGGCAAAATTCACCTGTAATTATACACGCACAATTAATATATGTATATGTCGCAATTAAAATATGTTAATTAAAAATTTATGTTGCGTTTTTCTTATCTCAATAGTGGCAATGTGCATAAAAAGATTTATAGGAAAACGAGGAAGTTTACCACCAGTCTCTTCGTCATACTGTCGCAACGCACTAACGAATAAGATCGCGCGTCTGAGTTAATCGAACTTGTTCTCATTTATTTGTCAAGCCTCGTCGGACCTCACGCTCGGGGCTTTGTCTCCTAATCCCTAATCCGCAATCAGGACCCATTGTGTGGGCATCGGGGCCCACGGACATACCGGTACGCGCATGCTCGCGCAACCCGTCGTGAATGTTAAGGCAGGAGGGATTATGAGAGATTAAAATCGTGAGACAGAGAAAGATTGAGAATGCGCGAGGGAGGCAGGGGGATGGATGCTGGTCCGCGTGAGATGAAGATGAGCGGGAGTGGAGGACAGGGAGGACAGGTAGAATTTGGGCGCGGGGGAGAGACGAGGACGGGGGTGTTCCGCTCACGAGACGAAGATGAGTCGCAACGTGGGTCCTGGCGGATAAGGGGAGGGAGGGATATTCAAATAAGTTGATTCGTTAGTCGGCCGGATTAATTTGCTACGACGGTATCGGATGTGCCGGCGCATTCATTAGGCGGACTGTCGGTAGTCCTCCTCCGTGGTTGTTCGTTCACGTGTAGAAGGATAGTTGGTGCCTCGCCGGGTGTCCCAACTGACTTCTACGGGAACGAGCCGCAAAAACTGTGCGGAACATTAAATGGAAAGGCAGCGAACACACTGTGTGCCTTGCAGAAAATAAAAAAACAAATATGATATAAAAACGAATAGTGAGATCGGAGATTGAAGTAATTAATCAGAATACTTTGAAAGCATGTGAATAAAATGAGTTAAGAAAAAGAATAGCGGCAAAGAGGTAGACTTAAGAGCGTTAGCGAAAATCGTCGGCGTTTCGATTTGCTCGTTCGAATATCAACTATTACGCGATGGATATACGTGGCTGTAAGAGTCTATAATATATATATTTGTCCCTGCATCGATAAAACAAACCTGACAAAGTTTCTGCCCGAGGTGAGAGAGACGCCCGACGCAGGAAACCGTATGTGAAAAAGAAGGACGTTTGGCAAAGAAAGAAAAACAGCAGCAATAGCAAGCGCGAGCAAGAGAAAGAGAGAAAGAGATATCGACGAGGATGAAGAAAGGAAGGAAGGAAGGAACGAGACGGAGGATCGGTCTGACTGGGCGACAACTATTGTCGCCGGCGTGAAATATTGTTTTCCATGCCAGGCACGGCGCGTATGCACGAATAACGACACGTCGATTAATGTCCGCATTGCCAACCGCATGGCCGTCTATTAATAGCGGCGTCGACGGCACGGAGATTTCTGGGTGGTGCCACCGATACCGTTGAAACAAAGCGGGACGAGAGGATTTAGAAATAATAATTCGCATTAAACCGATTAATGACAAAGCGATAATGGCTAAAGGAACAAAGGAGAGATATGATTGATCTGAAAACCAAGTATTTCTTAATTTTCGGCAATTTGCATGCCTCAATGACCTCGGTACGTTGCACCTGCGTGCATCGTGGGTACTTCTTCCATCGCTATTTTTTTCTTTTCCGACAGCGGACATTTAAGTTTCCAATGCGATCCGAATTATTCACCGCGACATTTACGAGCGCTAAACGCGACATCGTTTAATTCCATTTCGTTCATCGCACGTCGCGATGTGAACTCACGAATACCAGCCACACATCCTGCGGACAGCTAATGAGAGCGTCTCTCTCGCGTCTTTATTTAATACCTCGAGTTACGGCGACGACGCGCGTCCACGCGCGATGAATTCCGCTCGACGTTTAATTCGACGTTTCAACGTTCCGCACGATAAACGCGTAAGAAAAGGCGCGAACGCCCTCGTCGGGATTTAATCGGACACCGATCGCAAACAGACGCGACGGCGAAGTGTATTCGCCAATTAGCGCGATAATTCGCGAAGCGCAACGCAAACCTGCATTTATTTACACTGCAGCGAATCGCCATCGGCGGTAAACGACTTAGTAACTATAAGTAATACTTGAATTATTCATTCCAATAAAACACGTGTCTTCTTCGAAAATGAAACGAAAAAAGATCCGTAGTAAATTCATTAAGATAGAACGTCGTCATTCAGAATAGATTCAAAACAGATGATAATGCAATAATGATAATGCGAATAACGTGTCTGCATAATAGATCGAAATATTTTCACATCGTGCAACCTGAGGCCTGGTTCCTTCCGATCGTTTATTCTAGATTGTTTTAGAGCAAATCTTTTTACTATAATTACTTTACTTTCCCTTTCTCAATTAATTCACGCGTGACTAACTGGCGTACTCAAACTATGATATGCATGCGTGCAAATTTAAGTAAGAACGATCGACGATGCCGATTGAGATATGCACATCGGTGGATATTCTGCCAATCGGGAGCGCGCCCTTTCCCACTTTCGCTCCGATCGCTGCGATTAACGCAGCGGGTCCCGGCGATCATCCTGCGCGAGATCAGGTCGGTCAACTTTGTAAATCGTCCCTCGCGAGAATCCAGACTTCTCGGGAGTATGCGCGTCGACGTAAAGAAGAAGAAAAAAGGGAAAGGGGACGCCTTAAGTGCGCCGCAAATTGCAGTTTATGTATCACGAGGTGTCGGCTACGGGAATCTGTTAACCGATTCGCGACGACGTCGTCGAGGGTATCGATTGACAAACTGGATTCCACGAAATCGCTCGTAATGTTCGATTAATATAATTTTCGCGCGGTGAAGAGTCCCTTTTGTCGTGTTCAGCGGTTGACCTCCGGATTGATAAGACGCGACTCGATTTAACCAGCGCGTCGTCCTTCGGTAATCCGCAGATCGTTTGCGAGTCATGAAGCGCGAAGACAATGGTCGCGCGAATAATAATACATGATATATAGATATAGAGGCATGAGAGCCAACTCGAACGTAATCTCTGTTGCTCAGGATCTTTTCCCGCGACAAAGATGTTGCACAATCCAGCATTTAGTTCTTAACGGTTAGTTTAACGTCCAATTTTAATTTTATCTTAAATAAATAATCTTATTACTTACTTACAAATCGGGAATCAATTTCATGCTGATCTCTATTTGGCTTTGTAACGATTACAAAAGATTACGCGTAAAACGACGAAAGGTATTTTAGAAAGACGAGCTCGTGTATTCGTGTTTTATAGAATATATGCGAGGTTCTCACTGCAGACTTGAGGATTAAATATTAATTTACGTTATTCTCATTTACGTCAAAAAGGAAGAAGACTAAGATCATGCCGAGTCGACCGAGTTGCCTATCGACGTCTGTTATTCTCGGGACGCGCGTCGGATGCAATCGGATCTCCTCTAATTGACAGTGGCAGCGCAAAATCGTAATACTGTGACAGGGGCTTGTCAGATTTACGCGGTATATTCGACAATCGTTCCAATTAAGCACGCGGCGGAGCGACCTGCCGCTCCTACACGCGGCGCGACACGTAGAGCTAAGTGTAAGTCGATGTAATTGAGAAACTACAGTCGGGAGGTCGTGTATAATGGAGGCAATTAAAATCGTCATGAAGGTTCTCTTTGTGATCGGACGATCGACATGAGACATGCCTACAGCCCGCCTGGAATTCATTATGATCTCAGGCGGTAAGTATCGATTTGTTTCTCGATGTCGTCTTAACTTTCATCCTCATTCGTGTTACCTTGTGCTACATTATATTGTGTATGTGTGTTAACATTTGTACCAAAGTCTCACGAATAAGTCTCTAATTATTTAAATCTTTAAACCCGAAAACGAGTTATGCAATTTGAAAAATACGAATATTGGCCGCAGAATTCGCTGTAATTAAATGCATTTGTAAACTCCAGATATAGGCGTACTTTTATATCGTGACATAATTTTATAAAGATACGTTATGATTGTGCTCGCGCGTGAATTCTCTGATTCCGGCTTGATTTTTGTTCGATTCGCTTGCTCCCTTAGAACTCTTCGTGAACTTTGGTACTTGCGGATACTTCGGTTCACAATAGGTAGCTAATAATGCAACAAAAGAGCTCGCCGTAACCGGTTGAACCCGGAAAGCTCGTTTGGCTGCGTCTTAAGCCGCGTTAACAAATGCAAATCGCGACACGGCGACTTTTCCACGGGGATTAAGTCGGAGTATCTGTCTTCTCTTGTTCGGTTACTTCGATTCCTAACAAAATGTCGTTCCTTTTTTGCCTTGTACCGTATCGCATAATTTGTCTGGTTATAGATCGTGAGATCAAATGATCATTGTTGGTAATAAATAATACAATGCATAATATATCTAATAAAAGAGAAAAGAGAAAGAAGGAAAAGTGAGAGGAAAAGTTTTATTTCTTCCTCTTTCTTTAATTAGAAAAGTTCGAATAAGATGTCGTTTAATGTGTATATTCTGCATTTCGTATTTTAGTACTTTAACTGTTCTTCAAAAATAACTTCGATAAATTTGGTTGTATTTGATTCGATCCTCGGATTATTTGCGTCCGATCCATTTTTATTTTTAAATAATGAGCTATAAAGTGACGGTCTTCGCGTGTCGTTGATCGAACCTCATTAAAGCGTACTTAATTTTATGTCAAAGAATCTTTAGCGAGCGCTATTTAACGACGATGCGGAACATTAAGAAGCTCCTTTACCATGTTTAATGGTGATCATGGAAAACTTTGCATATAAATAATCAACTTCAATCTAAGACTGTACTATAATGGGATACCAAGTTTCGTTACTCATTCATATAATACAGTGACGACAAATGGAGA
The DNA here is from genome assembly GCF_030848795.1 of Temnothorax nylanderi. Lineage (NCBI taxonomy): Eukaryota > Metazoa > Arthropoda > Insecta > Hymenoptera > Formicidae > Temnothorax > Temnothorax nylanderi. The sequence goes on from NW_027249128.1 coordinate 266,727, forward strand.
TTCGAAATATGAATAGAAAAAAATTAAATATGTAGTTGAAATTTTATAGTAGAAATAAATATTTGAAAAGAACTGATTTTATATAAATTTTAATACAAGATCCGAGAACTATTTAGTAAAATTTTTCTTACCAGTTTTCGTAAAAGTGAACTATACACCGACACTTTTTGTTTATAATTTAGATAATGAGCGTACAAACGATGGCGGTATATGCATATTCTACTCTGAACAGTAACAGAGCATCGAAACGATTAACGTTATTTTCAAGTCCTTAAAATAACACTAGCAGTTATTATAAATAAAACAATCTATAAAAATACTATCGAAATCCTAAACACTTCTCTTAGAATTATCGTGTTTGAGATTTCGACTGTCGAAGAATAAGACGAAATATGAATCTTTCCCAGGCAACGCTGCCATGCCGTAATAAATGTCCAACGAGGAGTCGTTTGTGTGTCATCCCGCGCGTGCATTTCTCGATCGCGTTTCACCGCGCGATCGATCGCCCGAGACAAAAGCGTCGGCAATTAATCCGAGCGAGCGGAGAGCAGCGGCGGTCGTACCGGTAACGCAAAAAGGTCTTCCCCGTCTCTCTACGTCGGGAAGCCCGCCGAAACGCGATTACGGCGTAATCGGCGGGTAGAAGCGAAGCGTGGAATTATCAGGATTTAAGGAGGCAACAAAGTGAGTTTTTACGAGGGTCCGTCCAAGGATGGCCTTTATAGTCCACCAAGCTCGTATTCCCGCTCTTCGCGTATCCTCTCTTTCCTCTGTTCAAACCCCCCTCCGCCTCCCCCCTGTCGTTCCGGCGCGTACGGATTGTATATATGTATAAGCAGAAATACCGGAATAATCACCGCTGAGATATAATTAAGCCACTAATGACCACCGTGGACCGTCCGTGGTATAGAGCGGCCAGCATCACCACCGGTCGGAGCCTCACGCGCGTCCCGTTCGCGATAATTATCAAATAAAATAAACACCTCCGAGAAGGGACACGTAATGAATCAAATCGGGGGCTCCCTCGGCGAGGCCGCGCCATCATCGTGGCGAGAGGCCCCGAACGCATTCCACCGTACGGAACGGATCGAAAATACCGCGAATGCGACGACGAGATTTCGGGGACGGCACTAATCGATATTATTACGCTAATAACGCGCTTTCGGACATAATGGCGACGCTCTCGCGCGGGCGACCCGAGGTGCGTAATGAGCGTAATTACGCGAGGAATGCTCAATCTGTTGGTAAACCGATGCCGAGCCGACCAATCTTCGGATAAGCAGCGCGCCTCGTCGAGAGATTTCACCGGAGGAAAATTGATCTGGTATCTCGATAAACCGTCATGTTAGTCATGTACGCTTTGGATTAATGATGCACAGAATATTGGACGAGAGTAGTGTTAATTGTACGTAAATTTTCAATGATAAGATAGATTGATATATAGTGATAGAAGAGAAGAAAGTTGTGTCCCCCTGCGAAGGGGGAGTGAATTTGATGTGTGTGTGGTGAAGTTTTCAGATAATATTTATTCCATCACATAATTCCTCATGAATAAGAAATAGAGCGGGATATTTGAGTTTGAGGATGAACCTGTAATCTCCTCCAACACAGGGCTTTCCTTCTTCGTGATATTACTAATGTAGATGTAATGGCTGTAATTACGCACTATAAAGCACATGCGTGTGTGTATTATATATATGTATGTCAGAAATAAATCTTAAAATTTTGAAAATTGTAATAATTAAGCAATCAAATAATGTCTGTAAATTAACAACATTGCGTAACGTCGTAAAACGAATCTTCATGCGATTGTTAAAGAAACTTACGCTTCTTGTGACAAACAAAATGAGAGAATCGATGATAAGTGAAAAATTACATTACATATGGTAGATGACTTGACTTTTCAAAAATCTCACGACTAGATCTTCTTTCAGCTTTGACGTCTCTAGTATTTTTATTATCATTAGCATGCTCAGATGCGCCCGTAGACAGATATCCGAGCAGGCATGCGAGAAATGTACGACAGGTCGAAAAATCAGCGTGCCGGAGACGTGCGAATATTTGTTAGCGTCGAGAATCGATCGCACGATTCATCCGCGTGTGCACCTCCCGCTTCGTATGTCACGCGTCGTTCCCTGATGAATGTTTGCGCGAGAGATAAGGGAGCACATAATCGTGCGTGTGGGACAATCCGGAGAATGCTAAGCGGTATTTAATACCTGTACTTTTACTGCATATATCTGCCGCGCGCCATTAGCGATCGCGGGGACCGCGCGCGACCGATTTATATTAATCAAACAGGGTACAGATACATGCCCGCGCATGCATACGGCATATTCGGAGAGCCGTATTTGTGACGTTCAGTTCCCGTATTAAGAAACAAAAGCCAACTCGTTAAAACTTGTTACAAATAATTAATTCTTGCCGCGTAGATAGATTCTCCTCAAAATTTAAATGGTTTAACATTATCTTATAGATTTATTAATCCCCTTTTTACTCTGAAATTGAACAACACACAGAAAGCTTCAACAATACCACAAATTCGCATATTCCACGAATTCAACGATGCTGTTTCATACAATCGTAGCATAAGGAGGGAACTATTCGTGATACACGATAGGATTCGCGTGTACAGTCACCTCAATCTTGAGGGATTCTAAAAACACGTCGGATCTACAAATGTTTATGACGATTTTAATTTTAAGAAAAGATGGCGCGCTATGGCAAAAACGGTTTAAGAGAAACGGACGTGAAACGGAGTAATCAAGGGTAATCCCCGCTAGGGCTAGGGAGCGGGTAAACGAGCCCGGCAGGATTTCTTGTGGTGTATTGCGCGACCGGGCTGCTACCACCAACCCTGGGCTTTGCGTTAGTAACGGGGACGGTCGAGGCGCGTTCGCATAAGCCGCGATAATAGATTATGATAATAAACGGCATTGTGTCGACGTAAAAGGGCCTAATACCGAGCCTGTGTCATATTCATGATTCTCCGTGTCGCCCAATATCGCGAGGATTGCTGGAGATGTCGTAAAAAATGTGCTGCTCACCAGGTAGATTTCGTTCAGAAGAGATAATCCCGAATCTCTAACGTAATCTTGGATAGATCTATTTTTCCGATCTTTTTTCCCGTAACACGTGCCCGATTGTTTCTCATATTTTATAAACGCTTGATCTTTTTAATTCAATGCGCACGCCACTGTTATTTCTTTTCGATGTCGAACGAGTTTCAAGTTGCGCTACATCGCGAATATATTAAATGCAAATTCTTTCAAGATGGAAACGCGTCACGTGAGTCTTAACTATAACGTTATACGTGCGATTTTGTTAAAACAATTACGATGGAATGAGAAAGTGAGGAATAAAATATATCCTTTCGTGGAATATCGCCAAATTACGCTCCCTACACATTATACTGTTATATTATGTACATTATCGTGATATCTGAATCTTATTAGTAATATCAATGTAATTCCTGCCATCAGATACATAAATAATTGGAGATTTCTCCAGCAGAAATTACGCGAGCGTTTTCCTCGCCAAGAAATCGCGATTACGAAAGTGCACTCGTCTATTGTTGCGTCCGCATCGAATATATTAGCGCGCTAATGATGTGTAATTATACGTCCCCGTGAAAAATATGGACCGACCGGTTATTGCCGGGACTTGCAGATTTTCGCCGTTTCGTGACTAAAAATCGAGCATAACGACGGACGCCTGCTCGCATTTACCTGTTCCGATACCTAAGGGAGAGATCCGCAGGTCCGATTCACGGAAAAGATCTGATTCCGTTCGGCGCAGTTTTACGACGGCCGGCCGCCCAAAATCAATGCGCTCCACGTCGTAATAATTTACGGCCACTTTTAATTTTTCCTTTACGGCGCATACGTGTCGCCGAGCGAAACGTATTAGCGGCATTTCGGCCGTTTTATCGACTTCGGGCATGTTAATCCGGGCCCGGTCGGAGTTGACTCTTTCGGGCACGGCTGACGAAAGGAGGAACCCGATATCGTCGCTGGGAAATGAAGTTAAGTTTATGCCGACGAATTCCGACGCATGCCCGGCACACGCTGCGACAATGCACCGACGACGGATATACGGTTGCACGACGCGTGCACGACGATCTCGAGCCGAATTTATGCGCGCAGCGCTCTCTCGCGCGTGCTCTTAAACAGCATCCGTTTACTGCCGCGCGGCAGAGAAACCTCTCCTCTCCTTTTGCGACGTCGTTGTCAACCCTACGTCAAAGTTTCTACGAATTTTTTATGTAAATATCGGATGAAAGATACCCTTTCCCTAGCGAGCACACGACGGTGAATACTTCCTTGCGACAGCGCGCGCGTGCCATGTGCTTAACCCTCTCCGGCTTTAAACGTATATAGTCGTATATATTATGCAGATTATATACGAAAAGTGATATAATAATAAATCAGCTAGATATATCTTTCTAGTCCTTTTGATAGAGATAAAAAAAGCTTATACATATATAAGCTTAAACATTTCTCTATATATATATTTTAGTAAATTATGAATTCAGGAGAAAAATATATTAAAAATGTACCTTCAATAGTAGATTAAATATTACCTTAGGACGGAGAGAAAGCTGAGAAAAAAATTAATTGCCGATAAGAATACATTCCAGATACATGAAGTAACAGATTATTCTCTATTTGTATATTTCAAAATATACATAGTGTTTACTTATACATACTTTTAATCACGTATTAGAAAAGTATTTGAGATTATTTGAGATGAACATAGGTTCAGAATGATGTGACTAAAATATTTTATCTTTATATCTCTTAATTTAATAAAATATTTTTTAATTTTTCTTATCTGTACTATGATAAACTTCTTGAGATAAACTTTGACGTTTAACAAAGATACACACAAATTGTCGCTGCGATTATAGTTGGGAAACTTAGCAGCAAACTGGCTGATCAAAGAGACGCGAAAGGGGGAACGGAGAAATTTCATTTTTGTTTCGTACGGCTTCAAGAGTCAATTTAATAACACAGGGGAAGGAGATATATACATATATACCTAACATCGAAAGTAAGAGGACGAAGGGAAGGTGGATGTCGCAGTTTAAAAAATAATCAGCCAGGATGCGTTCGTAGCCAGCGACGTAGATAGCGTACGATCCTTTATATCTGTGAGTTTCATGCAAATCTGCTGTAAGAGGGGGTGGCCTCTTCTTTATGAATACGAGATTAGGGCGCCGCGGAAGCCACCGTGGCGCGCGGCGGTTCGAGAACTAGGAGCGCGCAGCACGAAACGGGAATTCGTAATCGACGGGACGGACGAGACAGACGGCGGCCTACGCCGCCCCGTTCATTATAAATTGTGCTTATTAGTAAAGCCGGTCGTTTTACGTTGCAGTTAAACGCGGCCCGCTAAAACGCTAACGTCGCGGGGACAAGTCACGCTCTTTTTTCGTCCCCTCTCATCCCTTCCCTTATTTTACCGTCGATATCGAACTGCACGGCGGAATAATCGCTACGCTACGAAATTGCGAGCAATTCGAGCCGTAACGATACCGTCGCGTTCCGGTAACTAATTTTAGCATCACAGATAATATTACCCGCGATATATTTACGTTAGCGGGTTAGCGAGAGCCAATCTTATCACGCGAGTGAAGATAACGTAATTACATCGATACAAAGTTGCGTTACCTCTCGCGATTTCCTCCGCGAGCGGCGTAATAATTGTGATTAATGCTAATAGAGTAAACACATGCAATTTATTAAAAAAAAAAAAAAACTGGGCGAAGAAGAGACTCTGAAATTATCGCGTGGCGAACATTTAATGAAAATTCGTAAAGCGGATGAATCGTGGATAACGTGAATAAGAATAACTTGAGCGATTTTTAGGATTGACCGCGGCTCCTCGCATTAGCATGCATCACGTCGACTCCAACTCGATTCCACGAGGCGTGTTTTATTTCCCTCGCTCGCGATTAGTCGCAGCGACGTAATGGCGGGCGTGCATACGTCGCATCGGCGGCGCTCAATCAGCGACGTAAAATTTTACGGTCGCTTCGTGTCCTCGAATCAGTCGTCACGTATTTTTCAGCGGAACGCAAAATATCACGGATTCCAGGTCACCGGCTTGGGGTTTTGCGTGCTCAGCCTTAATTTGCGCGTCGCAGAATTTCGCGATATGGTCTGGCGATATACTCGAGATTAACGTAACAGGCGAATTTGCGATCGCGATGTTAATTCGCTGATTTTAGCGTACGTTGGAACGCGCGGTATAAGATAACGTAAAAATCCACCTCGTCGGTATGCGTTAACGATTGAAGATTTAAAATTCTATAATAACTGTTTTGAATTCTGACGATGAGTAAATAGCACAAACATCTTTATACATTACGGACGCTCTGAACGGTAAAACAGTAAAAAATATGAGTGTTATACATGCTTTTGAAAAACTGACTCAAATACCGATCAGTTCGAAGATACTATAGCTTGACGAATTGAGGTTCTCCATGGAATGGAGTACCTGTGTTGTTACCGAAGTGTGTTATTTTCAAATGGAGTCACATCTAGATAGCACTATCACAAGCAGACGTAAACTACTGCTGTTTTCACACAGTTTACACAAACTGTATGTCTATGCGTCCCATCAACTCTATCTAGCTATTCGCGGAGATCATGCAAAAACTATTACATCTATAAATATATTATAGGAATAATTTATTTCGCGTGGATTCCTAAATTGCCTTATACGATCAACTTTCTTTATGAACTTATTCCTACGACGCGATAAATCCGGAATAACAAACTACAGAAAAAAAGAACACATCCCTCCTCTCAGTAAAGTGGTATACGTCAATTATCTCGCACGCCAGGTACACGTTTCGAGAATTTACGCGCATTTCGCCGAGAACGCGCGTAGTGACGAGCGATCACCATAATTCACGTCCTGCATTGTTAGCGTTAAAGAACGAGGCGTATCGCCGCTCTCGTAGCCTACACAGAAAAAAAAGTATTTCCAGTCGCTGCGGACCGATCGGACTTGACCACTTTTTCTCCGGCTTAATGCCGCGGACGATCACGGTCGTCGTGTCAATTAACGCGGCCGCGCGATAAACGCGAGTGCCGAAGAATGGACGCCCTCGTTTTTAATTGAATCAGCGCGAATCGAGAAACCGGCCCGACTTCGGCCGGCACCGCCGATCGGAGTGTCCATTAAACGGCCGATCGTTTCAGATAGAGAAAGTAGCTAGAGTCGTTTTAATGGAGCCTGATCGCGCGAGATAACAGGATTACGTTTCGAATCGTCATCAAGAGCACGACGGCGCGATCACGCTTAAATCCCGAATGAAGATTTTGACGGGCGAGTCCTTTGACTCGCGTTCAGACAATCAAACGGGTCGTAAAGTTAAAGATGGTTCAACGAAATCCTTTACATCGAAATCGACAGACGTGAAATTTAAATGGGTAAGGTTTACGACACTGGAAATTATGTTTGGAAGTTCGGAGAACCAATGTAGAAGCGATGCATTTAGAAATTGTAATTTTTATTTTCGAGTACGCTGTAAACCAACCGCGTTATATTCTAACGCGTTTCTTTTAACCAATACACTTGAATTATTTGCACGATAACATATTAAATTGTCTACCGTACTCACTCATTACATGAATATTACGAAAATTTTGACGAAAACGTCATACATTCATCTCTTTTCAATATTTTCTCGTAAAACCCATAATAATGCGAAATTAAAATAACTTATTGACAATATAATAATATGATGATTAAGATAACATAGATTAAGCGTACGTTCACACATAAGCGCGTGTACACGCTTTTACCTCTCGAATAATCGGATGTCATAGCTCCCAGTTAATTTTTTTCGGCGGAGAGTAATTTTTCGCGGTGATTTCAACGCACGGCGTCCGTCGGATTCGACGACTGGCCGGCGCCAGCGCGACGAGATAGCGCTCGTCACTCGCTTGCGACAGAAAGAAGCGGCGGCTGACCAACGGCCGCGTGTACGATTGTATTTCCGCGCGATAAAAGCTGCGCGCGGGGTGTAAAAAAATATTAACGCGCGTTTTAATTGTCATGCGGGCCTCGCGCCTCCGCGCCGGCCGCAGATAAGCAAGTTACACAAACGCGAGATAATAAATTATGGCTATTTTAATTGCCGTTCGCCCGGCCGCCTCTTCCGCAAGAGAGCTCCAAGTCGCGGCTCGCAACCGCGGCGATAACGGGCCCAAACGATATATTCCATCCACCAATCGCTAATGATTTATCGTCGGCCGACTGTTAAACGCCTTTCGCGGATTCGACTTTGAGATGGGCGCCGCTCTGGCGAAACGAGTCACTTAATCTCAATCAAATCTTTTTTGTCCGCCCGTACTTGCCCACAATGAGATGCGCTTAGGAGCTGTTAACGTCGTATTATTAATAATAATGTAAGTTAATAACGTACGATCATAATCTTATATCGCAAGCGGATAAATCAGTTTTTTTCAGAGGTTTTCTTCGATAAAAATCAATTAAATAATAAAATATAGGATAATACGAGTTATTTTGTAGCTGGTTATTTATTTTCCACATGAGGTCATTTCCATGATCGCCAGCGTCAACGATTTCGCGAGAGAGCGATGATTAATGTATTTGCGAAATAATCGACATCGCGAAACCGCGCATGAATTAAAAAAAAACCCGGTATGCTCGTTTAGGCTCACTCGGTCTAATTAGAAATAGAGAAAGCGAGCGAGCGAGTGCTCCCCACACGTTCATGTTGTCGTAATTAATTAGCCCCCGGGGAACTATTTACCCCTTTCCCCTTTCTCTCCCTTCCTCAATGGACTAAACAAATTGCAGCAATATTAGAAAACCGGACGCACGCACTGTGAAATAAAAACTGACAGTGTTGTTACACCTTTCTTTCAGAGAAAATTACTTTTTCCCACTTAAACGTTCCGAATTTCCTATCTCTAGTATCTCTAATTAATCCTTTAAACAGCCTGCAACAAAATTTACAATTGTAACACACTTCTTTTACAGACATTTATTCTTTCAATGATTTTTTACGTTACATTAAAACCTAAAGCAGGTGTATCAGGTAGTGTTCCTTTCAATAAAATGCATTTTTGTCCTGCGATATACTTTAACGAGCATATTTGTCTACGATGTATAACAGGTTGATTAATTCTGATTAGCTTATCCCTGCGTCGTATCGTCACGGTAAACACATCGCTGCCGATAGGCGAGACAAGACGATCGCAATTAGGCAAACGTCCGTGTTATACCTCACCATCGCGGGATGTCCCGCGGGATCAGTTTCATAAGTGGAGCTTGTAAAGCGCGATTGGACGCCGTCGTGAAATATCGCTCTTAATAGCGCGCGTTCGTTGCGCCTCGCCGTAACTGTCGCCGATTAACAACGAATAATTCCGGCCGCGCGCGCGCAAGAGACTATTAATTACAATCAATAATCGCCGCTCGTCTCTCACCCGCTCGCGCTGCTTCGCGTCGCGAATTTTCTCACGATCGCGGAATCATAATCACGGGGAACGGAAAAGACAGTCGGCGATAAATTCCCCTCCCCCGCGCATTTCTCGGCCTTTTGCAATTTTCATTCCACGCCTCCGGCAATGGCAATTACGCTTCCCAGCAACGCAAACTTCTCGTGTATATCAATCGCGTTTAATTAGTCGGCGAGCCGTTGTACTACCAGTGATAGTATTCGCGGGAATAAATCGCGACGTACGAGAAGTATCGGCAACGCGACACCGTTGACCCCGATGGTGAATTCTCTCTCTCGCCTTCCTACTCCCTTTCCCTCTTCTCAAAAAATCTCACGCTCGCGCAGGCCCCATTAATCGCTGGCGATAGGACCGGAAAAGCACTCGTTCCCGCTGGTAGCAATTAATTTAGGCTATACCTCTTCGTCCTGTGAGATACAGCTTGAAGAGATATCACGATGACTTTTTCTCTGTGCCGAAATCTGTGATTTCTCAGTTAATGAGATTTTTTGCAATAATTTCGAAGATTCAAGACGCAGGCGAAAGTAGTCAGAAAATTGTCACGAAAATTGGAATTGTTTAAATATTCAATGACTTCACGTCACACACGCACTGAAATACTTAAGAGTTATTTTATTTGAAAGACAGCTAATGTGTCACAATATATTTTATACAATCAACATCGGATATGATGGGAAATTTAATGAAAATTTGCTTTGTCGGATAATTCGCGTGTCGGCGTTTTCGACTGGTACGCCTAAAGATACTTTTCCGAAAACAAAAATAAACAAAAGCGCGATATCTAAATAGCGGGCGGTATATGGCGCTAACAGACGTTCTTTCACACCGGTTTCTCTTATCTACGCAGGCATCGAAATCTGGCGTGTCGCACGCGTTTCCTCTCGACCCTCGCCGCCGAAAGCCAGTGCCAAGCAAATCTTGTCGGTGATTTTTACGTATCGGCAAGGAATCCCGATGCTTTTTTGTACAAGAACCGCTCCCGCAGGGAATTGATCCGCGCAGTTTCTTGGGCGTAATGCACCTACGGACCCGAGTTCCCAACGTCGCGGACATTCACACATCACTACACGCTACATACACCCACAATTACACACTTCCTAGTTTGTATACCTGAAATGTTTTATGTGTGCTACATTATCCGAAGTTTCGCTATTTTCATTCTTTTTGATCTTCGGCCGTATCGCACCCGTGAGTGAAGCAGGTGCCACAAAATACTCAATGTACATGACTCTCTCCCGCAGCGTTTTTGTGTACCGGGCGGTACAAACTTTTGTGTGCGAGGTGTCAAACGTTAAACGACAAACACCAAACATTGATGATACTCTTGAAAAGTTTCACAAGTTTGTTGTGGCGCTTCTGGTTTTCGCTTTCGAGACCCTCGACGATGTCTGTCACGGTTAAATAATTTTTTTTCATTTATCTTCGCGAAGTAATCAATTTGCTGTCAATGATTGATACCTAAGATAAATCTTCCTGAACGGAATATAATTGAGGTTTATTAACGTTGATGTCCAGCTGGCATATAAAGAAGAAATCGTAACACGCTGGACTGAAACGGTGCGAAAGTCGATGACATATTCCTAAATTTTTAGCGAAAGCCTGCTACTTGCAACATATGGAAACTTGGTAACTGCAGGGAACCCAATTACAGCGGCTGAATTGGAACAAAGAAGAAGACGCTCTTTGCAAACTGCTCAGATTTTTGCACGTCACATACTAACTGAATACAACGTCAAAGAGGAACCACGATCTACATCGAGAACGATTTCAACGTGTGCTGTTTCAGTGCGCTGTGTGTCTTCATACGGGATATATATCGGGCGTAGAGGAAGAGAAAGTTGTATTACTTATTTTCTTTAAACGCAATGACGGATCGTGCGCGTTTCTAAGCGTCTCTTCCGAAATTCCGCGAGTACGACACTCCGTACGTTGCAAAAAATTATCGATTAATCTTCCCGCTAATCTTTCATAATACAAGCATGAAAGAACAAAAAGAACGCTCTTTGTGTTCACACGAATTCACATGAGAATCGGCACACTGGTTGACTTCGCATCGACGTCACTGGGTCACGCCTAAATCCAAGATGTTTGATTTTCGAGTGTTAAAATCTCTCACTCTATCGAGTTTTCTTTCTATTTATTTTAAAGCAGCGTTGATGGTACAGTGCGGATACTACAGCCGGAATAATTTGAGGTTGTGAATCTAACAGCTGACATTTCTTCGAGGAACCTGAACTGTCAAAGATTAATGTGCTTCTGAGGATGTTTACATAACTCTCTAAAATGAGGATAGAGCCCACTCTGTTAAAGGTTTTCTGCCACTGATCGATTATTAGAAATCTTATCCTCGTCTTGAAGCTTGGTTTTAACCAGTATTTTTAACCATGGTTACTCAGAAGATCTTTGTGTTGTATACAAATTTGTTGTATATCATAAGGAACAATGAACGAACCAGAATCCAAGGAACCAAGAGATCAATATAGGGACCAACCACTTTGCAATTTCGAAAGAGATGCACGTTCGCAGTGACGCCTGCAGAACTTCTCACCTGTCACTAAATCGAAATTTGAACCACCACGAAAGAGGGAGAACATCCCCGCACTTGTCAAAAAATACCACACGACCGTGAAATCAACTCTGATCACTGAATTATCGCAAAACGGTGGAAAAATAATTTTTCGACCATTACTGCGGCCATCACTGCGCTTCACCACGGCGATGACAGCACGATGAAGAGGCAACTTTTCACGTACCTGGGTTCATATCCCGAACTCTCGGTTTTCCTTTTTTGCCGGCAGTTGCACTCGCACCCTTGGACTCTCACTGTACTCTCTTGAAGCACAATGCGATTTTTCCAGCTTTTTCGCTCTTCTCGCGAACCGTTGGCAAAACAGCGTCTAGCACTTTCCACTTTCAATTCGAGTTTCCACTAGGTATCCTGCGCGAGTCGAGGAACCACGGACGGAAGAAGCGCGATAGGAACGTTGAGAGGAACGATATTGGAGCACAACACACAGTCTTCGGGGCGGTTCGCGAGCCGATGAGCGAGTTTACCATCCGAACACTCCGTGGCACGTTGTGAGAATTACGGACATACGCCGCAACATGCCTTATTTTGATTTTTGTTCAAAATGTCTGCTTTATCTTGTTTATAAGTTCCCTCTCTTGCTGCAATATTTTATAAGGCGGTACCCAAAACTGCATCTTAGTGTCTTCCGGGACTCGACCCATCAACTCGCTCGCACCGAATGAATGTATGCTCTCCATGCACCGAGCCACTGCTTTTCCGTTTACATTTGAGAAGTCTCTTCTTCCTCCTTTTCAATATCTCAGTCCAGTAAAATTAATAAAGAACTAATATCTCCCTTTTTGTTGTTCCTTTCCTAATTGCTTTCCCTAAGTTGAGTCGGTTTTCCAACGTGGCAACGCAAATTTCCTTTATATTCCTGTTGCTTTTGTTCTTTCTAATGGGCTTCCGTCCTTTTTGAGATGCGGTGTTACCAGGCCTATTTTCTTCTACCAATGGTCACAACGGTAACGAACGAACGAACGAAAAAAAAAACAACGCGTTACGTCCGCGCGAAGAAGCAGCCCCTCGGCGAACGAGCGTGCCAGGGTCCTTGACGAGGGGGTGACGAAAGTGCGTCGTACGTGGCGCGATAACGGCGGCAAGGGTTCTTGCCGGGGCTCCGCGGCTCTCTCCTCTCTCTACACGCACGGATATAATATTTTAATGAAGGAAAGGCCGGACAGAGCGAAGTGCCCACGTCGGCTCGCGCTGCCGAACTGTTAGGTTCCCCGCCCCTCTGGCGGCTTCCACCCCTCCCCAGAATGATGCACAACTCTCAGTCCCACCACACACCGCGGACTTCCCCCCCTTTTGATCGCGTCATGCGCGCTAGAGGTTCTTCGCGGAGAATGGCGTAGCCAACCAGGAGTTGGGAGGGCGGGCTTTGCGCTTGGATGCTGTATCCGCGAACCTGGTGCCGCGCTTAGCGTTACGTCTCTCGCCGCTCCGGACTATAATCGTCGCCACCGCGCCACGTCTCTTACCGCGGTCGCCTCCCCCCACCAACATCGCTGCTACCACCCCAACACCCCCACCGTCACCCTTTCTCCCACTCGCATCGGTCGCTACCACCACCTTATCTTCACCACATCACGCTGCTCCACTACTAGCAAAACCAGCGTTACTACGAGTATCGTGCTCGGCTGGAGAACCCTGAAGACGGTACTCGGTTGCGACAGCGCAGAAGCCGCGAACGAGGCGATGCTGGTGGCGTTTGATAGTGGGGGGGAAGGAAAGAGGCGCGAGTCGGCCGCGGTCGCGCGCGCGTCGGCTGCTCTCTCCTGCCGGCCTGCAACTTCCCGGATATCTTTCCGGTAAACTTTCCTCTCCTCGCCGGGGTCGGGAGGAAAGCCCCGACTTTTCCCATCTCGCTCGCTCCGCCGCCGGGTTTTCACGCGTCCGGACGTATCGTCTGCCGTCCTGGCCCGAACCGAGATCCAGGATTTCCGACCGGCGGGAGAGACGCCGACGACATCGCGGGCTGCGTCGCGAGACCGGAAGAATTCGCCGGCGGTCTTTCTCCTTCTCGTCTCCTTCTCTCTTTGATTTCCTTCCGACGAGACGCCAGGTCCGGCGTGATAAACGTGAAAAGTGTTCTACGCGTTCGTAGATAAAACTTGTGCTAATTGCGTGTTTTTTTAATAGTGGCAAAGTTCGAGATAAATCTCTTGTGCACGAGATTCACGAGACACTCTGTATTGGGCACCAATGGTAGCAGAGAAACTTGTTTTATAACCATTGTAAAATTTGTGAATCTGATTAGTGTATGTTTTTAATTTTGATCAAAGCTGAAAGTATATACCAATCAAATTCACGAATTTTACAATAGTTGCAAAGAAACTAATAAAGTCTCCGGTTTACCCGCATATATCGCTCAGTATTAATGATGTTCTGGAGGTACCGTTTCAACCAAATACAGCAGGAAATATTAAAAATACCGATATTAATTCTCCAGGGATCCCTAGACAAAAAAATGTATATAAATAATTACGGAAAATCTAATAGAATGTAAAAGACGTAGATTTAGTGACGGTAAATAACTGTTACTACTATTTTTTTCAAAGAAAATCTCGAAAAAAAATTTTTGTAAATCGTTTCAAATGCTTGTTATATTTTTGTTTGTTGATAATCTACTTGTGTGTAAAACATCATTATATTGGTACCATTTTTTAATGTTACACTTTTCTCTGTTACGCCATAAGGTTACGTGTTAGAACTCTCGGATATTCAAAAATTGATAACTTTTTATCTAAATTGTGAATCGATTTAAAATTAGGCCCCGAACTTTGATATAGAATTCTCTTTCAACGAATACAGAATATAATATCAAATTTTCATCAACTTCGTAGCATTTTGACAACCTCCAGAACGTCCTTAAGATATGTGCGTCGTTCTTACTTCAAATGTCTCTTTAAGATGAGCAAATGCATCATGATAAACTTTATACGATTAGTGTCCGTTAAATATGTATAATCCAAATCATATATAAAATTTATTACCCTAAAAAATCCTGCTACTCTAATCGCACGAAGATCCCGTTTGTAAGTCACGCTATAAATGCATTGCGCCTACATTTTAGTAAAAGATTCAGGAAAATCAGAAGATAATAATAATAAAAAGGAATAATATTCAACAACAATGATAATAATAAATCTGGTATTAAATTTACAGTGAAGATATCATAATGGCGACAAATCTGGTCCTGCAAATAATGGTGGTGCGAGGATGACGTAGCATTTTGACGAAATAGCGACAAGAAATGAAGACTCCGGAGAATGAAGAAATTGGAAGCGATGCCGGATTCCTTCGAGTGCAACGTTTGCAAGAAATTATTTTTGCAGAAAGTTACGTTTGCAGAAAATCATTAGCTGTACGATTAGCATGTAACCAGGTATGGTTGAACAACCTGAAGCCGCGTCATTTTAAGCTCTACTATGGCGATGCTAAAAATTATCAATAATGTTAATATGTCTAGATAACGAGGAACATGCCAATCGATGCTCTCATCAAGAGTCGAATTGCGCAATATACTAGTGGAGTCGTAAATGTGGTATTTTTAGGGCAATATCTAACCTTACACTTCTCACAGTAACCGACACGTGCCCCCCAAAACTACACATCGGTAATAGCGTATAGTCTACCGTGAAACTTTAGAAAAATCGCGTCTCTCGTCATCTTTTCGCATTCGCGATAACGCTGAATACAAAAATACCGCACTTACTCACATTAATAAAATTTAACTTACGTTGTGTCAGACGCATTTTTATTGCATAGGTTTTGCCATTCTTGCCTATCAATACTGCTTTAGGTCCAGTTGCAATACGTATCGTGACTACTTGTCACACTTGAAACGCTTGAGGTACCGGTAAAATAAAACAATCGCACGGTACAAGATGTATAAGATGTTGCATATTTTAAAATTGCATATGAAAATTATGAGATTGCCTACAAAGGAATTAATCGAACGACTCACTACTACTTTAACCGAAAACTTTCCGATAATAGCTTTCCAAAAAATAACGCGATGTACTGTGCACTATGAGATTTCTTATGTCCAGTAAGGACACGACAAGGCTACTCGATGAACTTCACTCCATGAATACTCAAAGAACAGTAATACCACCTAGTGATTTTCCCTCAACTTCCGAGTCAAAACTTTCGATTCGAGAAAATTCTTGAAAGAGAGGGAGAAAAACATGCTTTACTCCGTTTAACGAGAGATCATGGTTGATCAAACATAAAGAACGATAGGGCACAGAGCCGCAACAAAGTGTTCGCGTTAAATTATTTTTATTTTTAATAGTGTTGGACAATATCTATTAAAAATAAAAATAATTTAATGAGTAAAATATTTTATAATTTTACTGATTGATACATAATTAACCGGCGAACGTACCGTGTACAAAGTACTGCGTGGAATGAGATTGGAAATTTGAAAGGATAAGAGATTTTATCGTAAAATAAATATTATGCGGTAATGTTTACGATATTTTAAAGCTTATTAGACACTGAAGGAATAGCTTGAGGAGCCGGGACTCAAATTAAAAGTTTTCATGAATTTATTAACATGTATAAAGTAGTTATCACATTAAATATCGTACGTGGGACAATGCAGCATAGCGATCTTGAAGTCATTATAAAATATATAATATTCTAACGCATATAATAAATGTATTAATGTTAACCATTGGTAGTACGCGCGATCTGAATAGAAAATCGTGCAAAAACAACAGTATGGAATATGTTAATACAGTGTTATAACTTTATTCTACGCTTTTCTTAACTGATAGCAATGCTCGGAAACTAATTAGAAATTATTTGAAAGAATTGTGTCCGTATAATTACCGATAAGTAGGTAAGCAAATTTTTTATCTTTCGCTTATCTCTGTCTAAGAGAAATAATAAGATATGATAATAAGATAATAATGTACAGCAATCAATCCATGTTGAATAATTTTTGGTAAGAAAAAAATCGAGACGTATGTATCTTTGATCGACCGCTAAATATAATAAATGCATTCAAATTATGAATTATAATACATTCGTGACTTGACATTTTTTTGGGTAAAAACCAATTAGGAAATTATTGTTCAGAAAAGATTTATGAGTCTTTCCTCTTTTTCTTTTCACGTTAGAGAGAAAAAGAGAAAATATGGATGACGCCTACTGATGGACGGAGGAAGCCTCCGTCTCGTTTCTTTCTCATTATAAGGACATAAAGTCTTTTCGAAAACATTCGCACTGCTCTAGGCGACGTTTACTCCCGCTTTTAGTTATAAAAAATATAGAAACAAAGAAAAGAAGGAACAAAAGCAGACAGCCTAGAGAGCCGCCAAGAAGGCGGCTGTCAGTTTGTAAAATTCCTTCCAAAGCACAACAAGCACAACAAAGGTCGTTCTAGTCGCAAGCAATCCATATTGTCCCAAGTCACAAGAGGTGCTTTTACACTGCAGTTCTAAGTCACAGCCAATCAAAGAAGAGATATGTTGTAAAAATAGTACAAATAAGAGCCAATTTCAACAACCACGGTTAGCTTAACCGACGGTTAAAGTTAGCAGGGTGGATTCATTTCTATTGGTCAATCCTGTTAAACTTTAACCGTCGGTTAAGCTAACCGTAGTTGGTGAAATTGGCCCTTTAGGCTCAGTTTCACAAGTGTCGGTTAACTTTTAACCTTAGATTAACTCACTCTTCGTCTCTTTCTAAGGGGGACGTTAGAAGGAGACGAAGAGTGAGTTAATCTAAGATTAAAAGTTAACCGACACTTGTGAAACTGGCCCTTAGTATTACTTTCTTTGCAAGCAATATTACTTCCTCATTTAGGCTGCGTTTGGAAACCTTACTCGGGCGCACACCGCATCGCTCCGTCCTTGCTATTCACTAAAAATTAAACAAGGACAGAACGACGCTGGTGGGCACCCGAATAAAGCCCCCAAACGCAGCCTTAATATCTATTAGAAATTTCAGTTTGTGTGCAAAAATTTCGAGAAATCGAACATGAGAATGACAATGAAAATTCTCTATCAAATTTGCTGTACAGTATCAATATGAGAAACAAATATGGAAGATGATAAGATAAACGTTCATAGTTGCTCACATGAAGTTAACAAGATACATATAAACAATTTCACAGATATATTTGTCACAAGACCAGATGTTGTGATAAACAGTCACAACAGTTTGTAAAAATTTTATAAAATTTTTTAATATAACAAGAATAGAGAGAAGAAGACAGCAAATTGTACAAACTAACTTTTATAAAGTTTCTGATACTATCTAACTATCCTACAAATTTTGTATGAATTTTCATGAAACATTACATATTGAAAAGTATAGTCGACATTCGAATGTATTTTTGTTCGTTAATACCATCTATTATCCGTTGTAATATGTATGTTAAAAAAATTAGCATAATTCTATTGTGGTTCCATGCTCGCTTAGCAGGCCGAAACCTGACCTCACCCTTGCGGTGCCAGAAACCCCAAGGACAGATACGGTGGGAAATTGTCTGGTTCACGTGCGTGCACATGGTTCACCCCCGGCGCACCTCGCGTGTGCATCGAGTGCACGCGCGAAGGGTTGATTCGTACTCCCTCAAGGACTCGAAGGACGCACTCTGAGCTCGATCGCCTGACGATTCTCGCGATGCACGCGACCCGCGCGACGGTTACCGAGCACAGGTGAGAACTCTTCGGGGAGCATTTTCTAAAGAGAGTGCCGTCGCGGATCGACGGAGGAAGACGGGGAAAAAGTAATAGCGGGACGAGAAGCGGCAAGGCTAGACTGGACACTCTCGTCCACGTCGTAACTTTTGAATCGAGAGAGAAACCGGATCTACCAGACAGCCGGGCGCCGCGAACTGCACCCCTCTTCGATAACGACGACGAGGGGCTGCCGGCCATTCTTCTTCGCGTAACTTCGACCGTTGATCGATCATTGAACACTCTTTGAAACTATGAGCTTGGACCGAGTTTAATTATATTATTTAATTTAACTCTTCCTTTACAACATGTATATACGCATATACGTAGATAATTATCATTTTAGAGATTTTGCAGCACAAATGCATTTTTCCATGAAGAAACGTGATAGAAAACAAAAGGGAAAGTGTAGTTCTATACCAGCGATGCTGTTAGCATGCTGTTCAAGTCTGCAGTCTGACATTGTCATTATTCGCCGACACGTCTTTTCTCATGGTTATCATCTTCACTTTTTATGAAATTCATATTTCTAACAAAACATTCTAGATCTTGTGTAAAAAAGCATTTTTTAAAACAAAACAAAAAAAAAAGATAAATTGAATCTACCCATCAGGACTGCATTCGAAAACTTCACTCGGGTGCACACCAGTGTCACATTCTGTCCTTGTTCAATTTTTAGAAAATAACAAAGACAGAACCGTGCGGAGTACACCAAGTAAAGCCCTCGAACGCAGCTCAGCATATGGCATCGTTGTGAGTATAATCAAAGCACAAATTAAGGTTTTTGTTTTTTAGTCTACACTATAACTTTTGTCTACAATATATACTTTTTCTTATAGAAAATCGGCACGTTTCTAACATCTGACACTTAAGCCTCCGCTTCTCTTGTAAAAAATCTCTGTGTGTTCCGCTTATTTCTATCTAAAAGCGAAAATTTTGATATGTTCCACATTTTCTTCAAATGTTTTAGTTATTTCGTTATTTGTCACGTATTTTCAAGTTATTCATTAACAGCTAATCAAAAAAAGGTGATCGAGATGATAAAACGAGCCCGTCGCTAATGTCTCCTTAAACACACGCTAACTACAGAAACGGAAACGGTCTAATTCGTAGTCCAATTCGTGGGGAGATGCAAAAATGTCGGGGATGAGATGGGACCGTCTAATTGGTGAAGCGGCATAGGTGGAAGAACAGAAGAAGCCGACGGATCCGATCGACGGGATCCGCGAATGTTGTTTAAGGTCTAGACACAATGTTGGACCCTCGAATTAGTGGTCTCCCTACGCGCGGTGCCTCTACGGTAATTAACGAAATTAGTCGCAATTAGAGAGTGGGTCCGAGAGGACCGAGAATGGCTCCGGCGCGGCGTGTCTCTCTACCACGCGAGAGCCGACCATAAGTAAGGATCCCGAAGTCACGTCGGTGGAACGAGGAGACTCGTCGTCGTGCGTTGCGTTTACGCCAAGCCTTAATGACTAACCGTCTCGTTCGAAAAAGTCTCTAAACACGAAACTATGGGAACAGGTAGGCCTGCGATTATAGCGAAGGCTAAAAAGGAGGTATGCCCCTTCCTGGTAAATGGCTGAATTGTATAATTCGAGCGTAGAGAATGACTCCGTTAATACTCGACGAGCCGCTCATTTCTATCCTTCGTGCATGGAAGCACGTACATATATACATATATACGATATTTGAAATTAAAACATCATATTTTTAAGACTACGTTAAAATATGTAGCAAAAATGTCATGAATGTTTTATCGAATATGCTAAATATTGAATATTATTGAGCATGAAACGAATGAAATCTTTGATGGATTTAAGTAAGAATAGTCTTCGTTAATTAATTTTTGTTTCACCGTAAGTTTTTTTCTTTAACATAATTTCTATATACAATGTTCCTAGAATAATTTGCAAAATTTGGGATTACGTGACAGGTACGTTGAACCTGTTAGTTATCAAGTGTACACCATGTTGCCAGAATTATAAACATATGGGGTAAAAGCTGATAGGGCATCAGAATAGAATGACCGGCCCTTGTCCAACAAGAGAACCCTCACATAGTACCTGCCGCTTCGTGTTCCGAAAGTTGGGTGACTGTCAGCACAATACCAAACTAGTTGACCGTTTTCCGTTCACGAATAATTTGAGAGCACAAAGATCTTTTGTATTACTTAAGCATTGTTTACGAAGTTTTAATTCTAAAGGTCCGTCCAGTTATTATTTTATATTATTTTATGTTAACTATTTAATACAATATGTAATAATTGCAAAAATGGAATTGTGGAATTATTACAATCAAGGGATGCAATCAAGACATTAAGCGGATCAATATTAGGATAATAAACCAGTGCATTTAATACAAACTGTCGCGATAAATATTGGAGTATTGTAAATTATTATAAGGATATTAATCATTTCTTGCCAACTGGATAAAATAATCATATATAAATTACGTATTAATAAATAGTAGTAACATCGTATTTCTTGTTTGAGATGTTTCTATTCTCGATGTATTAATGAGATTCTATCGTGAAACAGCGTTCGATATTATTCCGTGGAGTTTAGTAACTCGAACGAGTTTCCTCCGGGCACCCTTCCTCGTCAGAACAATATAAAGCATCGATCAGGCCAACTGCGACATAGTGCATAAACGTGCGTCGACCGTAAGATAATAATAGTTTATAAGCGCATGGGTACAGTTACCGCGAGGGTGGTAATCCTGTTCGCGGATCGAAGATATAAACTACAATAGTCTATAGCCGCACATTCTGGAGTGAGTTTGTTCAATGTAGTCGGACGTGTTGCCTCCAACGCGGGCGAAGAATGCAGAATACGTGCAGCTTAGACTATCATATATATAAACGGACCATCTCGAGCTCCTTATCACTCTCAATAAAACACTTAAAACATTTGGCCACTGTTGAATCGGCTCTCTCTCTCTCTCTCTCTCTCTCTCTCTCTCTCTCTCTCTCTCTCTCTCTCTCTCTCTCTCTCTCTCTCTCTCTCTCTCTCTCTCTCTCTCTCTCTCTCTCTCTCTCTCTCTCTCTCTCTCTCTCTCTCTCTCTCTCTTTCTAATAATAATTGCTTTTTAATACAAGTGTATCAAATCTTAATACCAGTCTATCAATTCTATTATTATTAAAATTCTATATTTATTTTATAAAAATAATTGTTCACCTTTGTACTGAACTGTAATAACAGAATCCTTTAATAGGTACATATTTATTTCTTTTTTCCTTGCAAAAAAATGTTAATACTTAACGACAGATTGTTATCTACAGATGCAAAATAAAAGAAAAATGTTTTATTTTTTATAGTATTAAAAAAGAGCAGGCCTCGAACTTGAAACGTCCAGCATTCTAGCTCGTCACCTTACTCATTCGGCTACGTTCATTACCTATTTCCTCTCCTATTATATTTTACAGCTTTTATATTAGTTTTCATATTTATGGAATTTCCTTAAAACAATATTTTTTTAGATTTATTTGTTTAATGATTGTTACATTCTTGGTCTGGATAGTGCTTATTACAGCGTTGTACATTACTTCACAAATCTATACTTAGCTTTGTGCAAGGATCTACTGCCGCGGAACTTAATTCGAGGAACACTATCCTCCTTATCGCATACTTCCATGCTGTACACCGCGCTTTTGACCGTTGATTACGTCACGCTGCCAGAAAGCCCGACTGCGGAACAGCGCGCGGAACGCACATAAAGGCGGTAGATAAACGTAAGGGGGCATTGATCGTCCGTCGCTCCTCCATTCACGAAGTTGGCGGTTATGGCTATACTTATGTACTTAGGTGTATGTACACCACGTGCGCACACGGACAAGCTCGTCCCGTGCGCGTGCACACGAGCGGCCCTCTCGCGTGTATAGAGCCTCCGCGCGCGTAGTCACCACCGAGAGCTTGGATACGGCCATGCATGGTCACGGCACATACGTCGGCGGAATCGTTCGGGGGCCGACAGAGAAAAAGAGAGAGAGAGAGAGAGAGAGAGAGAGAGAGAGAGAGAGAGAGAGAGAGAAAGAGAGAGAGAGGGAAAGAGTAGCCCTGACCTTCCGCAAGCCCGCGACCGTAACTCGCGATAAAACGAAAGGACGATGACGTCACTGGTACCCCGGCCTGTCGATCCGACTAGACAAGTAGACTACGTCGAGAGGGATCAGTGATCTTTGACGCAAAGTCGGCCCATTTTCGCTCACACTTGACAAACGTGAATAATTCGCGAAATATCAATAAAAAAATTATATCGGTATTAATCTGAAAGATTTTGAAAAATACGAGAAGCCTTTTTTTCATTTAAAGACAGGTTATCTTTATGGAGTATTTCCTCTGGGGATATGTCTCTGTGATAAATTAGTTGCCAGATGTAAGTATTAAAATATCATTGCATACGCAATTTGTACAAGAGCTTGTATCCGGATAATAAAGTAATTAATTGTTCCCTCTGATAATATAAATTTCAGTGAGAGGCAGTGATATTGTTACTCTCTCGTGAAAATTACATTTGCAATAAAACTGAATCGTAAGAATAAAATGTTAACTTTAAAATAAAGCTTATTCTTTAATATAATTATCGAAATATATTTATTATAATGTTAGATGGATAATGCACAAGTAATATGAAATAACTTTGTAAGAAATTACACATGGCCTTTCTATTATCTAATTTCTAATAAATTCCAAATACTAAACATTCTAAAGAATCACATTCATAGATATCATGTTAAAGAAATATCAGAGCTAAATGTAGAAATATCTGAATGTCGCTATCCTATTCATCGTCACGGTCTTTTACTGCTTTCCAGCGTTATTAACGATAAATATTTTACGACCATCGAGTACCAGTCTCTTTCAAAGAGTCTCCTTTACCTGAACATCCTAAGGATGGTTCTCCCAGCAAGGTTCCTTTCCCACCCATGACGCAGCAAGATATCTCGGGCGAGGTGCGAAAATAATTTATTGCATGAAAAAATCCCCATTCACACAGTAATCGCCAGAATAAATACAAATACTTTTCCCCCCGCGCCATGACGTCGTGTAACGAAGGGGGATCGCGGTCGTCGTTAATTTTACGCGCGACGCCACAAAGTACGGCGCGAATATTAAGAGAGACGAGCGAAATGAGCAAGGGGGTGGTCTCCCCCGCTCTCTTCTTCTTGGCGAGGCAAACGGCCTTAATCTGCCGCGCTAAGGTGATCATAATCGTTCCTAGCTTCCAGATTACAGTAAATTCCGGCGAGCCGATTACGTTGTACGTTACCGAGGCGGGCGTGATGTTTCTGTCGTGTGGTCTCGAACCGGTCCGATGGTGGGTGTCTGGGTGTCAAGTACGCTGTGCAGTAAAATGGAATTACTGAGAGTGTACGTCGAGAAAAGCGGACATCGTAGTAGCAAACGAAAGAGGCAAAGAGAGAGAAAGAGAGCAAAGAATGTTGTCCACCTTTATGCGCTCGTTAACGTGCGTATTGGTACCGGATTTGCCTCTAGTTTAGAGTCTCAATGCAAACATAAAAAAAAGGAAATAAAAGAAATCAATGGATGCTCCCAATCCGATTACATCGGAGCTTGGAGATGGTTGAGTTACAGAACTTTGAAAATTTTTAAAAATTAAAATTTTTTTCATTTTTTACCAGTTTAAAGTCATATAAATATGGATCTACAGATTAACAAGTTGTAAGTAAATCAGCAAAAATTACAAAATATACGTTCCAAAATTTTAAACGCGCTTTTCTTTCTAAAAAGTGTAACGTAAGTTATTCTTATGTTTTTTTTTAATCGTTGAATACGATGGTAGCATTTTTATCCGTTTGAACCCATGGAAAAGTGGTCAAAATTCGTCTTAAAGGCGAAATAAGTCAGTTTTAATTGTAATTCGGTTAGTGACGATTTTGTTCTAATTATTTAATTACTTGTATTATCATTTAGTCTTATAACTTTTTTTTTTACTAAAAACTAAGGAAATACTTCAAAATACTTCAGAAATGCTAAATCTAACATGTCAAAATCAATAATATAAAAATTAAAAAAGATTAATTTCTTATTAAAACATTTCTTAAATTAAAGAAGTCAATTTCTTATTCAAAGAATCTTAAGTCTCATCAGATGTGCACCTGCATACATTGTGTAGTTTTAACAATAAGTCCAGTGCTAAAATGGTGAGCTTTTACTCTATTTAGAGGATTTTTTAAGGATGGGTTCTCTAAGGATGAAGGGGAGAAAGATAGACCTTCGCCTAGAGCCCTATTAACCTTTTCGTATTACATTGTATAACGTAAATTTATTCATTGTCATTAGAGCCTGAAGAAGCTTTGACATAAAATATATTAATTATTACAATTACTATTAAATTAAAATATAAAATTTAATAAAAAATTATAGACTTACTGTTAAAAGTGACTCATTCCGATCCTTTTACGGTGAATTTTGGCTCCTTTCCCACGGGTTTAAACGGATGCTACCATTGTATTCAGCGACCCAAAAAACATAAGATTATATGGATAACTTCCACCCTTAGGTAGAAATCAGCTTATTTTACCCATCGTCCTTTCCTCCGTAAGCCGAAAATAATAATTTTAAAATTAAAGAAAATGTCCACTTTTTATCTCAAATATTTTACTGAAGCTAATACCTCTTAATTGGTCACCATGCAGGCGCGCGCGGACTGGAATGATTATTTAAGACGCCATTATTGTTTATTATTTCAATATTTTTGTTCGAATTTTTTGAATCTTAAATTTATTATTAAAAATATATTTTTTCAACAAAAGAACACTGTTTATCTATCTCTTTGAATAAAACTTTTATATGGTGTTGAAAAGCACCTTATTAATATCATGACGGCGCGTTTTATTTGCTGGAAGAATAATTTAAACGTAAGAAAAGAAGAAGGTAACAATCACGCTTAAAATTAGAAACGTTTTAATCATTATTATATTTATGAGACTAATGGCGTCGAAATAAAAAATATAGGCTGCAAATGATGGGCATGAATGTGTCCATAATTTTTAGACCTGTTTAGAGTTAGACCTGTAATCTAAACAGATCTAAAAATTATGTCAGAGATGTCAGAACGAGAAGTACGTAGGTAATCCGAAAATCGGATGGTGGTCATACTCTTGGAACTTGGATTGGAACACACACGTTCTCTTTATGTATATATCGTCACCATCCGACTCAGGTAAGCCGTGACATCCTCATTCTGTCATCTATGCCTGTAAGCTAGCTCTAGACCATGTATTTTCGTTTCGGTTTGAGTATAGTGACAAGATTAGTAACATGCTACGTCTCACTGTTTGCTAATTTCGGAGTAAAAACGAGGATCACGAATTGTGCCGCTGATCCCGGGGCGTTCGTGATGTATAAAGGTCGATTCAGACACAGCCGTGCCGTACCCGTACCGTATCACGGACAGAAACATTAGACAAGGATTCCTATTGTCTCCATCCTTGTCTAATGTGTCTCCAGCCTTGTCTAATGTTAACGATACGGATACGGTACGGGTACGGCACGGCTGTGTCTGAATCGACCCTAAAGGTGCCAATTCATGAGACCCTGAAAATGAGCGTCATACAAGGTGAACGTGGTGGTTTCGCTTTGACGCTAGCGTCAAGAGCGTCGCTGAATCGTCGTTAATCGTCCCAGTACAATCAAACATAGACTTCGAAATACGTAACATATTAATTATTTTCAAGTAATATCTTCAAGTAATAATATTTTATGGATACATATATTAATAAAAGATATTATTTCTGAAGATTTTTGCTTGCTGAAAATGAGCGTCGAGCGTCAATGTGAAAAGGCACCTTTAATGCGGGACACCAATAATCGTTCGCGTGCGAAGGCGCGAAGAACGTAACGGAGATACAAGCTCGATATGCCGTAGTACAGGCTGATCAGCCGGATAAGGGTAATGACTAAATGCTAATATAGGAAACGCCACGTCTCTTTACGCATGACGCGCTCCACGTCTCTCGTCGCGACGCTCTTGTTTTAATTTCGGCAATCCGACATCTCGTTTTCTTCAAAATAGCTCCACATCCTGCGAATCTTAATATAACTCCTTTCATTGTGACAACATTACTACATTTTTGGAATCGGTTCGGAGGAACCGAGATTTAATGACGTTAAAAAATACTATGGTTCTAAATAAAGCGATTGGACACGTCGTGGAAATAATATTGTCACATTGGACCAGTATTATGTGACAATCTTATCCGTGTTATTTAACAATATTATTTTCACGATGTGTCCAATCGCTTTATTTGGATCCACGATATTTTAACATCGTTAAATCTTGCTACGTCCGAATGGATTCCGAAAACGATGTGTTAAAAATACATTGTCGATTTTAATTCCAGAATCTATATGTGATTACGGGATCAGAATACCTAGAAGACTTGTCTGACGAACATATAGACGAGAAACACAAGCGAGGTCCTGAATTAAAGCCTCGAGGTTGCGGACGTAACGCGGTAACAAAGAGCCGCTTTAAAGAAACGCTCGGGGTTACGGCTAACCCCCTCGCGTGGGTTCCAAGGTTAAATCGCGCGTAGCCGAGGGTATCGCGCGAGACCTTTATGTATGCATTTTAGGAGACGAAACCCAAGAAGAGGTAACGCGTAGGTTACACGAACGGCCGGCTCGAGCCCTCGCCGAGGCGCGCGTCTTGGAAACTTACAGCGCGCCTGCGGCCCGAAACACGTCCCTTATCGTTCTAGTATCTCGCGCAATGCCGATGTTACATGTTCGTATCGAGTGTCATTAAGTGTGATTATATAGCTCCGCCCGTTCTCGTGTACACCAGCCGCGCGGCACGAGGGGTGAGGTTCTTTCGTGCCGTCTCGAGGTGAAGGGCTGCCCGGCGGTGGCTGGCAGGGGTGGAAACTCGCCTTCCAGGTCGATACGTAATTTATTGCCATATCCGATATTAGAGTATCGCGAATGAAGGGATTGGCCGGGATGATTTGCCTGCGCGAGCTGCGCCGCGAGGAAGACACGGTGTGCACGCGCGCGATGATTTTTCCTTGTTCGTTATTCCGTTGTTCCGTCTTGCTTATTCGATCCCCATTATCGCAAGTACGTTACGCTCAACGTGCGATCATTTCTTCCTCTTAATATTGCACGTTGTAATTTGTAATGTAATTTATAATCGTGATTAATAGGTCAATAAACGATTAATCGACCTCATCTAACGCCAATTGAGAAATCGATCCTCTTGCGAAAAACATTTATCGCGCGAGCTGAATCTTTTTTTTCTCACATACAAGTTTGACCCGGTTCTCTGATCAGCGGGAAATTTATTGACGGCTGAATCGCAGACGAGCGCGCTCGCCTCTATTTGGATGTGCCCTCGATGCGATGAGTAATTTACGCGTACGCGAAACGTTACGATGCAGTTAGTAAATGATATACGATGCAGGTATTGCTGCAATTGCCGATGGCCATTCGATGGCGATTTGTTCAATGACCAAAATCTTTTCACTTTTTCACAGGTATATAATTATTTATGACGCGTTAAATAGCTTTAAACATAAAATAACATTTGCGAAACGTAATTATCTAATTGTAATCGCGAAATGAACAGCTTCGTTTCGTATTACTTGTTGTATATTATGAATAATTATGCATTTTTAACATGCATTGAAAGAGGAAGGAAAAGGTTAATATCTTGAGATAAAAATATAAACTGAAATGAGATGAAGGTTTACTGGGAGAACCATTTCGAAATGAAACGGAAGGAAAGTCACGTGGCTTCTTGGTTCTATGAATGAAACCAGGAACTCCCGTTTTCGCCCTCGGGACAGGACCGGGTGTTCCCTTCATCTCGCTTCCTCGATGGCTCGATGGGAAAGTAACGAACCGTTGGGAACGCCGGCCCTGTAATTTTTTAATTACGTAAGCGCTTCCCGTAGTCACTCAGGCCGGGTGACTTGCAACCGAAGCCTGCTCCCTAATTTTTAATAACACCTACAGCAGGAATACTTGGGAGTAGGTTTGTGGGCGTTACAGGGACCGTACTGCCCAGCAGGGAAAACAACAGGCCAAAGAGCGAGAAAGCAAAGGGAAAGGAATGGCGGGAAAATACGATGGCATTGTTGAATCAAGGTATCATTACGGCCGATAAAATTATAACGTTCATGAACTTAGAAATATCATGCAAGAAAATTGGAGTCTTTCCTTAATACACCGGATGTGGTTAAACTTCGCGATAAATACAATGCGAGAATTTAAAAGACATATTCGGCCGTACAGTAGATTGGTATCCAACACATAAAATAATTAGTAAATATAATATAATTTTTCATGAAACTAGATAATCTTCAATAAATTTTTAACACGTTGTCTGCCGGACAAGTTTTATATGTTTTACCATATGGAATTTTCATTATCATAACCATATATGGTAAAATATTGTATTATTTTACGTTGTTATCTAGCTATTTTTGTGATTCAAAATATTTTTTGTATTAAATAGCATTTATTTTCTACAAGTATTTAGATACGAAAAATACAGATAGCGTCGGTTACAGTGATCATCAGGGTACCATTGCAAAGTCAGACATCAGTCACAAATATAGACATAGTGAGTGCTTTCCATTTAGTGACACAAGTGTCGTTCTGTCTTTGTTACTGAATGCCAAGAAAAAAAAATTGATAGAACGACTGTGTTAATTTGTGTTGACTTGTGTCACTAATTGTAAATGGAAAACACTCAGTATAACTAGACCGAGTGTTATTGAATGGAAACAGAGGCCACATAGAAAAGATGTTATTTGGAAGAAAAGGACTCTATTTTGTGCCCGTTTGTTTTCTCTTGTTTGCGTGCCCAAAACAGAGAGATTCTTTTCTATTATACGTACACCTCACACCTCTATCCATACTCCTCAAATACAGGCAAACACCGGATATACTGTAGTATCTATGGTCATTGATGACCACTGATGGCAATCAACGTGCTAAATTATGTCAAAGTAAACAAGGAAAAATATTAAAAGGATGTCTATTCATTTTCCAATATAAATCGTAATGCTCCAAGTTAGAATAAAATTGACAAGTCATCTAAATGACAGATTTATGCTTAACACAATTATTTGTTTAAACGTAAATGAAAGATTTGGTCAGATAAGGCGCCGATATTACAAGCTTTCTCTGAATCTTGTTTCTTTCATACCTCGCCGTGCTATTTTTCCTCAAGTCATGTTCCCGAAAGCAGGCTTGCGGCTCTCGGAAGACCGAAGAGCGTCAGCCGGTCGAGCAATCCGCGAGCTTTATTATGCGCGCGATGCGCGCGCTCTAACCGGGGCTTATGAATAAATATCGCGATTTCCGTCGACGAGATCGAAACCCGAACCCCGGCATCGACGGCGCGGCAAACACAACGGATCGATAAAAATTCGTCCCGTACAGCCAGGCGCCATAAATATTCCAATAAAGGTCGGCTGTGCGTCGTCGAGCCGCCTTCGGAGCGTTTCGTCTCGCATA
Source organism: Temnothorax nylanderi (assembly GCF_030848795.1). Taxonomy (NCBI): domain Eukaryota; kingdom Metazoa; phylum Arthropoda; class Insecta; order Hymenoptera; family Formicidae; genus Temnothorax; species Temnothorax nylanderi. The sequence goes on from NW_027249128.1 coordinate 296,992, forward strand.
TGCACACAATCTGGCGTATACGACTTGTCTGCGCTTGGGTATGTGTGTGTGTGTGCGTGTGAGTAGTGTAAAAGAAAGAAGCTGACCCGTTGTCTCACAAAACGAAACGAGAATCGCCGATTCTTATCCTTATTCGCTTGCTATATCCTTTTTTCCTGCTGTAATAATGTTTCGCGAAATGCTTCGTGTCCGACGTTTACGAATCAAGATCGAATAGATTTTACATTATTTTGCATATGCGTCAAATGGTAGAAGGCTTAGGACGAAATCTTAATTTTCCCTAATTCATCGCTCTTACCCCTTAATACTTATAATGCAGGATGAGATCGGAAGAAATGCGATATGTTACGTTTTTAATTACAGTTTATGCCGTTTGAAGAGTAAAAAAATGCTAGAGTGACTAAAATTGTCTTAATACTGCTGTCCCCACATGGTCGATGCAGATATCGAGAAGCAATAAAGAATTATTATCGTTCCTATCTGTATGCTTTGGCGCGGGTTAATCCATGCACACGTCACGGCCATTTCCCAGTAATCGTCGTACATCTTCGTTTATTCGCGAATACATGAAAGCCGGCTGGATACAACGTGGAATTATTCCAGGCCGGCGCGAATATTGCGCTATCAACGGCCATTGTTAATGTTACTATTTACTCATTGCTACCATCACAATTGTCATCACGAGAGACAGTACGTGGCACTAATTATCGTCACGGCAGCCTATTGTTCCACTTAAAGCCGATTGTTATCGTTACGCAAATTACAGCCAATATAGTTCGCGGGCAGTAATGATTTCGCGCCGATATCAATTCCGACGATCGTGCGATAGACGATAGACGTCAGCCCGATAATTGTAGGACACAGATCAAAAATGATTTACGCGTTGGCAAGATAATTCTTTTTTAAATTGAGAAGGTCGGTATACGAGAGATCAAAATTATATGCTCCACTTGCTGAAATGTGACTGAATAATATTGCTGAACTCAGCTAAGAATATGTGGTCAATATTTAGAAAAAATAAACATGCTATGACTGCAAGATGTATAAAAAGAAAAAAGTAAATGCTGAAAATAAATACGATAAAAGTTTATAGGTATTCTAAAGAAGATGTGAAGAGTACGACTATTTTTTGAAAAATCTTGACCCACATTTATGGTTATTGAAAACACGGCAAAGTATCTAGCGGAACACAGCATATGAATCACAAGTAGAAGTTGCAACACGCAAGTGTAATCGATATTGGCTTTTCTTTTCCTAAGGAAATTAGATCAACGAGTTCGGTATAAAAATACGAAGCGATCGGCTCGGAGACGTGACGGATGTCAGTGTGCGGTAATAGAATACTTCACGAGAGTAGTATTGACTGCGTAATCGGCGACTGTAATTAAAGAGATGAAGAAAAATGGAAGCGAGAGAGAAAGAGGAGAGGAAGAGAGGAAGACATAAAAAACCGTATACTGCGAAGCGTACTTCTCGTCAGGTATAAATCACCGCGACGGGAAAAATCACTTACCGCAAACATGTAAATTAACAGCACATCGAAGAAACAGTGCCTCGTAAAAACGACGGGCGCTCATTTAAAGCTCACTCTCTCTCGCATGGATAAACGCTAAGCAGCATTTGTTCGCATGATCGATGTCGGGAATCATTAAATCGCAATTGTGAATAAAGTCGTTCGGGGTCGGAGCGGCAGATAGGAATCTCCCGATCGTAATTATCTATTTCTGTTTATATAAATCACCGGGGATCAATTAATGCGAGACGGGGGGAAAAAAGGGGTGTAGGAAAGATAGAGCGAGCGGACGAGCGCGGAGGAGAGAGCGATAGCACGCACCGTTTTATAATACGAGCCCGAGACGTGCTCGCGATCTTAAATCAACGTCCTTTTCCCCAGCCGAAGATAAATCTTGTCGCACCCGGCATGGCTTAATAAATATATGATTGTGTATAGAAATGAAACGTTTTGTCGGTCGCCAGGGCTACTTTTACGATCGACGAATATGCGTCATCGGTATTGCCTGTTAAACGTTTCGATCCGTGGTAATATCCAATGATATTAGAGAGGGATTAACAAACGGCCGTGAGCATTGTACAGCGCAATGTCTCATACGCTGATTCAAATTCTAATGGAACCATACTGAAACAATTCGCGAACGAAATAGAAAAAATTGCCACAGCAATTATATTACATCAGTGATGTTTTATTTTGAAGAAAGAGAAAGAAGGAAAAATTAATTACGTGTATATACATATATCTACGAAATTAGATTGTTAAACATAGACACCATGGAATTTACTATCTTTATATTTGTAAAAATTATACAAATAAAAAACATTGTACAAAATTCATCTATTAACAAGCTGATAAGATCACAAGTCAATTTACATTGACCTGATACTGATTGTGAGATTATAATCATATATATATTGCAATTATTTATAGATATAGATAATATACATGTAGGTATATAAATAATTGCATTATATTTAAATATATTATGCAGCTCGTTTTCTTTTCAAGACAAGTCTTCATGGCATCGATGTCTCACTCGCGCAAAGAGATCCGTCCGCAGCAAGCGCCGCGACGCAAGTGCAAGCGTCTCGGTCCGGTGGCGTCTCTTATTAGCTGCTAAGGCGTCGCGACGCCTTGGTTGCAGAAAAATCCGCGAGATGGGGACGCCCGTAAAGCTGCGAGCTTCGAGAACGGAATGTGTGGGAAAAACATAGCGAGGCGTCGGCGTCACGACGCCTGGAAACTCGCGCTTGGAAAGCGCGTCATTCTCTTATTGGCTCGCAAGAGCGGCGATTACACGATTTAAGGCGTTTCGCTTATCATTCATTTGTAATTATTAAGCGATATAGAAGACGTCTACAAAGTGCTTGTTATTTTTCTAGCTAATATCTTGGCATTGCGAAATAGAGGACCCTGTATTTTAAATAATTGGACACGCAATTATGTAGGTACAATTGCATCGTAGGCATGATTATATAACATTATGGCATAATTATATCTCGGTCTTTTAAGATATAAATGACCTGGCGATTTAAAATGTCATTTAGAGGCTAGTAGACAGCAACTGTGACAATTAGCGTGTAATATTATTTTGCTCGAGTTTCGCTCGAGAGGACACAATTCGCTGAAATTTCTCCGTCCTCTGGCATTATTCCATCCAAAATAATAACCCCCTATCTGTTTCCCTAAATTATTAATAGCAAGGAGATTATTTTGTTTCCGCGCGAGCCGCGCGCGATTTCTAAAGCTGTGCTTGTCGGGAGGAGAAGCGCGCATACGTTCAAGCGAAGTCTCGCGCTCTCGCGAAACGTTGACCTGTGCATTATCGCGCATCCGCTTGCACTTGGAGTGCATCCACCCCGTTGTCATGGGAATACAAAGAGATTCGGTGCGATAGGCACCTAAGTGAAGAACGAAGCGCAGAACGGCGGGCGAGCGGTGCGAGCGGGGTGAAAGAGGAATGAGAAAAGAGGATGCACACAGGAGGAAGGGATGGTTCGCCGTCCGTAGTCGAAATTGCCGGATAGGAAGGTTGTCACCTACGTTTCCCCCCCCCCCCGCGAATTTCCAGACGCTTCTCTCCGCGCCTGCCTCTCCCACTCTGCCGCTTTGCATCCCTTTTCCATCCTCTCCTCCTGCCCCGCTCTCACCCTCGTTTCACCCCGAGAATCTTCACCCGCCCGTTGCTCACCGGCCACCCTCTCGCGAGATACCCGGAGATCGCGAGAGGAAAGGGGAAGGAGCAGGGTGAGGGAGACGGTGGAGAAAAGGCTGAAGGTGGATGCCGGGCGGGGTAGGTGCCGACTCTGAGCATAGCTAACTAGCTGAATCTGAATCAATACTTACTTCCGCCCCCGAGCATTCGCCCTCCCCTATCTTCCCCTGCATCCCTCCGTACACTCGCGTCTCCTCCTTTCATCCGCGAATCCCACCGACTCGCGTTTGAGGAATCCGAGGGCATACTCTCTCGAGTTCTTGCATCCCCGAGGAGTCTCGTTCTCCCCCTCTCCGCTTCCGCTTCACAAGAATAGCGTTCCTGATAGTCGCGATGGCGTTGCTTGATCAGCTCCCGAATTCACGCTTCCGCGATCCGTGCCGATTCAATTCGCGAGTTGTTTAGATACCCAAATTTTGGAATCCGTGTAGTGGAAGGTGTCCGATCGTTTTCATTTACTAATTTACTTTCACAATCGTGTTCTTTATATTAGAAGTTAATGTCACTCTGGATTGTGAGAAATATTTATAATTTTAAGCGAACATATATGTAAAGCAATAGGTGGTCTCCAACGTATTTATTTATTCACACATTTATTTTCTAGTAACTACTATCGTACTATAAAATATTATATTGTAATTTTAATTAAAAAACAAAATGCTTGTTAAAATTTGCTTAAAATTCAATTCGATTACTCTGTTACATCATGATAGAAAATATTATTATTTAAATAAGCAAAATTACGTATTTACTTTAATATTCATATTTATTCCGTGCTGTCAAAACCATCAATTTAAATTATTGACGATAATTTTATTTCTGATTCATAACATCTCGAGACAAGATGTCTCAATGCTCTTACAAGCTTCTAACGGTCTTCCAACTTTAAAATTGGTCGCATTCACTATCCGATGTGCTCGATGTCTCGATAGGGAGGCCATTCCGAGGGGATGTTTCCCCTACGGTTCCATAGCACTACTCTCCACAGTTTTACGACACTATCCTACCACGGCACGTTTAAGATTCGAGTCCTTACGTTTTAAGCAAAACGTATAGGAGACTTCAGAAGTGTGTTTTCAGAGATTCTAGTTTTATTTAAAAACTTAACGCATCGCAAGTGTGTAAGATTTTAATGAAATTTATCAGTAGAAAATTATGAGAAATTGTAAAGTTACTAAATCTAGGTAACATAAAATTGCCATTAATTAACGTTAAATTATAGTTAAATTATAAATCAAATAATGTATTACTACTTGATTCTTCACTCGATTTAGCGTATTATGTAATGTAATTCCTAAAGCTCTTACACTGGCAGTATCGATTAAAGTTGGTATAAAGCAACATTACGAGGGAAGCTAATGTTAAACGAGAGAGCATGCCAAAGAAACCCAAAATGAGTTAGAGTGTGTCACAATACAATGATGCGACCGAAATGATAGATTAAATCAATCTAGACGAAATAGACATCAAAATCCATCAATCTTTATCAAGATTTGGCGCGATTAAATCAGTATGTCATGGTCATGGGATACTAAAATAAGTCAGCGTGTAATTTAAAGGATTTCCAGGTCCTTCACATCAATGAAGCAATTCATCAATCATCGCTTCTTTAAGTTTAATTCAGCATAATATTAAATAATTCTTTAGTAAAATTCTCGAACGTAAAACTGTCATTAGGTTTTTAAAAAGTATTTTAAATATTGGAGAGAAGTGTAATTTTTAATGTAATATATATCTGTCATAACAAAATCGCTTTAGGCATTTTCTTTTCGTTAAAATAAGTACTTCTCTTCCCTTTGGAAAAAGTATTGACTAATCGTGCGTCTGTAAACGCCTGGAAATCCACGATTGCAATTTGTGTCAGAAAAATCGGAGAATTCTCGCAATAGCGAAACGATCGCGACGTTATGGGCTCTCGCGCGCGTTCATATTTGCGTCTCGAGGTCGTCGTCGGGGGTGGTCGGCGGGCGGTGGAGGGAAGCGCGGGGAGGAAGTGAATGCAGTCGAAACTTGGTATTCGCGCGGCGCGCGCGGCAGGGGGAGAGAAGGCGTAGGTGAGATTACGACGAAATCCGTGGCAGAGTCGCCGTCGCCAGCTTTGCCATGAGGAAAATTCAAAAAAAATTTCTCTCCGCGACTTCTTATTTCCCTCTCAACATCCAGGCGCAATTGTCTTAAAAGAGAGAGAGAGAAAAAAAGACATCTGCGAAAAATACATAAGACAATTCTACGTTTGTACGTTATTCTAAATGTCGCTCCTACGACGGTTGGTCTATTGTAATGATGGGGTACAACTTTTTTTTCTCCTCTATAGTTATCGCGTCAATAATTAATACGCCACGATACGTCGCTCGGTAAAATATTATCGTAGATGCTACCAACGAGACAATTATACTCCGCGGCGTACTTAGACGCGCTCCAAAGACGGAACGTTATATCTTTTTTCTTTACACACGTCACGATCTCGATCATTGTTGAAGAAAATATCATGCACGCCGGTCATTTCCACCCGTAGTTCGATGCACGCGCGCGCGCGACCCCTCGCGCGTCGCGACGCCGACGCCGCGCGAGCGGGCGACCGACCGCGCGGTTCCGCGGATATTATAATTCCCCGGGTTGTGAGGCGCGGGCTAATTGTGTAGCGTGGGTGTGAATATGGTTTATAGTTCGGCAGAGAGAGAGAGAGAGAGAGAGAGAGAGAGAGAGAGAGGAGAGAGAGAGAGAGAGAGAGAGAGAGAGAGAGAGAGGCTGGCTGCGGGCCAGGCGAACGGGCTCACGTGACGTCACGCGACGGAAATACTCGACCGGGCTAATTAGGCGAGGCACCTCTCCTCCTATGCTCGAGCGCGAGCGGAACCCATGCGCGTCGCGATGCTCCGCTCCGTTCCGCGTCGCGCTGCGCCGTTGCGGAGTCGTGTGTCGGCTTATGCCGATGACGGAGGCACGCTTATGTCAATAGGCGACGTCAGATCGACTGGTTAGTTGGAGCGTTCCATCCCGTGCGCGTCTCTACGAATCGATTAGATTATTTAAGTCGCGCGAATGAACGCTGTCCTCAAAAGGCAATGGTTTTGATATCGCCTTAGGAATCCGCGGAGAAATAAAAATTCGAGGTGAAGAATGTTTTCATCATGGGATACGTGTGTTGCGACATCGATCCCGAGACAGCTGAGAGAGCTTCAATTATCGCGAATAATTTCTTTCTATTAGGTCTACCTCTTAGTATTTCCATGCATTTCAGAGATATTGAAAGATATTGAGAAATATCAGTTTTACGCAATTATGAGATACGCTCCGTCTCGAAACGAATTATGTTCATGCGGCGCAAAGCGATATACGGCAACAAATTTGTCGAGAAAGAAACTCTTTTTCCCAACATTTTAATATTCTTGGAATTGGAGCTAATTATATTATTAGATTACACGGGAATTACATTCTTGTGCGACTTCCGCGCTACGCTTAGACGTGAAAGTATCGGCGACCGCGGTCTCTTGATTAAAACTTACACAATCGGCCTGGCGTTATACCGCCAGGGTACAGGCTCGTTCGATGCGTGTCACACGCCACGACAGACGGAAATAAATCTTACGCGGCCATTACGCGCGCGTCCCGACGGACACTAATCACGTCCGCTAAACCACGGGGACCCTAATTAACCAACGCCCAATCGCTATTTCCTCGACAGCCAACAAAGTTCAATTCGCTGCTCGCGCAACTCCGACGCGATTGGGAGCCCACGCATTTAATTTGCATCGGGAACGGCGCGCACTCTTTTCTCCGTCGTCGGGCACGAGCTGTGTAATTAGCGTTGCATAGCAATTAACTGTGAATCGAGCGTGCGTGCGTGCGTGCATACACGAGGAGGCTCAAGACGGCAAAAGAGGGCGAAGGAGAGAAAGAAGGAGGCGAAGGAGGACGAGAGGAGGTAGCGGAAGGTACGCACCTCTCTCCCTCTCGCTATCTCTCTCTCTCTCTCCTCTCTCTTCTTCTCTTTGCTGGAACAATGTAAAGCGCGTGTAAACGGCGCAAATATGAGGGGTGGGCAAGCGGGCGTGACTGCGTTAAGTCAAGTTAAGTCGAGGTTAACTCCCTTAATTACTCAGATTTAATCAGCGCCCCGGTGTGTACACACACCGGGGCTCTGGCATAACTAAACGGGCGCGGACGCGAGGAAGAGATACGATGTTGGAAGAAACGGAGAGAGAGAGAGAGAGAAAGAGAGAGAAAAAGAGAGTGAGAGGGAAGAACGTGAAGGGGGCACAAGGAAGAGAAAGAGACGGCTGGAGAGGGATCGGACAAGATGCTTCGCTACTCATGGTGCACCATACGCGAGGTGTCGATGGTGTGCGCGTGTATACGTGTGTGGGAGCGCGTACCTCCCTGCGCGGGGCGTTCGCACGGAATGGAAGTGGAAGGGCTCGCTTGCTTGCTTACTTAACGAAGATTAATCGCGCTTAAACCAACCGCGCACGGGCGCGCAACACAGCGGCGCGCGGACCTCGAGCGTCGAGCCGCATTCTCACGTGGCAACACGTGACCCCGCGAAATCTTGACCGTGATCGCAAGAACGGGGTAGTTCCGCGGGGTCCACGATCCGCGAGGGAATCACAACAGAGAGACAATTTTGGCAATCGAGACGCTGATATATCGACAAATATATATTTTGTTAATTTAAGTTACAATGCAGTACTAAATATATTTTTTGTCAAACTTAAATCGACGCATTTTGTATATGTGAGAATTTATAATTTATCAAATTCTTTATCATTTATCTTTAAAAATTTAGTCGTAGCGCAGACCTGCGTTATTAAAGAAGAATTTTTAAGTAGTTGACCCGATCAAAATTGACCCGATGCCCAAAATTGACATAGCAGATGCCGAAACGATACGCCGCGTTCGATCAACCTGCAGGCAGACGGCAAGATACGGACGTATCGAGAGAGGAAGGAATGTTGATGCCATTGATGAAGATTAATGGCATGCGCGGGACTTGATGTATCGGCGCTAATTGTTAAGCGACACCGCGAAATTCGACCTAGCGTCAGGAATTAAAGTGATAAATACGTGCCGCGAGACCGACGAGCCGGTACGCGCACGCTGTGTGGGAAAGTTAACTCACTGCACTGGTCGTAGCGCAGATATGTTGCAAAACGATCCGCGCGTAATGATAATAGGAATATGGTGCGGAAAGTAAGGAAAAAGTAAAGTAAAAGGTTTTCCATTTACGACCCGTTGCGCGGATCGCATGTAAAATTGCGACGACGTTTATCCGCGAGGAGAGAATTAAGCGCGGTGATTACGTTTCTCTTTAACCGCAGCGGCCCGGGGTTAAAGTAACCCGAGGAGTCATTATTCACGCGGTAATTTTTGCCAAACGTGGCAAATGCGAGAGGAAAGGACTCCCGGGTTCCTGGCTGGCCGTCAAAGGTGGCGAAACCGTCGCGTTTTATTTAGGTGCTACGTCTTAGGTGCCGTCTTCGTGATAACAATCGCGCGAGGGAGCGGATGCCAAGAAAAAACAAAAAGAACGGACCCGGAAGTGGGTTCGTGGGGTCGTAGATTGAAAGCGGTTTTTAAGGAGCTTGGAGCCGTCCTTTGTTGAATATATAAAATATATGTTCGTCCAAAATTCCCATTCAAAATTCGCGCTGGGTTTTACTGAAAGGACAGAAATTAAAAGTTCGCTTAAGGTAAGATAATTATCGAAGAAACATTCTTTGAGGAAAATACCACGATTTAAGAAAGGTCGACCGTTGTTCGGTGAGCGCAAAATCTTTTAGTCTTCCTTTCCTACTTCATTACTTCATATTATTCAGATTTATTGAAAAGAATGAGACAGCAAAGAACTTTCTTTCGGTATAATGAAAGAAAGTTCTTTGCTGTCTCATGCTTTCTTCTGTATTGATATCTATCAATCAGTCTATAAATTTTTTTTGACATTTTTGACATTTTTGAACAATAAGCCGTTCGTTGATCTGGGTTAAGCCTTTTTCAGTTTCTTCCCGCATTGATCTGTGGTCCTCGCATTATTCTTCTTCTATCAATTGTTCTTCTATCAATTGTCACTATAAGCCTAGTTTAACAAATACATGAAAATTTCGAATATTATTTCTTTACCATTCACACAGGATTTTTAAATATAAATCTATATTGATTGAAACATCTAGTTTATTAAAATCGAAGAGAATCATGTGAGAAAGTGATCAAAATAAAATTTCTATAAGTCTTTTATTTCTATTTCTATATGATAGAGTTTTCCCTTAAATATTTCTGTACTTTTCCCGTAGTTTTTACCCTCTTTTAGTTAATATGTTACAAAAATTATCTCATTACACTGACTTATATTCATTCACCAAATGGTTTAATGATTAAACATTTTTATTTGTTTGATCTGTTGAAGTACCAGTAGAATGAACAGAAAGGCAAAATATTCTACTTTGTTACCGGATATTACTTTGTCCCCTAATTAACGCAAACAGTGCTTCGAGTGGAATGAGCTAATAAGACCGAGGAAGATAATTATAGGACAGCTAATTGCCGGACGACCCGGCTCGCCGCGAGACATAACGAAATAATCTCGATCCCTCTCCCCTCCTACCGACTGCCTCTTACTCATTCTTCTTCCTTCTCGTCACCTTCCTACGCGCAGTTCTTTTTTTTAATTGTGTAGTCAATTCCCGTCAGGGGATTCCTTTCTACGGGCGAAATTAATTAGGTGAGCTTCCGGTCTTAGTATCATGGAAGTTAAAAGCCTCACTGCTAAACCCCTCGTTAATCGTGCTTCGCTCAAGGTATTTTAATACATTGACGACGTTTACCCGAATTAATTGATTTATGGTTACTCCCCTACAATAAAGTATTTTCCCTTTAAAGTAGAATAAAGCTACATTTTATTTTTATCTTACATCTATAATCTCCACTTTTCCGAAAGTAGATCACTATACGAGGATGGATCAAAGATAAATTGTATGTAATTTTGCAGAATGATATTTATCATTAATTATACGGGTATAAGAACAATAAAGATTCTTATAAATAAAGATCAGTCAGTAAAACAAATCTTACGACTAGTGAGCTAACGAGACGCTTGCTAAATCCATCTTTTCTTTCGAGACTCGCTATCCCCTAATTATATTCCGGGAACACGCTCCTTGCGGAAACGTATCCAACAAAAGAGAGAAAAGGTCGGACGTCCGTCGTCTTGTAGCGACTCACAGCGGTGGACGGCGGAGAGATTTGAAGCCTGCTACTCTCGGCGAGACTTCGCGCGCACGTAAAAAAGTCACCTCGTAAATTCGCGGCTCTCTAACACCTAATTTGCTGTGTCCTCAGTGCCGCGGCACGCAAGCGAGCGTTCCCGTGCGCGCCGGCCCCGACCGGCAAGCCTGGCCCGGCCACGCGTTACATTGCAAGGGTTTCACGTGCAGAAATGCGAAGAGCCGTAAGCAATTTCGCGAGAAACGATTCGCGTCCTCTCTGCCTCTCGCTCGCACCACCACCATCGTGGCTCAGGACTCGCATTCGACGCTGGTATTATAATTACAGGGTTCTCTCCGGGGCTCTTTTCTCGAGGACGAGGCGGCCGCCCGGCGGCGGTGGCGGCGGCAGCGAGGTGCGGCGCGGCGCGGCGCGGCGCGGCGACGGCGATGGCGGCGGCAGGGAGGCGGTTGGTCCATCGGGATGATTATCTTCACGGCGATAATTAGGCAGCGGGTCGCGAGTCGCTCGCACGGTGAAAAATAACGAGGAAATAATTGCGGCCGAACTGCGTCGAAGAAGAGAAAAAGATAGAGAGATAGGGAGAGAAAGAGAGAGGAAAAGGAGAGGGAGAGAGATAGCCTGTCGAGAAGAGGGCACATACGACTCCCCAAGGATCGGTTCCGACGAGCTGCGCGATCATGATCGATGTTTAATTCGTTTCCCGAGCAGGCGAGATCTTTAATTATCGCTGTAGAACAATTTGATTACACTTTTAATTATACACGAGATGTTTCGTGTGTGTGAGATAAGATTCGCGTCAAGTTTCCTTGCGCTCATCTCTTAAAGAATTCTAGAGAGACTTTGTTCTCTGCAGCAATTTAAACGCCGACGTACAAAGTTGCTTAAACGGATTTTGTGTTCTGAAAAAATAATTTATTAATCTTATTTTATTAATCTTTGATTTATAAATCACAATATTCAGTGCTGATATAGCGCGTAATTAAGTCTCTATTTGGAAAGATTTCAAACGGGTTAAAGGGGTTTATTGCATAAAAGACGATGTTATATAGGGGAAACAGAGGGCAGTGACAGAGAATGACGCGGAGGGTGCATTTTGCGGGAAGAACGATGGTTGTGTTGCGGCTGGAGAAGCGGCGATACGGGAGGAAAGAAGTCGGGGTAGGAAGTTAATTAAGTAATAAAAAAGTCACCAGCCTCCGGGACCACCAGCTCGGATAAGAGAGAAGATCGCGCTGTGAGAAACTGAAGTTAAAATAAACATCCCCTAAATGAGTCGCCGCAGCGTCGTCCCGTCCCCAGTTTAACCGGAGTTGCTAATTAATTCCGAGCCCGTGAAACCAAGAGGAACGAAGACCAAGGGGGAGGGAAGGGGCGGATGTCGCGGTCCGTGTTCCAACCCCGGTAAGGAGAGAGATGCCGAGGAGAGGGGTTGCGACGACGCCGCTCGAAGGGTGGAAGGTGCCGGGTATTAAGCTGCCGCGAAACCAGCCACCGTCTGACTCTTTAATTAGCCACCCCCGTTGAAACGTCAGCATCGGGGGTGTCGAGGGTTGGTCGAGCAACAGGTGAGATGCAAAGCAAGGGTTATTCTTGGCTTTGCAGCTCCGCGAGGACCAGTGGAGACCAGGAAGAGAGTGGTTCTACATGGAATTGCGTGGGATGATGCAACGGGTTGATATCAGCACGGTGTCTCGCGGAATATAATAAATACCGAACGGATTCCTATGATTCATTATAAGTAATGAAATCAAGAAGAAGGTACGCTTTATAGAAATGTTACAAAATGACCGCGCTATCATACATTGATTAACTCATAATAATCTTAGGAATTCTTTTAGCAAGCAGATTATTTTCCTGAGATTAAATTTTTATGTATTGACATAATCTTTGGTTAAAGATCAACACATTGCCTGCCCAACAACTTTTGTATATTTTACAGTGTACATCACAGTAGAATTTTCATTATCTTAAGCACATAACGATAAAATATTGTGTAATATGATTAACTAATAAGACTGTATATTCATGAACATTATATTGAATAGCGCACTTTTTACTTTATATTGTTATCTAGCTATCTGTGTCATCTAAAATTTTGTAGTAGATATTTATTTTTTACAAACGTTTTACATTTTTGTAGCGCAGGTCATCACACAGACCATCAGAACGCCATTAAAAAGTCAGGTGCAGGTCACGGATGACCACTATAAATGGCAATCAACGTGTTAATTTGACGTTTCAACGAATTTGACACTTTAATTATAATCTGTTAGAAATAAAAAAAATAATGTAACTTGAAAAGTCAGAAATAATAAAAGTTTTTGTTTCTCGACCTCGTCCATAAATATTCAGAATTAATCTACGATCGCGGAACGCTTTCATCAGTCTGAAAAAAATTACATTTTACAGTCGGCACACAGTCATTTGTAGCCAGTTTGTCGATGAGGCGTCGATGGTAATTAAAACCTGTTGAGTGCTTCGTGGGAGTTACGAAGTGCGCGCGTGCTGAACTTTCTAAAGGAAAGGGTTGTGAGAGACGATGAATATTCCAGAGTTGAATGTGCGCCGCGAAAGGGGTGCGAAGCTAATGAAAAGTACATTATGACTGGCGAAGCCGCCCTGAAATGCCGTCGCTGTGGCGGCGGACAGCCGCCGATGAGAGACCAGGGTGAAGAGGAAGGGGGGAGGTGGTTGGTTGACGAGGAGGGAGTTAAATGCGATAATTTGCGTGGGAGGGCGGTCGTGGTCGCAGACGGTAAACCCTCCGCCATTTAATTACGCTTAAAACATGCATTAAATATTGTCGGAGGGTGGAAACGTCGGAAGGGTTGAACCCTTGGGCTGGTTAAATGAGCAGAGATTTTCCCTTCCGTGGCCCGTCGACGCTCACGGATTTGCGAATTTGTGTATCGAGTGCTTTCTCTCACGACGAAAAGTCTTGACAACGATATCGCTAACGCTTAAGTTCCGTCGAGTTGCTTTGTCACGGCAGAGATAGATTATTTTAATTAATTCTGTGACTATATATACACGTTTTTACATACGATTTTTAATAATTCTTTAACGTTAAATCTTTATTTGTGGGCAGTTCAACTTTTTTAAACTTACACTTAAATTTGCATACGTTATTTGTAGTGCATAGTCGGTGCATTATCATATGCAGATTAAATCGTGCCGATTAAGAAGCCGACCCTTGGGTTTGCGACACCCTTGGAGTGAGTACTCAATACACACAGATAGATCTGTTGTTCGCACATCCGGCGGGGGTGGACGCTTTTCCAAGGCCGTTGCCGGGCTATTAATTGTCTCTGTTGATTCATTTGATCGTGCTCGGCGTTCCCAAGCGATTCCGCCAGTGCGACTTCGATACGAAGGTCTTTTACGAGCAACTCTTTTCTCGCCTTTCCATCCCACGAACCTTCTCTTCTTCTCTTCCTCTCTCTCTCTCTCTCTCTCTCTTTCTGCCCCCCTCTAATTCGCGAGAAAGCGTCTCACCTGATTAAAATTAACAGAGTGGACAGAGCTGCTAGGCAGGTGGCTTCGTTAGGGCGCCGTAAAGTGCCCTCGTCCTCGGAATTTCAAGTGCGTCGTCGTACCGCGCGGATCTGATAAAAGCGCGTGATCGTAACCGTGTAAATTAATTAAAATCTAATTTAAAGCACCGCCGCTGGCAGAGGTTGGCAGAGGCTAATTTACGCGCTCGTTATGATAATTAAGAGCCAAGCGCTTCGATAAATTCGAAGATCGCAAGGCCGCTTCAGGATTTCAGCGATAAAATAATCGTGGGACGCGTAAAATATACATTGATGCGCGATGAATGAGACTGTGAAGAGTATAACATTAAATCAGAAACGTGTCTTTAGAACTGCCTCACAAAAATAATCATTAACAAAATACTCGTAAATATCAAGATTACAATTTTTAATTATTTTCTTGGACATCAATTCTGAAAACCTTTTCTGCAGTCTTATGAAGTTATTATTCCGTGTGACAGCTCGTAAAGCACCTGACAAGAAGTGATTTCGGATAATCGATTACGCGAGAAATAATTTTAAAGCAAAGACAGTCTTGTCGGTGCAGCCGGTGATTCGATCGAACATGATGTTACCTTATCGGACTGTCCTCGCTATGGAAGGTTGCTGACAGTAATGACCAGCGGCACGGAAGCGCAGTGACTTAAATTTGTCTGTCGGGAGGAGGGCCGGATCAGAGGTTTCCAAATCAGGACAATTGAGTACACGCCGCGCAACCGCTAATAACTCATTTCCGGCGCTTAAAAATGATACATACGTCCCCGGCGCGGCGTAGAGACGCGCGGCTACATCTCGTTACCACGCTCATCAAGAAGATCGTACCGTCAATATTAACGTCCTCGTTAACCGCTAAAGACTACTTCTTTATCGGGGATATTTCAGGCATACGGCATTACTTCGTACTTCGTAATAAGGATATCGGCAAATTTTGCCCGAGAAGATATATGAACGACATAAATCGGCATTTAATCGCTGCTGCGAAACGGTTCGGTCGCAGTGCATTCGATCGATTGCAGAAGAGCTGATCTCGATCGAAATAGAAATAGTTATTATCTGGTGCAAATATTGCGTTTATCGCGTCCGGAGAAAATTGACCATACATTATCCATTAACGATTGATTGAAGAACCTTCAATGCCAATTGATCAGTTGGTTGATGAAGGCACAGGTTATTTCGCGAATTACTTCTGTTAGTAGAATAACCATTATTGCCGCGAAGCATTCATGTGTGTGGCGTTCCCGCATTATGACACGTGCATGTTCGAGTTGCGTTCGAGTTGTAGCTATAGCGCGGACCGAACCGCTTGCCGAAGTTGAAAGCTTGGCCGTGACCTACCTCTCTTCATGACGTCATCGACGACGTCTGAGAGGCTGAAGGAAAAAGTGAAGGAGCGCGTGTTTAGATTATTGAGAAAAATCCGGTTGCAATTTCGTGCGCCTTCACGGTTTGATTAAAACGTCTTGCAATTTGATGCTTTACCTTTCAAAGAAGTAAAATTACAGGTCAAATTAACGTTAATGGATGTTTCTTCATTTTAGCATCATCGTTAATAAATTAAGTAACAATCAGAATTCTAGTTATTCGAAAGGACCTTTTTTTATAAAGATTATAAAAAATTATGTAAAAACTTGCTGATATAGTTTAGTGCTTTGAGGCTGTGCAGATGATTGACACAAACCGATACAGCTATGTTAATCGTAAAAGACTAAGGGAATTTACAATAAACGATGCGATCGTATCAACACCGTTCAATGCTTTTCACGTAACCGCTTGTAAAATGATGGCAGTGGCCCGTCGCGTCTTCAGGACGTTCCTGATGGAGTCGGTGACCATACCCGTTTATTCCCTCCCACCTCTGATTCGCGACCGTCATCCCTCTTCCCACCTTAGCTCGAAGGAACGATCGGTCTGTCCAACGTGGCGTGGTAAAAATAAAGATAAAGCCTGAGGAATTAATTAGGA
Source organism: Temnothorax nylanderi (assembly GCF_030848795.1). Taxonomy (NCBI): domain Eukaryota; kingdom Metazoa; phylum Arthropoda; class Insecta; order Hymenoptera; family Formicidae; genus Temnothorax; species Temnothorax nylanderi. Next base: position 313,436 of record NW_027249128.1, read on the forward strand.
CCGGGTAATCAAGAAGATACCGCCTGGCGAAGTCTGAAGGTGGAAACGCGAGGCAGGCGACGACGACGACGACAACAGTGCAAAAAAAGTGCGAAGGTAGGATCTCGCGTATAAATATTCACTCCTGTTCAACACCGTTCGAACGACCCGCTTATCCACGGATTGACCAGATACAGGACCCGCCGCTCCCGCGGCCCCTCCCCCGGCGGACCCCGGGCTGGAAATTCGAAATGCCTCGTACGCCGAGGCTCTTTTATTTCCTTCCTCGGCGCGTTCGCCTTCGCCCTCCTTCACTCCGCCACCTCCGTCTCCACCAAGCTTTCGACTCCTCGTACGGCGCACTCTTGGCCGTTTCGTTTCGGCCCGGCAATATGGACCCGATCCTCGTCCGTGTGAGTAACGGCTATTCCGAGAAGTTGTTTCAGATAGAGGGCTAATTTGTTCGCGTGCTCCCCCTCGCGCCCCTCCGCGCTGCAAGCCGTCGGATATACGAGCGCGAGGTGCCCGGCGTGTCTCCTCCGAGCGACGCGAGCACGGGATTCTCTCCCTTTATACCGTATATGTACATCCCGAGTATCACAAGGTTATGGCCAGTTCCTTTATCCGGGAGAAGAAGGTTCTTTAGATTAAAAATAAATTTTTTTACGCTCGATCTCATAATGGACTTCATAGTCAAGTTAATTATGTTACGAAAAATTACGTAATGCGGTTAAATAATTTTTTTTGATAAAATTCATGTATTATCGTATTTAACAATGTATGTTTTCAGAGTACATAAAGATGGATCACAATTGTGATTAAAATTAAATTACGATCTTATAATAATATTCAGATAGAAATATAATTTTACTAATACATCATCATTGTTCGATTTCACTGAGTCACTCGAAAAAAATGGATCTATTAATTTAATGCAAAGATCAAAAGTCGTATTCTTTATTCGTCTTCAATCATGTATCTAGCTCTCGTGAAAAAACTCTTTCCTGGACAAGATGCTTCTTCAAGTTTCACCTCAGGAAATACTCGGAAATTTCTGACGATGTCTCGTGCGTGCGACGAAGACTAGAGCGAGAGGGGCGCGTTTCCGCGGTCGGTGACGAAATATTCGCGCAAGTACGAAAGGAATGCCCGGCTCTCGTGTTTACGCCACCCCTGCATGTTACGACAGCATATTCTGCCGCGGGCAACAGGGCGGACGGGGGGACGCTTGATAACATAGGGGTGGCTGGATAACAGAACGGCGGGGGTGAGCGGGCGGGCGGGTGCCGGGGGATGGTATCGCATGAGTTATTAAGATTCCGGCGCGCATGCTCGCGGTTCTTTCATCGATTCATAAGAATATCCTCTGCTCCGCCGGCCACCCTCCTTCGCCGCCACCTTCTTTTTCTCCTTCGTTTCCTTCGGGTTTTCTTGTATGTATCTATGTATGTGTACCGCTACCAACACCACCGGCAACCCTTCGATACAGGAACGTAACCGACCGATCCTTATTTCAGTATTATTCGACTTCTATTATTCTAGCGACGATTTGAATATTTTTTTCAGCTAAGGAAAAAGAAAGATGTCTATTAAATTTTTGCAAATTGTCATAGCTGCACACGGGACAACTAATGGTTTAGAAAGACAGTCCCTTTTCCGTTAATTTGATCTTTACAGAATACATTTTTGTTTCTGAGAAAAGGCGCGTGAATTTTATTGCAATAATAGTATAAAAATATAATTTAATTATTTTCCCAGCTTTAATTGATTTTAATTATCATCTTTCACACTATATTTCCAATTTGAAGACGATTATTTACTCTGTAGCTTTAAATCATTCTTTCTAATTAAATTTTACGTGCTAAATATTATCTGAATTATCGTGCAATGTCATATTTAACGCGAAATGACCCTGAAATCGGTTTTAACAATTTGATCATAAATATATTGAGAATTGATCAGAGTATTCAGTCGACTCTCTTTTACCTTGAAGCGTTGTCAAGCGTGATAAGCGGAGGCTTGTAGCGTATATACATATATATATGTGAAGCACGCCATACTTATACGATCAGTGGGTAACGAGGGGTATTCGATCGATCGATCCAGCCGAAGAGGCGACGAATCGACGACTGAGATACCGGCATAAACGATAATGAGCGTGGACGGTAGTTTGAGGCCGAGGTTACGCCTTCTTGAGGAACCGGTATATACCGGAGGGCTTTCCCTCTTCTTCTTCGTTTACATCACGTGGGCGTGGAGAAGGAAGTTCATAGTGTGCGATCTCCTTTGCGAAATCACGTAAAAAGGGGCCCCGAGCGTAAACGTGCTCTCTTCACCGCGCAGTTCGGCAAACAAACCGCGGAACGAAGCGCGGTTCGAGGTTCAGTTAACGTAAATAATCGCGTAAAAAATAACAATTAAAATGCTCGTACACTAAATTTGTACGATATCTTTTTTCAAAATTCTCCAAAATTAAATAAATTCTTATACTAAATGTGCAAGCAAAGAAAATGTTCTTCAAAAATTTTGCAAGACACATTACGATCTTTGAATGATTAAAGGCATCTTCTCTCGCATACCGACACGTAACCATACTCGCAAATAATCGTATATCCAGCAACCGGTGAAAAATTCGTCGGGAAATTTCTTTACGGTACCGTCGTTACAAAGGAGCGTGCACACGCGCGCTTATAACGCGGAATAAGTGTGCGCGTGTACATGGGGTTGCTGAAGAAAGAGAAGAAGTCTGGTGTGGGCGGCCGGAGGGTGAGCGAGGGGGAGTCAGCGGAGATTGCGAGAGAGGGGGTGATCTATGCGTTTAATTAACCATAGAGACGCTCCTACCGACTCTTAGCCGCTCTTAGTTCGTGCTGACCGAGGGTGGGACGAGGGTGCTGGAATAAAAGCCAGAGCAGGACGGGGAAGCCGAGGATGGGGAGCGAGAGGACGCGGCGGAGGGGTGGGAAGGAAAGGATTTCGCTATCGCCGGCGAAATTAACCCCGGAGAAAAAACTTATAATGTGTCTTTGCGGAAAAGCAGCTCGATATGTGGTGTGCCCGGCGTCGGACGTGTTTCCGAGGGTGACCGGCACAATATCGCGAGTGCATTTGTCGCCGGTAATTAATTTCCGGGATAATTAACGTTGGCAAGCTGACGCTTTGCTTCGGCGAGAATGAGGTATCATCGATCACGAACCACGGTTGTTCGGTCTGCGCTAAAAAATAAAAAATAAATAAAAAAAAACAGCGCTGCACATACATGTATCCTTGGCGCATCAAGGCGTTCATACTCTGGTCCACTTATCTCTTGAGATATTCTTGAGCTATCTGCAGATGTCTTTCGACAGATTCGACCAATATTTTTTCTCCTCCCCTCACAGCGATCTTGCCTCTTTTTTCGTCGTAGTTAATTAATTATCGCGACGTCCGGTCGCTCCGCGCTTACGCGAAAGCATTTCGGATTTCTCCAGAACGAATCTGTTGTCCGTCCACTACTTCCCCTATTTCTACTTCGTCTTCCTGTCCCCCTTTCCCTCTGCCTGTTTAGCTTTCGCGGATATTTCGAGATCAGTGACTCTATCTCCTTCGCATTTTGTTCCGGGAAGCGGGAGGTTAATGAGACGTTAGCAGACAGTTATAAATGAACGATAAGGTTCGGTAGATCCCTTTAATAGCCGGTGTAAATTTATAACTCCCGGCGAAACGCGTGTACGGATTATAGATTGATCGATTCCGTAGCAACGTTTGATCAATCGTTTGATTCTCCGCTATACAAATAGCGCTCGCTCGAGTAATTAATTCCAACACGTATGCCCGAGCGTTTTCGTTCCCAGGTCAAATGTCAATCTCGTACTTCGTCCGGCGTCCGAGGATGCGCGTTACCTATAGCCCGGCATGAGCGCCCGGATGAATTATACAAATCGCGCGATTGCGCCAGACAGAAAAATAATAAAGTATGGAGAATACCTTTTTCCGGCGATGCTATACGGTCGTAGCTCGCATTTGAAATATTAATCAACATCGCTATAAAATTAAAGAGAACAAAATTATTGAATAGTTACAATTGTAACAAAGTGTTAGGATATCGATTATTCAATTGTACGTTCCAACATTTATGATAAAATAAAATTGATGCACAAACCAATGGATCAGTTCTTTAAATTAATTCGGTAGATTTATATATTTATATATCCGTTCGAATCGTTTTATCGTTGCGCGTTAATCGCGACTAGCGTACAGTCTTAAGGAAACCGAAAGGCCCGATTCGTATCATCGACGTGGTAAAACATGTACAAATACCTACCAGTTTTTGCGCGTCCCCGGCAACGCGAGCCGATCGTGGGGCGATTATGTTCTCATTTCGGAAATTGCCGGGCGCGCAAAAGACACACGAAACCGGCGTGGCATCGATGCGACGCGACGCAGAGCCGAGGGGACAAAACGAGAAACGGAGTCCCGCCGGCTGTGTGCGACCGCATCGCGAAACGACCGTGCCTATAGAGCGTACCGAGTTCTCGATTCGGGCGTGACGGGGCCGCCGGGCAATTATGATAATTACCGGAATTCGTGGGGCGCAATTAGGCCAGCGAAGCGACAGAAACGCACTCGTGCACGCTTCGCGACGCGGCGCGCGGCGCGGCGCGTCGATTTTCTTCCACTTCCACATCATCCTTTTTCTTTCTCGGTTGTAAAAATTAACGTCACCTTGATTACAGGGGGGGACAGCGTTGCCACGCGGAAGATTGCGTGTTCCGCTATATTCCCGATCGAAAGATCATTCCGAGTGTCCCGAAACGGTCAGGCATTCTGTTCCCTCTGTATTCGGAGGATATTGCTGCTGACGTGAACACATACGTTACGTAAGATGTCTCAAATTTAACAATCTTTCAGCCACGAATTTCTTGACGATTCTGAACTCTATATAATTATATCACGCAAATGATGTAATAAAATGACGTGACGTTGGAGTAAAAAAGTTCGCTTAAGTCGAATGATTACGCGCCAGAAATGAGATGTAGTAATTATCTCTTGAAGTATATTGTCAAGTAAAAAAAATTAAGTAAAAAAAAATTTGCGTCGATCTAAAAATCATCGAGAACACGGAGTTCATGGAAGCGTGTATTCACGCACGTGGTGCGTATATTTTGTAAACAGGAACGTCAACGTGCTCCCCGTACGGCGCCGGAAGTGTCTCATAATAAAAAGAGCGACTTCCGTCGGTGAAACAATACCGTGAGTCGGATTACCGCTCGCTTGTCCATCTCGCTTCAGCTTCTTCGCTCCCGGTGCTTCGCTTCCTCCTCGCTTCTGTCTCGTTGCGTTTCGCCCGCACGCAGGCGCGTTGCTTTATCCGCTCGTTCTCTCTCTCTCTCCGCCGGTTAATTTGCGTCAGAAATAATTTAACGCCGGCGGAGCTATGCCCGCCCTTGTCGTCACGTCACCTCTGGCGATTTCTACGGGCACCAGATTAATCGTCATGACGATCGTTATCGGGACGACTCTCGAGCGGCTCGACGCGTCTGCATTCCGGATATCGCGAATTACCATTCTCGATCTGCTGACTGCGTATTATAAATAATGTCGCGCATCCTAGTCGACACGGCCTAACGCTATAATTCTAATCTTTCTATACTTTTGTCTCCTTACCGAAGTATATGAGTGGGTATATTTAAACAGTGAATATAATCGATGATCCGATATCATTGTTAAAAATGTATAGGAATTGAATGAATTGAATTAACACAGAATACCAGAGATCCATTTCCGTATGTAGACGTCCGCAGATAGATTGTAGAAGATATATTGAACGCAATTTTTTTTCCAAATATTTAGACAAATCTAAAAAATAATTATAGGAAGGGGCTAATCATAATAATTGAAATAACGCTCTGCCGCGAGATGTCTTCGAAAGCTGACGACGACGACCTTAAAGCTAACCGCGACCGTTACACAGGACTCTACACCGTGATTGTTTGTTTCCCGGCTGTAATCGCACGTCGATTTCCGCGCTTTAACTGAATTCGCGGCGGATACGCTTTGGGCGCTCGCGCGAGACCATCCGCGCGATTAATACGCACGCACTCGCTCGCGCGAGCTTAAGCCTGCGTTAAAGCTAACGCTGTAATCGCTTAATACGTTGGCATCGTGGCGCGAATGTGAAACGCGTTTGGAATCGACCGAAGATGATAGAGAGCTACGCACGTGGCGAGAGAGCGAGACGAAGAGTGAGAAAGGAGCGAGAAAGAGAGAGAGAAAAGGGAAGATCTGCGAGGACGTTCCGCTTTATCAGTGCAAATGGGATGCCAGCGTGTTTCCATTAATTCAAATCGCCGAGTAAAATCGTGCCGTGGAATGTCCATTAAAGTCAAGCGGAGAAGTCGTTAGCCTGTCCACGATGACGTTGGGAGTACCTGGCGTTTTGTTAGCAACTACAATCTTACTGATTTAAGTCGCGAAAAACGCTCGGCAAGGTGCCGTTTTACGGTCTGGAAACGCTTTTCGACAAGCGCTAAAGGCCTCCGCGAGCAAATTAAGTCGATGTAAGGCAACACGCAAAGAAAATTTTTTACGTCACTTCACGCGAAGACAGACTTTGTACAGTCTGCCTGTATTTTTATAAACCTCGATAAAATACGAAATTCGTTAAGGAATGCCGCAGCATTCTTTCAAAAAATAATAAAAGAAAGAATCTTTAAATAAAAATGCTCAATAACTCGATATGCGCAGAGTGAACTTTGAAACTTGTATTCTTTTCTTATAGATTATTTGCATATGGAATAAAAAATTAAATTTTATAAGATGTCTGCAATATGTCATTTTCGATTCATATACACCACATTACACATAAAGTTATTCGATTAATTAATACCACACACAGCTTATTATATTAAAATTATTATTGAACTATTATAATAGATAAATAATTTAAAAAAAATTTCAATACGCAAATTTGTGAGGAAGAGTATGAGTCTTTGTTTTTTAACGTCGACTCGTTCAAGCGTCGGGATTAAATCGTTTGATGTGTGCAGAATGTGCTGAGGCAGTCATGTGAATAGAACGGTGCATTGAACGGATGTTCCGGTTTATCAGTGCGTACGGCGTGCCGTCGTGTTTCCATTTATTCTGTCGCCGGGTGAACTCGTGCCATTGGAACGGTCATCGAAGCCGAGAGACGAAGTCGTTAGGCAATTTGAGGTAAAGTTAACTCTTTACAAGACCGCGACGATGTCACTGCCATTGCACGAGAGAGCGAATTTTTAAACCTGATTCGAGAAACGGCATGGCATTTACACCGAACGAATCACCGACGACTGACGAGGCAATCACGGCTGCTGTAATCGTCCACAGGCGACGAATTCTCATTCAATTCAATGAATTAACCGCCATCGCGATAACAGAGCGGTTCGAATCGGACGCAACGTTGATTTTTCGAGGTCTCGCTGGAAACCTATATTCCGTGTAATGTAATTGCAGCGATACAATTTAAAAAATGGAGAAATAGTTACGTTTCTTTCTTTTACGATTCCATTCAACTTCAACAAGTTTATGAATAATTACATATGAATGGTATTGTGATATTTAGCAACCTTAAATTTTTGCAGAAAAAATTAATTAAAAAATATATTTTTTTATACATTTACCATTATTGCAATTGGTTCTAAATTCTCACAACAATAAAACAATAAAAATTAAAAAAAGTGAACGTTAAGCAATGTTTATTAGCTATTTTTGGTTCGAAAAATCTTGAGATAGTTAAGAAATGTTGAATGTCGCGAGGGAACATTTCATAAATGCCGTGGATACTTAAAACATCCCTGGCATTCGCGGCGAAAGAAACGCGTTACAAATGTTAATGCGACATTAGGTGTGTGTCACGTCTCTATCTCTTTACACTTTTCCACGCGTGAGAACACGAAATCGGTTAATCCAAACGCGCGGGAATCGTCGGAAAGGATACGGGGACTGAGGAGGACGAAGACGCGGATCGGCAAACGTTCCGGTTTGTCAGCGCGCGTACCGGCATGCCGCGGCTTGTTTCCATTAATTCGCGTTGCATGGCGAACTCGTGCCATTGGAATGCCCGTCGGAGTCGTCGGGTTATAAAAGGCAAGACGGAGCAACCTAATTTGCTACATTGTCACGAACATACGCGAGCGGCCCACTCGCGAAATATCGGCTGTAAATAAGTCCCCCCGGCTCGGATCTGATAAGCTAAATCCAATTAACCCTCATCACTTTAAGACGGCGAGGCTTGATTTTTACCCGAAATCGCGAGGAAATCCTTAAAGCCGCGATCAAGCAAACGCGATGGTCTCAAAAGCCAGATATTCGTTCGCGTGGGTCTACGATTTATGATTATTTGCGTGATAAATATTTTTGTTACTTACTTCCCCCGTGCGTATTTGCAATCTTATCTTGCAACTCCTCGATGTACAAATTATTCTTTATCAATTAATTGGCAATTGGTAGAGGATTTCCAATTACCGTAAGGTTCAGATGTCCTGCATTTGAATATGTATGCGATTTGTTTCCTGTTACTTTGTAGCCAAGGAATCGGTTATTCTAATATGAAGTTATTGGTATAACGGATTAATGTGCGGATGCATTATACGGGAAGGCGTCAGTTTATTTCATTAATGAGTGTACAAAGCTCTCGCGTCGACAGTATTTATGGATGCTGAAAGGTTGTTCGATTCAGGAAGGAATATTTAGCTGTAAAAAAAAAGGACAGTTACGATCGATTACATCGTGCTCCCTCGCGTTTCATCTTGCCTCGTGTAATAACCGCGATCGAACTCGATGCACGGCGATCGCGCTCATGCGTGAATGCGGAATCGCTTAATTTCAAACGCACTGAAACACATCGCGATGGATGGCGGGCCGCGCAAGACGGGACGTTCGTCTGTTCCATCAGCGCGTAATAATCGCTTCTGACGGAGCATTCTATTAATTCACCTGGATATTTTATACCGCCGGAATGAATTCATTTCCGAATGTTGCGCCCCGGACTTTTTCCCGGGCGAACTGGACTATGCATATCGACCCGCGGGATGCATAAATAACACGCGGAAACACATGTTCCCTTTCAACGTGGAGCTATAACAGTTAATTCGACCGGAAATTCACTGTCGATGAAATACAGCGAGATTAACTAGTACACGCGATGTTATTACGCTAATGAAGATATCTATAAAGCTCGAATATTATATATTTATCTTGCGCTTAATATAAAAGAATACTAAATTTTCAAAAATATTCTTTCAAATATCGATGCCGTTTAAAATCGTCAGATCTATGTTTCCGATTGGCTAGCTCTTTTCTTTACTTTCATAATTCTATAAGTATGCGCAAATGTTGTCAAATGTTTCATCTATGGAAATTAAACGGATCCGTTATAGCAATTACATACATTACTTAAATTCCGATCATGGAATGGCAATCATGTTTTATACACGAGATTAATCCTGACTGTATAATTTATACATTTCTGATTTCTTCTGCGACTCGCGTACTTCCTATTTTAGCGCGGGGGGGAAGGATTATTTTTTCAAAAAGGGGAAAATTTCACCGCGGATCGCTTAATACGGAATACGTCACGACGACGGTGGGATAGAGAGGCAGGGTAGAGGAGGCGCGTTTCGCTTTATCAGCGCATATACGCGCGCGCGGCATGCCGCGGCGTGTTTCCATTAATTCGCGTCGCGGGGCGAACTCGTGCCGTTGGAATGCCCGTTGAAGCCGAGGAGAGAAGTCGTTAGGCTGCGTGCCCGTCGTTCGAACCGGCAACCGGTTTTCCCATCGGTGATTCGTCGTTAATTCGCCGGCGCGGAATAAGTAATCGCGCGCGTCCCAACGACCACCTCGGGTGTGTTATACGTCCGAGTTTACATTGTGCAAACCAGGGGAATCGCCCCGTTTCCATGCTGGCTTTTCGCGATCGAGAGGAAACTTCGGTGGAAAGTCGAAGGCGCGCCGCGGGAAGCGAGGACATTACCGATTCAGCGTTTAAATTTCGAAAGAACGGAAATGCACGTTGCTTTCCGGTAATATAAAAAAAAATAGGAACAAGTATCTAATAAATTCGTCTGGGGCAAGATTATCTATTCGTATGTCCGATTGCAGGATTAAAAATATTTTCTCGCATTTCTCTGTCAAGATTTGCGTGAAGTTTATGCAGGGATTATATAATTTTATGACAGAATTTCGCCCATTATTTCACGCTAAGTTTGTAACATGCCATAATTACTTAGAACGATTTCTATATATAGTATCGAATATCAGTGGACATAAACAACGTCACTTATTTTTTATATAACAAGTACCATGGAAAATTGACTCACCGAATAAGTTCGCCAGCATAGAACTGGAAACTCGTTCTGAAACAGATAACAAATATTCATGAAAATAAAAATTTAATACCTTCTCGTGAACATAACTGTCATCACATTACAAGGCGAACGCTTTTTTTGCGTAAATAGATCGTAAAACGTGGGTAATTGTTGTATTCGAATAACTCCTTTTAAGCGGTCTCCAAACAAGGGCGCAATGGTCGTGACAAATTCAATGTTACATTTTACAAAATTTAGATCCAACAGAGATAGGGCACCGGGAAATGATCCAAGAGGTAAAAACAATTCAACACGACACGATTTCGCGAAACATGCTGCCTGCACGCGACGCCATATCAAAGAATTAGATAGTATACAAGCTGCTTACAGTGATAAAAAAAGAAAAACATCCAAAATGTTGAAAATGCTCAACGCTTCATAGTATAACTGAATAAAAGCTACTTTAGTTCAATGCTTTATACGATAATCGGTGGGATCATATCGCTAAATAGAAATCAATGAAAAATTCTGCTCAGATTATGCAGAGTATATCATGCGATTGATGTACAAGGTACAGCCGTAGTCTAAAGCTTCCTATGTCAATTTCCCTACTACCTAATCTTTCCCGGTTAACTCGCGCGTGAGAGCGCGAGTTATCGCGACGTGGGGGCTCGTTACTACCCCCCGGGAATTTTACGATAGCTCGGGGACTTGAATGCACGTTCGCACTTTGTGTTCCGCGTTAGTATCCGAGACACCTAAGCGTTCCACTTACGTGGAAGCGCACGAACGGGACGTCGTACGCGCGCGGGCGCGAGAGCAAAATCGCCCACAGACGAGGCGAGAAAGACACTCGCATTACGTGCACGCACGCACGCACGCACGCGTGCGCGCGCGCGCGCGACGCGACGCGCCCTAGCCGTGTTATTATATTTTACTTTGGTCGACGCGGAAACCCCGGGATAATTTGCGCGAACGAGCCGCAATTATTTAAGGGTGTGCATACGTAAAGAGGGTGGCTCTCTCTTTCTCTTTCTCTTTCTCTTTCTCCCCTCTCTCTCTTCCTTTCTTTCTTTCTTTCCCTCGGTTGTGGGGCCCCGTGTTCTGCCTGAGTGCCGGACGCGCGGCCTCTATCGATTCGCGTCGCCATCGCCACGTCGATGTCGGCGGAGCCGCGGACTCGTAACTTCTTCCGAGAATTGCTACCTTTCTTTAAGTAATAGATATGCACGTCGGACGCGAAACGACGCTCGGCCCAGTGTTTGCTCTTCGCCTCGGGGAAACGCTCGCCATTTTGTGAATCGCGATGCCAGAAATTCAAACGCAGCTCGCGATGCCGATGCAATTCCGAGACGAGATCGAAGCGCGAGATTCGAGATCGCGTGTAGGAACATTTGTGCGAAAGTCGGAGCGAGAGCGTTGCAAAGAGCCTTGCCGAAAGAAGACGGAGAAAGAAAATCGACAGAGAAGCTTAATTAACGATTATTTATATAGAATCGCGAGGTTTTTAGCTTTAGCAAGGTGTAACTTTGAGCTCCCTATGACGCTTTATCGAGCAAGTAATATTATCGAGAAAGGGGATGATAATGGCTGGGTTGATTCCAGGGGTTAATTATGATTCCCCATATCACTGCTATATCCCCGTTATTATGAAGGGTCTCTTGCATTAAATTTTACTGCAAGAAAAGAAAAAGCTATTAAGTTATTAAGGTAAAAACCGTGTTCTTCCTTGCTCGGAAACGAGTAATTTTTTCTTTTCTTTTTAATTCAGGCGTCCTATGTTTATTTTTACAGAGGATGCAAAAGAAATTTACATATTTAAATAGGCGTGGACATATTAGAAACATGCAACGATGAAATGGAAGAATCTATCTAAAATCTTGAAATTATTCTCTTCGTACGGTCTAACAAAATAAATTAAAGTATGAATATTTATAGGCGAAGATTGAAAGGCTATTTGTGGAAAATGAGAATGAGATAATATATTTTAGATAAAGGCATAACTTCCGCTTAGAATAGCATTCCATTTCATTTTCTAGTCTGCTAGAAATGTTGATGCAATCATTTTTCACGTAACGATAAAAAAGTCAGGAGCATACATACCTTCGGACATATATCTAATATCTATGTTATTAATATAATATTAAATTGATGTTGAATCTTAATATATATATTTACGGCTATAAATTCTGTATCGTTACCGAAGACATGCAATCTCACGCGATATTTTTGAATCACGCCGTATCTTCGTATCTTTTCTGTCCTACAAAAATATCAACCCCAGCTTTTATATTTCGGGATCGACCGATATAAACTCGGACTCTCGAACCCGACCGACCGAACGCACGTAACTATTCGGAGCTAATGCTCGCATACGGCTCCTAATCGTCGCACGTACGTTGGGGGGTTCGGGTAGCCGGCGCCATCGGTGTGTTTACCCCCGCGTGTATATACACGTGCGCGTGTACGTACACACAGATCCACATGAACGCGAAACCCGTTACGTGTGTCGACGGGAGTGCAGCGAAGCACTAACGCCAGGGTGGTGTCGAGGGTGGTTGGAGTGGCTCGGGGGGTGATTATGAGCGAGTAAGTGCCGCCGTCCAGTTTTTACTTCCCTGCCACCCCGCAGCCCTACTCCGGCTGACCGTTCCTCCACCATCGCCGCGGCGACCAGCTCTTCCCCCTTGTTCCCTACCCCCCGTGCTCTAGCCGCGCTGCTTCTCTTACTACCGACTCGACTAAACCCCCAACGGATCAATACGCTAAAACATTGCCACGTCGAGACGCCGCCGTGTAAAACCCGAAAGAAATACCATTGCGGGGGCGGTGTTTTCCCTTAGCCAGCGGCCACCGCGTCTCCTCCGTTCGCGCGGCTAACGAACTTCCGGTTTTCGACCCTTTCACCGTCCGACTCTCTTCCCTCTTGCCCCTTCCTCCGCTTCGCTTTCCTTCTTTCTCTTCGACGCTCGTGGACGGCTTTATTTTATCTTGGTTTATACCTTTGTTTGGTCGATATCCGAAATTTACGCAACGTGGATCTTTCATTAGACGTGAAATAAGAGGATTTTGCGAGAGATTCCTGCGTTGCTTCTTCAATGGAATTAGGCCGGTGGGAGTTGATTGTTTATCTTTAGGTTAAAGGGCTTAAGATTCCCGGGATATAAGGGGAAGATCACCACAATGGGAATTGCGAATTGGAATAATAATTATTTATTAAGATTTAATAAAACTATTTAATCCTTTTATTATTTAAGTACGTGATATTAGAATGTAAAGCTATTTTAATAGTAAAAGTAGCAATAATATATAACGATAGAATTAAATAAATGTGTTACACACTATAATACAATGAAAGTGATATTAAAAAAATGCATATATTATAACAATTAAAATTTGCTTATAAGCTTATCATCTTAATTAGTTAATTAAATTAATAAATAAATTTGTTTTCGTAGAGTAACATTATATCATAAAAGAGATTATATAAATATGATATAAATAAAGAGATGAAAGAGTTTTGAACGTTCTAATATCGGATATAATATTTTAAAATTTAATTTAAATTATTAAAGCTTGCACATATATTGCATATATTCAACAGTATTATGATAAAGTTCCTTAGCATATCATGTCATGTATTAAAACGTGAAAATCCTACCGAAGAGGAATTTACAAGGATTGAATTTTTACCGAGATGATGATATGCATCTTCAAAATGAAGGAAGCGCGCCAAGGATCGACTGAAAGCTCGGCGCATTCCGTACTACGCGTAGCACGATATTTCACCTTCGACGCGTGCAGTCATAGTTCGCTCTCCGGGATAGGAAGAGCTCGCTATCGATGGTAAACCTTCGAAGGGCACGAAAGATGGATGAACGGACGTCCGTGGCCTACCGCAACCCACGTAAGGCAACGGATCCGCTATCCGCTTCGGTTCCCTTCTCCCCCTCCCTCACTGACATACGTATGTACGTTCCTACTCTCACGTGTGCTCGACATAACGTCGGGTTTCCGTGGATGGTCGATATATCGATTGTTGCTGAACGACCGGCTGGTCGACACAGCCACGAAGGTAGAAGAAAGAGGAAGAGAGAAAGAGAGAAAGAGAAAGGCGAGAGAGCGAGAGAGAGAAAGAGAGGGGAGTAAAAGCGCTCACGGCTGTTGTTCGTGTATGTCTGTTCTGTGGTCACTTGTTGCCTGCCACCCCCGAGGGTTGGCCTTGTCCCTCTGTGTTTGGGGAACGCTTGTCGTTCGACCGCCGACAAACCACCCGGCGACCAAAGCGTGCTCTCTTCGGAGATCTTTTCTCCGGCGCGGTGGATTAGGACTCTCTCTCTCTCTCTCTGCCCCGGTGGGCGAATTGCCGATCTCCCCCTTTTGTTTTTCCGTTTTCTTGTCCGCACGTTTCTTGTCGACACTACGCGCGTGCGTGCGAGGTAAAGCTTCTAAGCGTGGAAGATGGGATTATTTGAACTTGGAAACCTCTCGCAATTTTTGGATCCGGCCGGCGTCTCTAAGATCGACGAGACAGTAATTGGATTCCAGAGAGATTTGATCCATGGATCATCGTGACTCTGAAGCTTCGTCTTTCTGAAACTTCTTCTTTCGGATTTGTTCACTTAGAATCTTTGCCAATTCCTTCAACGTATCTTGATATTCGCATCTATTCAATAATTTCATTTAGAAATCTCGATCTCTCTGAGATTTTTCAAGTACTTGGAATGTCTCCAATAAACCTGGATCGTAAAATATATGCAATTGCGAAAACATGGCAGTTGCAATTACTAGAAAGAAAAAAAAACATTCGTTTTACCCGACTTTGGTTCCAATTACCTTCGCGGTATCGATGAGAGGTAGAGTCCAATAAGAACTGTTTGTTTTTGCGCAACAAAATTTACATTCAAAGTAGAACACATGGCAAGACCGCGCGATCCGAGGCAACTATAAAACAAAGGAAAATTCCACAAACGTCTCTAGAATACAGCAATATTTTATGGTAATTTCTCAAAGTCGAGATTATTTGTCGAGATTAACGCACCGATATCTTACTTTGTTTAGTCGTAGTTGAGAACTTACCTAGTAACTCTAATTCATGCGCTATATCCAAGCCATCATTTCAGTTTTCAATTACTTTCTGCAACATCCTCTTCATCCATAATTTTTTTTTTCAGAGTATGAAGAACGAGTTTCATATACAAACACGCGCCGCTACACGCGAGGTACGGCTTCTCTCCTTCGTCCTTCCTATTTCGCTGTTCTCGAAACACGCTACTTATTTAAACAGTCGCTTCGCGAGTTGCCGGATCGAGATTGAAACTTTTTCAGCGTTCGCGCGAAACGAATGGGGACGCCGCGCCGCCTGGTCCTTTCGAAAGACGTAGATATTTTCCAAAGATTATCGTTATCGGAAGAATAATGTAAACAATCGATGATGGCGGTCTTGAGCTTATTCGTTGCAGCTCCACCCAAGTGCGGACGTCTATGATGGACGCACAAACGTGCCATGGCAAACGCAAACATACGGCGCGGTAAACACGAAAATTTTCTTTATCTGTTTAGGTAGAACCGTAACTTGCTGCACTGGCATGATAATCGAGTAAACGATAGACCCCAAGAAACCCTAGGTCCCCTAAATGTCGGACCCCGGAAACAGACAATACATATGTTTGCCGAGTAGGATCTTTGTTAGCGTTACGATCTTCGGAACGTCTTTCACACGGTAATTTGATTATTACATAACGCATTAAAGTGACATAATTCTACAAAGTTACTGTCTCATTTCGTCTCATTGTTTCTCAGATTCTAACAAAATTTGTGAGATCAAAATATATCTATATAATAATATTAATTACACTTTGTAACTCCAAATTGACAGATTCTAATAGAGTAAATAAGTAGTAATGTAATATTTGGAGATAATCATATCATATCGACTTAAAGAAATGTTCATCCACCTTGATTGAACATTAGAGATACGAAATTTTGTATTTCTATTTATTTTTCTTTTGAAACTCAACGCTGTAGCAACAGATACACCTAATAAAACTTCTCTCGGAAGAGATGAAATTATAACTGACACGAAATACAGATTACCTACGTTCTCCAAACTCAACTGTAGCAATAATTTCCAATAATTAGTAACGATTCTGGAAGTCAATAATAGCACGAGAAGATACACATCACAAGCTCGACAGAAACGCGACAAAGAAACGTCTTCTTGATGTCAATGTGATCAATTATTAGGAGCTATTATCTGTAACTCTCGCGGCGGGAGATACAACCTATTATTACGAATTGTATTTCACCGTGTTCGACGCTGCCCGTGGTAATTGTTTACGCTGAACTCTTGTGCAGCGGTCATCTTTATAACTGTAATTAACGTTCTGTAGGCATTAATGTTCCACATGTTTCTCCTATTACACGCGACTACTACTACCTTTGCCAGCGATTATCTCTTTCTTCTATTTTTTTTTTAATTTACGGTTGACCTGTTAACGATCTTTCACAATATATCTTCAAGGAGGTTTTAGCAAGAACAAATTCACGAATATGTATCTCAATATTTGAGCGATATTTTCGTTCGACATAAAATTGATTGACGCGTGGATAATTCGCAATTTATATGACAATGTTAGATAAACAGACATTTTATCCAAAGTATTAAATTTTTTCACCCTTGATAGCAACAATAAGCGGGTAAAAAACTTTTATGGCAGGACAATCAATGCTGAAGAGAAGATCCCGCAATCGGCGGGAGCATGATTATTTACGACTTACAATCAGTTTCGACAGCATACAACTAATTCGTCTTGTGATTATACCCATTTGTGCATTTTTCGTTTCTCGAACCGCTACACTGTTGCTAACACACGTTACTTTCTATTAACGGCAACAGGTTCGTGGGACACTCGCGCGTGTCTACGCGACAAAGGCTTTCCTCCGCGTGGCGTTCTGCGGAGTAGAAAATCGCTCCCCGTAGAAGAGATCGTTAGTCTCGTTTTCCTCGAGTCCCACACAGGACGGCCGCGACGGCGATCGTAGGTAGAAGTCGGCGGCTAATGACTCGGGGCCGTGCTCGAGCCGCGATATATACGTACGTGGGAAACGTGGCATGGTTCCGTCCGAGGATTATATAATATTCAATTTTAGCATGCGTGCGACCCGTCTTAATCCAGCCATTACGTCTAATTGGTCGAGATTAGCTAATATCCCCCGTAGTGATTAGGCCATGTGTTCGCGGCTCGTTTCAGATTGAAACCAATTCCCCGGAGCGTACCAGGCGCACTACCAGGATCGAACGTCGATCCTCGTAATCGACAGATCGATCGGCTATAATGTCGTAGGGAGGAAACTCGAGAGGGCTTTCTGCCGGTGCACCGCCCGTAGTCGCAACCGCGACATCGTCTTTCTACCGCCGTTCAGGAATGTTAGGAATTTCTATTCGTACCGTCGAAATGCGATACGATATTGAGACGCACAACGGAGAATTTTTATTTTAAATGAGAATAATCGAGCAAATTAGTAGGTACGGTTTGAGTGACGTCTTTTGTGTTCAAATAGATGAAGCAAATAAAAAAAAAATTGAGACAAAAATGCAATATCTGAAAATGTAGACAATGGCCCGTATTCTCAGTTCACTTTTATCATAAATGCGCGCATTTAGCATATAGTTTACGTTATATATACTATAGAATCTCAGAAATAAATGCGCGTATTTATCGATAAAAGTGAGTTGAGAACGGGTCATTGTCTCGTTAATTCGTATTTACATTGTGCTATAGTGCATTATATACACTTTGATATGTATTATAATACACGGAATAACGCGATTAATTATTGTTTATCACGCAACAATGTGTGACGTGAAATCGATTAGTGATGTGATCGCTTAATGGCCTGATTTTCGCATCTGCGACGCATTAACATTTGACTTCAATACGTCCGTTCACCTCGCAGAAGCGAAGCGATTTTCTAATCTCGCAGGAAGATTCAAAATAATTACGCGAATGTTGCATACGAACTTTCTCTTTAATGCATTACAATCACGTCCGTTTGCTAAGCACACAGGATAACTGAGAGTTATATCGAGGCTCGTTTAAACTATTGAACGACACGAGGAAGAGAGAGATACTTAGTTAATTACAAAATAAAATAACGACTGTTCTTTAGATGTTAGATTTATAATCGACAAGCTGCGCCAAGAAAACCGATCGGTTATTTTTCACGTCTTAGGATCGCGGCACTGTTTCTCAAGGAAACACAACATAAAAGCGGCCGCGCCGCGGCCGTAACGCGTGCATGCACGTGTAAACTAGCCATTATGATGGGCCATTCACACACAGCATCCAGGTGTGTAAACAAGAAGCGTCACCTTCTTTTTGACAGGGACCGGCCAGGTGAAGATTGTCACCCTCGTACCTTGGGATTTGACTCTATGGAGAGTAAGATTATAGCGAAAGAATCGTCGAAGCATAATAGTTTCTCGTTTTTTTGTTCCCGTAAACTGAAAGAAATCGACATATGTATAAATCCAGGTATAAATTTATAAATAATAAACAAATTACGAAATATAACAATTATTGACATGAATATGAATACGATAAATATCAAAATTGATATCGCGTCGTAAATACATAAATTTGTATAATAAATATATTTAGGAAATATAAAACATTGATAATAAGTATTAAAGAAGAAAGTAGGACTAATAAAAATAATCTCACAAATGTTGTACCTCCTTCGATATTTATTATTATTTTATTATAATCGTTATTTACTCTTATACTATTTTTAAGCTTCATACGGAATAATCCCTTTTTAAATATTTTGCGCGATGCCCAGTCGTAGTATTTTGCATCCGCAGTATTTGATCCGCGACGTCGTTACAAACGCGAAATGACATAATCGGTGAACAACGTCGGCCGACGACTGCGGCGAGCACGCAGTTACAAAATGACGGTTGGCAGTATAAAAGAAAGAAAGCAAGTCCCCCAAAGCATTTGAATGGATTCGACCAGGTATCCTCGGAAGGCCGCGCTGATGGTACAAGATACAGAAAGAAAGGAGGAACGGCAGTAGCGGTAGTGAAAAATAAAGATCGGGCCGTCAAAACGGGTCGGAGATGATCTTTCGTAAGACGTTGAAACGAATTTACTAGTCCGGCGAAATAAAAGGGACGCTAGTCGGGGGTTCGGGGTGCTGCTGACCCCGGTGACACCGGTCAGGTCGGAATGCATTTCCATACATTAGCTACCATACGTAGAACCACTCATACACGTTGCCCGGTGAATGTAGAGGGGGGGGGAGGGAGATTCGGTCCGGTTTTTCCGAGAATTAATGACAGACGAGCTATACTCGCGGGGCATAATGCCCCGCGCATCCGCGGGGGGCACCCGCACCCGGTGGCCGCTGGGATCCGAATTCGAGATTCCGGTAGGCCGATCGGAATTTATCGAGCAGGCTTCATAACTGAATTTTATAACACCGGATTCGGGGTACCGTGGATCCACCTTGCCCGCTCGGCACCGGGCGATTCTCTCGAAACTGATTTTGGTCGGGGCTATTCACGGGGAGCTCTTTTCTCTCTTCGCGGAAGACCCCGAACGCGTCGCGTTTAATGACGAATATAAAAACGGTTGGTCGAGAGAGAGACGCGGTTTATTGCTGTATCCGTTTGAATGATCTTCTTTTAAGCATATGGAACACGGTGGAAATCGTAAATAAACGTAATCTACTGGCGAGTGATAAATATTTCACGGCGCGTTTGCCCTGTGTACCGTGCGCAAAGCAGCATCTAGATTTTACAGCGTTTATAGAAGATCGCGCCTTATTTCTCGGCAGGTGTTTTCACGCAGGTGCGTTATGTATGCCGCAATTTTTATACCCACCGCGGAAAAATTTATTATCTCGTCTCGGACGCATTAGCGCCGGGCGTGCCGGTTACTACGTATGCCCCACGAGAGAGGAATGCGAGGGAATTTATTAATGACACGTTATTTCGCCGATCATTAAAAAGTATCACGCTGATTCCCGATCGCAAGATAATGTCGTCGCGCTCGCGAACTTTATCGCAGGAATTAACACTTTCGCGATAAATAAAACATTTTATGAATAGGTACATCTCGTTGCAATTTGTTATAAAATTTTTATATACCAATATGCATATTTCTTTAATTTACTTTGTTAAATATTAATGTGTAAGACACGTATCTCAATGATGAAATAGATCTAGAGATCTGTATACATCTAATATGCTGGCACTTGTTATCGAAAGAAGCCGGATGACGGAAATGATAAGATAATAATTAATCATAGAGATGTCTAGTCCATAGATCATTGAGAGTTGTTATCGCTCTCGTTTAATATGCCGAGCCTTTTCTTTCAGTCTATGTGCTTTTGACAAACGATGAAGTTTCTGAGTGCAAGAAACTAACTTGACTAAACAAAGAAATGGACAAAATTAATTAGACCTTAAAAAGTCTTGAATATAATATTAAAAGAAAATTAAAACTAACTAATAGAAATATCAGGAAAGGAGAGAGAGAAGAAAGAAATCAGGTTTTTCTGAGAATTGATGAGAACATTTGTAAGTGTCTTTCTTATCTTATTTAAAGCCGAGTCTTTTACGATCAATAATTAATTATACATTAGTATATTTATCGTTATCGATTTTTACCGAAGTTTGTTTATCGATTCTTATCATAAATAACCCTGGCTAAAATAAACTTGCCGATTAGGCAAGGTTTCTTTGTATTATAAATTCCTCTTTAGTTTCAACATAGAAAAAAAACATGTATACACGATGAGTCACAAACAATAATAACTGTGAAATAAAATTCCTAAGCAACACGTAATACGTTACCAAAATATTCTACTCAATTGGTATATAATAATGGCTATGGATTTTATAATAATGTATAAAGTTCCTTTTAAATCAAAATTGCCACATTAATATAAAATTTAATTATTAAGCTTATTAATCATGATATATTTTTTAAAGTTTCAGATATTCACATATATAATTCGTTTGTCTGATTCGTAATGATTAATTCCGTAACAAGCTCTGCGCGTTAAATTATACTCGCATTCCTGCTGCATCGAACTAATTTTGCTACATTAAAAGTTGATGCTGATACGGATATAATTACAAGCAACGCGTTATCTCGATGTTGCATCTTCGTCGTACGAGAGATTACTATATCCTTTGGCTATTCCACGTCTCGATAGATGTATATTGTGAGTATACGTAGCTATGCGTGGCAAAACGCAGGATATAGCGAGTAAATAAGGGTACTGGCCTTATTTGCTTGGGAACGTAGCCTAAAGGAAAGACGGATAACACGTACGCAGGTTACTCTCGCCACCGAAGTTCTCCTCGAAGAGAGATAGCTGGCCAGCCAATTAGAGTCTAGCTAGGCTCGGCATTTTTACATTCCGAAATATCATTAAAGCAGCAGCGCTCGTGTATGAAAAGTATGCTGCACACGAGGCTCTTAATTCGATTCTAACTGCTTGCCAGGTGGCGTTGGAAAGTTGGGCTTGAAATCGGTCGTGTTCTATCGGTCCGTATTATTATTTACCGTAATTATAAAAATAAGTTTCGGTGCCGATAAATACTATGAAAACGTCGGCTTCTGATCCCGTCAAATTGTCAGATTATGGAAATTGATAATAAAACCTGTTCTCATCCACCATCCGCTCATATCCGTAATCTGCATCGCGTGATATATCGGCTATTAATACGTTTATTATTTCATACGAATCATTACGTGTTATTGTTAAAATCTCGCGAATACGCGAGGAATGTCCACCATAATGCCGGCTCGTTAAAACGTCATGCGCGAGCAGACGGTGCGCCGTGTCGCAGGACGTCGTCACAGCGAAATAATATAAAGAAGGCGAGTACGAAATAATAAATATCGCCGTCCAGAGAACGCACAAAGAGGACGTGCCGTAGGGGGCTAGAGGGGAGGGGAGGGGCGGCAGGCCAAGGGAACGAGCAGCAAAAGAGAAGATCAGGAGGAAACGATAGACGAAGTGAGACGGACTTTATGTACACGAGACGGTGCACCGGATATACGGATATACGGCCCATATTACAGACTGCTAGTGCACACTTGCCGGGTTTTATAAGGCGCTTAAAATTTTATTCGTTATAAAATTGCCATCGCGCGTACCCCACCTACCTCCCCCTCACTGTCGCGCCGCGCCGTTTCCCTCCCCTCGGATGCGCCCTGCAAAATTTCGCGGAGCCCGAGGGTGGAGGAACGTTTCGCCGTGCCGCCCTTCAATCTCTGTAGCGTTCATAATAGCGTCGAGACGTGCGCGTCGTCCACGACGTAAGCTCCCTTTTTGCGCGATCTAATTTGGCGAAAAGACTTTCTAAATGTCGTACAGGTTTATCCGGGGACAAGAGAAAACGGGGAGGTTCCGAGTTTATTTTTACTTACAGACTCCGATTGTTGTGGCTTCAATCAGAGTCCGACGATCGTAATAAAAAATTATCACGATATTTATAACAAATTTTTTAATTGTTATTTATTATAACGGAACAACATTTCAATTAATGCACGTGTCTAATTCATAACAAAAAGGATACACCGCGCTGTGCGAGTTGTATTCAAAAAGTTCGTTGGTAGGACGAGCGATGAGCACAGCTAAAGAAGAATGGATAGACTCGGATTTCTCTTTGGCAGAGAGGGTGGTTTTAAAACCGAGGGGAACTGAAGGAGGAAAGGACGACTAGGCCGTTCTCACCATTACGTATTGTTACTGAATTATATTCGAGCGACTGCGTCTGAATTCGACTTAATTTTCCTGAGAAAAGAGATTAAACGAAAATGACGCGGCGACGAATGCACGCCGAGCGTATCCTCCTGGAAAACTCTCTTTCTCTCTCTCTTAAAATATTCGCCATTATTGCTACAACTAACGCATCGATGCATTCAATGATACTTGAAAAACTTTTCACATGCCTGCTTTCGAAATTATGAGGAATTATCGAGAAAAGTAGAAATCCAAACAATCCGCGTAAAAGTAACATCCTTACCGTAATCAGTTTATACTATTACTAAATGTTAATTGATTTAAAAGTCTTAACGCTTGTGCGATAAACTGTAATTTTCTTAAAATATGTCATTGCAAGAATAATATAATTACTCAAGCTACTTTGGAGAGGCGAGCTTTGGTTTTACGACTTCATTGCAATTCTAGCAAATAATCGTGAAAGCCATTGTTCAAGGAATGGACAGGACTCGTAAGTCGTAAGTTGCACGACCGCTTTAATTTCTGATAATAGAATTAATTATGGAGAAATACTTCCCCCTGAAGGACTCGGCCTGATTTCGATCCGTCGCTCGCTTGCGCTCGTTCCCGCTTCGCTATGTCACGGTCTCGGGAGAGCGGCCGCGTCCCTCGGGCTGCAACCAGTTTCGAACAGTTCGACGGAAACCAGTCGAGCGAGAGGGAGAGAGCGGAAAGAGAGGAGGAGCGAGGAGAGAAAGAGCGCACTCTCGCTCGCAGGAGGGACTTACGGACACTTGGCCGCTCAATGGCGCGAATTTAAGAGCGCCAGCCGTTATGCTTCTCATTCGTTAGCATAAATTAATTATTTTTCAGGGACGGACGCGCAGCGGGGGAAGGGGATCGTAGCCAGGGGCGGTCTGACCTCGCTAAAGACCTCCGATCCCCGAACGTTCGTTACTCGATGGCTTGTTGCTCGCGCGCGGAAATCGAGACACCGCATTGCGGACCTCACGGTTGATTGTCCTCCGCTAGGACGTTAAGGCCCATTAAATAAAACCGGGGAGCGTATTTGCAACCGTCGACTGCACAGATTCTTTTTATTACACGTTTGATTAAAAGGCAACGCTCCCTTTTCAATCACAAATTCTGCTATAAATATCTTTTGATAATTAAGAATTAATTTCAATTGAAGTCAAATCCGATGAGATAACTGAAGAATGAGATTTTGTAACACGCGGAAATTACTGCGCATAATACATATCAGCATTAAAATGATCATTAAATTACTAATTGTCAGTAAAATTCAAAGTATCTGTGAACTAAAGAAAAATTAGTTCAGACAAATCGAATCGTAATAAATATCGTTGTAATGACAACATCGTCGCAACATCACCATATTGCGTGCAGAAGTTTTAGCAAATTAACATAATCCTGAATTTTGAATTTGCAATCTGCCGATGGCACACAAACTTCGATAACACTCCCGCCAAATCAACGGTTTCAGTGTTTCGTGATACAACGATCGGTTGAAATGCCGCATTAGCGCGAGAACGGTATCGCTTTCGAAATCGCGGCGGATAGGTTTTGATGAGGTCGCGGCCAGTTTCGTGCGCGCACGGGCGCACAATAAGCGAAGTGGGCTTAGATTGGGCTAATTAATTAATGCGCACGTCCTGTCCCGTCTAATTATCCCGCTTGTCAGCTTTACTGCCGTTCGTTACGCCGTTACTGCGTGTCTCTATCTCTCTTTCTGTACTTCCCGCTCTGGCGCATACCGTGTGTCGCCTGTTCGTCTTTCTAATTATAATCGGGCTAATTGTGACGTCAGGCAGGAAGCTACACCTAGAAAAATCCATCTGACGCGTGTACGCGCTCGCGAGAAGCCCGCAGCGGACACATCCTACGATCGCTCTACCGCGATACCGATCTGACGGGCGGCAGATGCACGCCCGCGGAGAGAAGCCGTTTGAATAATCGAAGTTTCGTTTGTACTTATTGGGAACTTGCGGTATTCTCCCGGCACGGATGTACCTGCCATGCACCCGTGCGTCTGCGGCCTTTATTTTGGAGGTAGTTGATCAATTAATTTACAGCGACTCTGTGCTTGGGCAATTTAATAATAAAAATCATAATAATCGTGCTACTCATTATTCAATAGAAATTTGACTCTTATTCGCTCTTGATTTATAAGATATTACAAAAGTGTTGGAGAATTGCCGAAAGAGGGTTTGAAATATCAGACTCTCCCAATTGCGATCTCACTGTTAAATATTAAAGGATGAAATTTAAACCAATACCTTGAGTTAAATCACATTTTGTTATTTTTAATTACCATGTGTGTCGAAATTTATTATTTCAACACAAAAAAGTCTTGTTTTAACTTTATTGGCTTAGTTAAATTAACGACATATTGAATAGAAGCAGTGGTGACCTATAGGAATGGTTAAAAATAACTCAAATTGAGTATAATTTGACACTATAAATTTAACACTGCTGAAATGATCTTTGTTTGACGTCTTTGTCCGAAATATCTTAATTATTTAACTGTTTTTATACGTATAATAGTCCTTTCGTTATATTATTCTATACGATATAAAATATAATGAAGTGGGCAAAAGCTAAAAGGGATTTCTACCGATCTAATCGTGTAAAATATCCTGTTGATGAAGCAGACCGCGTAATACTCGAGATCATCGAATATGGCATTTTCATTTTTGTCCGCTGCGTTCGCGAAACGGCCGCGTAACGAGCATACGTACTTATACCTGGCACACAATAATATCGCGACATTATCTCTCTCGTTCCTGCCGATCGAGAAATTATTCGACGTCGTGGATAGAGCGTCCGTATTTTCCGCCACGTAGTTCAGTCGGGCAGATAATTAGCAGTTACCGCGGGCTCGGGCTCGGATGCGCCTCTTCGCAAATAGCCTCGAATCTCGCGGCTCATTAATTTCGAAGAATCCACGTGCGCGCAGCCGTTCTCTCGCGCGGCTTGACGGAAGCGTTATGGGTCGGAGTAAAAGAACCGTCTCTATCTCCGTCTCTCTATTTCTCTCTCTAGCCTCCGGTGGTAGGCTCGAATTTGAATTGGCGATCACGCCGATGATCGCCACGATGGGAAAAAAGCAGCGATGCGTATCTAGTCGTTCACCGGAGATAGTTCTATGCGTGCCTATGTACGTAACAACGGCTATACAGGGTGTCATTTTCAAATCTGAATTATACCACTTAATGCAAAAATCGAAGATCGTGAGGAAAGGTTACATTCGACAAAAATGTAAAATATGTGACGTGCTTTTTTATATTCTGCGACTTTTAGGTAAAAATTTAAACACATTTCATTACATCGCGTACCCTTGGCCTCTTTCATTAATTATCGCGGTAGCCAAAAGTATCTTCCTGCGGGTACACCTTGTATACTTATCCGCTATTCAGCTGATAGCACAAATGTGGATCGGGAGTTAGTATCTACTCCCGGTTGCAAATTTCTATTTGAATTTGTATGCGATCGAGGCGAGCGATCCGCGCGCAGAATTCCGCGATATGTTTAATGATTATTATAGTGAATTAAAGCGGGATAAGATAGTGGCGATACCACGCGGCAATGTGTTATTTTAATTTAATATTACACTCGCGATAATGCCACGCCCACGTTCGGTGCTCGCCAACTGGTCGGTGAGCACGGTGTAGAGACGTACGCGCGAATACGTACGTATGCGTACGTTGTAACACACGGACGCGGATACGCGTCTAGATTCGATATGGGAGTACATGTCGAATCTCGAATATACCATGCGTATACACGGGACGAAGTCCTCTGCGTTGCGCGTCTCCGGATCCCGCGAGGAGACGCCTGGAATTCGAATGAATGAGCACGGATCGGCACAAACGGGCGCAAAAGTCGAGGGAGGAATAGAAAAGGAACGAACGAGCGGCGAAGGGCGAAGATGAATTATGGAGGAATGCGGCGAAAAATGCTCCGCGCCTCGATTTGCTCACGCACTTTCCCACGGCCACTGTCGAGAGGCGACTTCCGTCGTGGCTTCGTAACGATCGGCATGCAATTTCGAAAAACTAAAAGAAATAAAAATGTAAGACGAGCGTTCGTTCAACCGTGTTTCAGTACGCAGTTGAATCTTGTAACGTTCATTGCTGCGTGAAGTGAGAAATTATTTGGTGGCGAAGAGAAAACCATGGGAATTCGTAGATTTCAAGGAAAAATTCGAGCCAGCGAATTAGACGATCGTACTAAGTTGACGATAAACGATATAACTATACATTTACGAACAAATAAAAAAAGTCCAATGAAAGAATACTGCGAGCTTACCTATTAGAATTTACTACAATCCGATTTTAGCGAGATGATATGTGACATTTTAATAATATTTTTTATCGTTATAATTCTCTAATAGTATGAATTTGTCAAGCGTATTTCTTCGAGGATTTTTAGAATCGTACAATTTACTGTCATTAATAAAAAGTAGTCAATGCCCACTTTGATAATATCACGCACGCTTAAAATACTTTCCAGCAATAAAAGGTTTAAAAAAGAATGTCTGACAGGAAACTGCTAATACTCGATGCATTAGCGACTGCTGTAAATTAATTTGCTGGGTAAAAATGTAATGAATGCCATGCGAATAGTTCGTCAGTTGACATGATATGATACGAGATATAGCGGGATAATAGGAGAGTATTCTGGTAAGAGTACGACAGCGATTAATGCGACAGGTGAACAGTCTTTGGTAACTTCTAACGTTATTATCGGTTACTTCAACAAAATCGATCGGTTTTCCAAGAAAACTCGGTCCACAATTAGCGTCCTAATACCTGTCGTTACGTAACATAATTAGCACGTTGTAAGCACGGTTGACTACGCGATCGACACCTAAATAAAAAATAACTTTCTACTCCTGACATGTGTGTAATTTTCGTCAATAGTCGCTCAATCTTCTTTCTTTTAGGTCCGGCTCTCCCTGCCGAACGCGTCTGTAAATATCGTATGCTGTTATTTGTGACGAAAATGGTACGCGGATCTTCGATCGGACTAACTCGACGCCTCGATAAAAATAAAGAGTTATCATCAATTATCTATCCCAGAGGTAACCGCACGGGGATTGGCGTAACAATATTCGATTATCAATAAAATAAACGAATATTTGAAAATACTGCTTGCATCTGCGCCGGATGTAACGTCCAAATGGTCGTTGCATAGCGCGGAATACGTGACTTCGTTGGTTAATAATCCGCAGCTCTTGCGATATTTTTATAGCGTAAAGTACAAGTTTCAATCTTTCTGTTGCGAAAATAAATATTTCAATATAATAGAAATGGTTTACATTTTTTATTTGTTAATCAATATATAAAATTCTCACCGACATTATTGTAATATTTATACAATATAAACAGAACAGAAAAATAACGGCACACTAATGACATAATTTTTTTCATTTTGTTAATTTAAAAACTTTTGAAATTCTTCTTGACTGTTAAACAAATAAATTAATGGCATAAATTCTGTTCACATTTAAATATATAACATTAGGTATATGTTTATTCATACGTAAATATCTTTTTTCAATTAGAATATTTATACCTATTTTTATTATAGATTTCTTTTGATGGAAAAAAGGCAAATGAACAAAAATCCCATATTAATTTTTGACGGTTGAATCGTCATTATCGCAGGCGGTCGAAATTTATGGCCTGCAAAGTACGAGGCTCGTCTAATGTTGCTATTTGAGTGAGAGAGGCGACTTCCGGGGCCCGATGAGCGTCCCTTCTATAACAAAACCCATAGACTGTCGAGCGGGGGCCCCTCAATATCCAACAAATCAAAGAATCCATGCACAGACCAAGCCCTTTCGATTCATTGGTTGGAGATGAAGAGGGCAGGAGGGTACACCGAAGATTTGGCTATTATGCGATGGAAGCGAGAATCCGATCCGATTGGGCACCCAGGTAGAATCCCGGAACAGGTAGAACTTCACGATACTGTCCCAGATTTTCCTTTTCACCCTTTTGGGCCACATGTGCATAAATCGGTGGACAAACGGAGGTGCGGTGCGACCTTTTAAAGACCGCAACGTACTTTAATTGTATCAGCGGGGCGAAAAGGTAGAGCGGAGATGAGAGCTCACGGGAGAGAGGGGCTCGTCGTGTATCACGTGTATTTTAAGGTATTTGGGTCGCGAGGGGTGCGGGCACTGTTTCTATTATTGTCTCAAAAGGGGCGCCCCCCTTTTCCCTCCTTCTTACTCTGTAGATTCCTAGGACCCCCTTACCCATCTCCTAATTCAGCATCGCGAAGAGGAACCGATCCGCGAGTGCATTCACTCCCCACTACGCCGAACGGCACCAAGTGACAGAATTCGCTCCCGCGGGATATATCTGTCTGGGGCCAGACAGGCCCCGGGTATAACAATACCCGGAATTAAGAGCGTCCGTGTGCTATAAGGGTGTGGGAACATCGCGGATGAAACAGAGAGGTGGTGTGCGCGTCTGATCCTCGCAGGTATGCATGTTAATGCCGGCAAGGACTTCCACCAGGTTGTGTTATTTCGAGCAAGGACCAGGAATGAGGATGCGAGTAATAGGGACGGGTGGGAGAACTCGTGCGAGAATCGTGATCTTCCCATGGTTCGCGAAATCAATAGGTTCGTTGACGGTTGGCCTTCACGGTCTGATTTTCGATTTCGAATTTCCCGATGGCTGCTTCCGCGGTTCGATACGGGCTCCCTCCCGCCCCGGATAATCTGTTATGCTTTTTCTCGTACCCCTTTTTCTTTCTCTCTCTCTCTCTCTCTCTCTCTTGAAGGAAAACAGGTATCCTTACCGCCCGAAAGGGGTGACAAGTGTACGGGTCTTAGCGAGCGACGCGGAAAGGTAAGACCTGGGCGCGGGTACCCTCGCAGTGGGAAATTTGAATTTGAATCCCGATCGCGGTCGGTCGCGTGCGGTCACGGATCTCGGAATTTGCATACGGCCAAGCACGTGAAAGGGGATGACGAAGTGGAGCGCTCCTTGTGAACGGCGACATGCTTCAGTGTGTTGAATCTCGAGGACCTAGATCGCCGATGCAGGAGCTTTGTCTCGCGTGCACGACGGTTATTCTGATCGAGGAAGGATGTGACTTTTGTGTGCTCGCACCTTTGATAGGATTCCTACATTCTTCAAAGATCGCCATTTTGCTTGAGTAACCGCGGTTAATTCCGCAAATAATTTTCTTTCATAAAATATACACTAAACTTAAAATAATTTCTGAAGAATGGCAAATTTTTTAAAACGACTGGTCTCTTGATTTTTCATTAAAAAGCCGAGGCATCAATAATTTCTGACTTTATTATAAATTGTTGGAAATCTATTGTCACGAAACGAATATCTAGGAAGCAATTAGATAAATTGTGTTTCTCATGTAAAACAAATGAGTTATGTAAAATATTTGTCGTTTGTCTAATCATCTCGTATCTAATGCTCAAGCATTCACCGTGCACCGTAAATAAATCATTCGTTCGAACGACAAAGGCGGCTCTCGTCATATCCGGCTCGTGTCGAAATTTGAATATTTTTTTTCCGTTCACGCGAGCCGCGCACCTTCCATCTCGCTTCGCGTAGCGATTTTTCGATGAGCAGACACGTGTCCGACGAAACGTCGATTCTAATTCTAATCTCCGCGCGCGACGGATTTGAATACTACCTTCCTCCTGACGCCGCACGATCCTGCGGCACGGTCCTGCCGCGCGCCCGCTCGCGCGTCCAGGATACAACCGAGGACACGCGACCGCATTTGAATCACATTCGAATTCCGCCATGGGCCCACCGGCGATTTGCATCGTTTCTGATTTCCACTCTTAGAATACAGCGCGCTACTTTGCATGATTTGCCCGCTTCTTAGAGGCACGAGTCCTTTCTATTCGTATCTCGAATCTGCCGCGCATACAGGAGGGATGTTGCATAAGTACCTGCATCCCGAGCATGAAAAAAAAATGGAAATTTGTATAACATATAGGGGTCGAAAGAGAGTATTGATGCAAAGAACGGGATAAAAAACGTCAAAGAAAGAAGAAGATATCCATTTAGAGAAATTGTTAATTGATCTACATCAAAACCAAAATGTGCTCTTCCCTAAAAAAAAATCATTTTTTTATATTTACGTTTAAGTATGTTTACATGTCAGATCTTCGACGATAAATTCTCCATATAATTTACCTATCATTATACCTATGTAAGTTTGTATGTTATCTATATTTCTGTAATTCAAAGGATGGGTTAAAATATATTTATTTATATAACGAGCGAAAATATTAAATCGCTAATTACCTATCTTATTAAAAGGCACGTTAGAATATCCCCGCGGACCTCGATAAGGTCGTAAAACGTCTCGATTCAAATCCACGCCCGTACTATCGAGAGTGTAGAAGGTCGTAAACGAAATGTTCGGCCCTTCCCTCCGATTTTAATCGCGTCCGTCGACATCCCTCGGGAATTCATTTCCGTGCGAATGGGAAAGAAGGAGAAAAAGAAAACGCGGCCAGCTTGCGAGGCACCACAGCACTCGCTACAAAAATTTACCGCGATCAACGGGCCGAGTTACGAACAGTGAATATCTCGACTTTCGCGCTCTCTCCTTCTCTTTCTCTCTTTTGTGGGCAGCGCACCTTTTCGCGGGGGACTCATCGATAGCAATAACTGTCGATCGATCGCGCGATTTCGCTTCCCCGCCCGTCCCCCTGCTCGCCTTGGCTAGCCCGTTCTTTCCCCGGATCTTTTTCCCGCGCGGCGATTTTTATCGCGTTAACGAAGTTCCCGCGCCGTTTTACAACCGGCACGGAAGATCGCCGGATGACGATAGTAATAATTGTCGTACGTATGGCCGATCGATCGACCGTTCGGCGTTCCCCTCGAGGTCGCCTCCGCGATATTCCACGGGATCCGCTTAACGGCCGCGCGCGGTCCGGACCACAACCTGGCTGTCTTCTGACGAGTATGGAAACCTGTGGGTGACAATGATAATAATTGTACGGCCGTACCTGCATCCGAATGGAGTCGCTGAACGGCTATTGAGGGGCCCGCCGCGCCGGTTACGTTCGCCGATTTTTGTTGAGAAAGGGCCGTACGTCTGCCCCGGCGAGATTCGTGGGTGACAATAACGATTTTAGCTTTACAACACAGGCGTGTCGACCCGCGACGCTCGTCTGACACGTTGTACTTTATACACAATACGACAGTTGCACAGAAACGAGAATATGCAGCTGTGATGCGCAAGTCATCTTCTTCCGGGAAGAATGAGGACTCCTTATTTACGAATGGTGGATATAAAAATCTCAGGCAAATAAACATTATTTTACCTCAATACAATAATATTATTTGCACTCGCACATTACATGGAGACGTAAATAAATAATTGAAATCTAAAATTCGTCGTATATGTAGGCGTATAAATATAATAAGCAATGTGTCAAAAATTAATTATTTATAATAAATTATTTATCACTTTTGATTGACATGTATTTCAACGTAACGGTGGCGTTGCACTTTTGTTTAGCGTTCCGCAGCACCTTAAAAGTACAATCGTGACGCGCGACGTTTGTATCTGCATGACACGCCGCGCCGGCGCATAATGGATTGTTATGGTTTCATCTGCTTGAAAATAGGCTCTCTCGGCCAGAAGGGCGCGAGCATAGAGGATCATGCAAAACAGACCGGGAGTGAAAAATCAAAATGATGCAAATGCGATCGGCATGGCGCGACCCGGCACGAGAGAACGCGAGTGATATTCAAATTCCGAATGGTCGCGTGTCGTTGAAGACGGCCGCAGATTTAAGCGGAAGGCAGGGCTTTATGTCGCGCGAGATAATAAAATTAGGAATGACGCCGTGTCTCGATCGAGAATCGTTCGATTATCTTCTTAATAAAAAACGAAATGCTTTCACATCTTCGATCCAGGGGTCTCCCTATAGGAAGAAAAGATATCACGTATGTACTTGGCGACACGTGGACCTTCAACATCAACGACGGCAACGATGACGACGAGAACGGCGACGATGACGGTTGAAATCGATGCAAATGGTCTGCGCGTCCGTGACGAATTTCGAATTATGTTTCTAGTTTACGATCGTGCGCGGCGGCACGCCTCATAAATATTTATTAGAAAATATCTGTCCGTAAGTCTGTAAATCTGTTTTATCAAATATCCATCACACCGAGCACGCAGCGAAGCTCGATATAATCAATAAAAAAAAGCTATTTTTGTCTATCCCCGCTTTTTTAAAGCGGGCGAATATTAAAATGGCGATAATAGCTGATTTTTTTTCCTACGACAGTATAAATTCGTTTATATTGTGTATAATGCTTCGCGTTACAGAAATACTTCCATTTACATTTTACAAGTCTTTTTTAATAAAGCTAGAAGTCATATTTGGAGAAATGCTGCAGTTGATAAAGTGTAAAATTAGATAATCGTCCACAATAAAACATAAGTAATGTTAAATAAATTAGTATAAGTTTCTTTTTTTTTTTAATAAAATTGATTATCGTGGAATCCTAAAAAATCTTCGATAAAATGCTGTTATCGGAATTAATAATTGAAAAACGGCATTTATTAATAGGTTCATTTTTA
This sequence comes from Temnothorax nylanderi, assembly GCF_030848795.1. Lineage (NCBI taxonomy): Eukaryota > Metazoa > Arthropoda > Insecta > Hymenoptera > Formicidae > Temnothorax > Temnothorax nylanderi. The sequence goes on from NW_027249128.1 coordinate 347,110, forward strand.
ATAGATTTGTTTCGTCGATGTCACCGCGGGAGTCGATCTTGCTATCGTTCGCCGCGAAGCACCTTAAGTGGAATGAAAAAATATCGCGAAGAGTGGATACATTTACGGGAACATGTACCTACGATAGGCACTTCTAGGTCCTCTCGCCCCACTTTAAGGGGAACGGGAGAAAGATGGCTCGGCGTAGGCGAGCGGGGCGACTTTATTGGCCGGACTACAATGCAACATTTGTAGCATCGAGCCTCGTGGAATCGGCAGTATAACGCGGAACGTTCACCTGGCGAAAAAGTTGCGGCGGATCGCAAAGCCCGAGCGAGACGGACGCTTTTCCTACGGTTGTATTATTTAACGGAGCAGCAAGAGACAGCGTAGGCTTTACGTTGCCAATTCTGTTTCGAGGCTTTATGTCGTGACGATCATATTTATTTCGATTTGTGACAACGAAGGTTCTTCTCTACCCACCGCATGTGCAACTCGATATGCGGCCTACGAAAATATCTATTATGCAAAATAATTTACAATAATAATTAATTGAATCCGTGTGATTCAATCGCCAGGTTACATATGTGTGTGTACGTATGTCAGAATTTATATAAAATATAAAACTTTTTTTCGAAATAGATCAAATATCTTGAAAAGTGCATACTATAAAAAAGCTGCGCGAACGAGAACGTTTTAATTTCGAAAGTGTGTCAGAGGATTGATTGATACCTCGATCTGAAGATTCCGTATCGGCTTTAGATATTCTTGCGATAGTCGCGGTTCAACACCAACGTTGACTGATTACGTCGCATTGCCCTCGCATAGCGTGTCGCATTTGCATCAGGGCGATCGCTATCTGGATTCACAGCGTATCCGAAATAACCACCGAGGCGCAGACCCGATTGCGAAATCCGGCTCGTAGCACTCGCGTTTCGCGAATTAAAACTTCGGCGGGAGCGACGTGTACCCGGCGTCGGTGTCGGTACTCTCTCGGGGAATAAGTAATCGTCTAACAACGGCAAGCCTCTCCACTCCCGCGATCGCCGTTTACAGTTTTGCACCATGCGAACGGCCTCTTGAAGCTTTACGGATACTAAACACGAGATTCTCTTGTTGTTTCCCGCGATACTGCTCGTGGCGCAGAGATATTTATCTGCCTGGCAGAGATAAGTTTTGTCACACATCGGCGTAAGAGCTAAACGGTTAAAAAAATTTCGGTCTTTTATCCATATTTTTGTTGCAGTCGCAATCCATTCTGCCGAGTATTTCGTATCGATTTTTCATTTCCTTTTTTTGTCCACTTTTAATTGCATGTACGTACGTACATCTAGGAGAGGTAATTAAATTTGTGTCTGTCTCGTGTCAAATTTGCGACGTAACGATCTGCTAACTAATTATACGTATGTTTCTATTATGTCATTGCGGGACGACGAGCGCGATGTTATCCCGACAAAACGGGAAGGTTTCGCGCGGTGTGGATGAAAGGAATGCATGGCGACAACGGCGGGGGCCCTCAATCTTCTCCTCGACTTAGCACGCACGTACGCATGCGAGGGAACGCGCATGTAGCGCGCATGTAGTTAACCCGAGCGTCGGCCGACCTATCATTCGCCGCACATTTTTCCCAGTTAAATCCGGCAATTAGGTAAATAAAGCTACCTGTCAGTGCATAGCCGCGACTGTTGCAAATAACTCTGTAGCCACGCATAATCACGCGCGGTTGCCACTCTCGCGCAGCAGATATGTGTACGCCCGGTGGGAACGGGCGGCATTAGCGTACGCCGCGCTCGCCATCGCTTCCTTTTTCTTCCTGCTCAAGTAAAAGCGTCGTCCCCACGTCGTCGTCAGGCAATCGCATGTAATGCTTGGAAGTATTGATTGATGCGTGGAGACGCTTGTCCTCGAGAGAGAGAAGCAGAGAAAGAGAGAGAGAGAGGGAGAAATTTCCTTAGACATATGTATGTGTGTGGACGTGACGGCCTTCTCGGATTTATTTTATGTTTTCGTCGATCTTCTCCCCCTTTCTGTGTCTCCAACAGAGTTCAAGAATTCTGCGTCCACGACCGCCTACGCCGCTGGATTCAAGTAAAACGTTTACAGTATTGTACAATTACCTAGACCGGGATTCCATGGTCCTGCCACACCTACACCTACGCCTCGACTTGCCCCGGCAGGGGCGATACACACGTGCATACGCATATACGTAGCTACCCGGGTCCCGCTTGTGCATGCATATACACGCGTGTGTGAGTACATCGTGCGTTGCAGCTTGGGTTAGGTGAAGTATAATGCGCGGTCGTGCAGCTTTCGGGGCCCGGAGGCGCTAACATGAAAATCGTATGGTAATGGGGAACCGCGTGGCTCCTCCAGCATGGGGTCGAGCCCGGGTGTAGGAGACCAGTAAGTCCACGGCATAAGTCTAGGTTTCTTCCTAGTATTAGCGAACCGGGGGACTAGAATAGGAGAGTCGGCCCGGGAGGGCAGTCGGAGAAGCGCAGAATAGGCCGGGGATGAGGAGGAAGAGAGGACTCCGTCGAGGCCCTCTCGAGGAGAGTCCGTGGGCTCGCGTGCCTCCGATAATTATACGCTCGAACCGAGTCTTGGAAGAGGGGAAAGAAAGAGAGAGAGAGAGAGAGAAGAGAGAGAGAGAGAGAGAGAGAGAGAGAGAGAGAGAGAGAGAGAGAGAGAAAAAGAGACAGCGAGACGAAGGGAGGGCGAGAGGAATGGAGGACTATCGAGTCTGCGGTTCGACAGGGTCGGAGTTGACCGGCGTCTAATCGATTCGCCGCCTCGACATGGAAATTTCTTCGAGAAGCCCGCAGGGCTACCCTTCTTCTGCAACACCTACCATCTCTCGCGTCCCATCTACGTCCCTCACCCCGTCTTTCTATGTACCCCCTCGACCGTTTGTTCCCGCGCTCGCCCCCACCTCCACCGACCCGCAGGTTCGATGATCCGACGATGACGTACTCGTTTTGCACAGATTAGCCGCTCCTAACGCTCCATCCGGACATTTCGTGATCTCGTATTCGCGCGATGGATGTCAATCAGCCGGTCCGTTCCGTTAATTGACAGGTTGGCGATATAAACGGCTCCAGTGAGGCACTGATGTTTTCAGGAAGACGTAATTAAACTTCATTTGCGTGCTAACAACGCCCTATGTTGAACATATACCCGCAATTTTATCATCTTTCCCTTCGGCCTCGAAGTATTTCCAGTTTTAATCCCCGAGGCGAAATATATATACAAGTAACTTACTTAACCGTAGGTATAACCTCGGATAATATCCATAATCTGTACTATAAGCAAATACCGTAAAACGATCATGTGTAAAAATGTATAACAAATTACGTTTACATGGTATTTTCCTCTAATAATTAATAAACCACTTTTTTGTCCTCAACAGAAATATGATAAAAATTAAAATATATAAGTAAAAATAAATTAAATCTTATTTATATTACATAATAAACTATATAATAAATTGAGTAATATTCTTCACATTTTTTAAAAATAATATCTTTGAAGATATGGCATACTCTAATGTGTGCTGAATAATTTCCGATATTCCTTGAAATAAACTTCTCAAGTAAAACAATCAAAAAATGTTTAAAGTGTCTCTTTGTCAAGAATAACGTTATGATTACGAGAATAAACTAGCGCTTCGCCGCTTAATCGATCCGCTTTCTTTGAATTCTCAGGTTTTAAATACCTCATTACGAGCTTTGCGGAGGTTTACGAGGCGCGCTGTCCCCGATTAAAATGAGCGCAATGAAACAAACGCTTTTAAAGTCACGAAGGCCGTTTACATTGTACATAACGAATTTCGTGACTTCGCCAGGAGCACGAAGGAATGAAGACAAGGCGGCGCGCAACCCTTAAAGTTACACCAACGAAATCCCCATGGACATCAAGCGCGTTTTCCAAGTAATATTATAGTCCGCAATTAAAGCGCAAACTTCGAACAGATATTGTAATAATTGATAATAATATAATTGAAATATTCCAGCGTTCAAATCAATTAATTGAAATCGGATATTGTCGAACTTAATTCAGCCTATAATTTATTCCACTGAATGGTCTTCTAATGTTAAAATCAGGATAATTATTTAATTCAAAATCTTATTTAAAATTCAAGTTATATAAATATAAAATAATGAACCATTTATTGACCAATAATTTGAAAGTGTTACGAAATTAAAAATTCTTGAAAACCATTTACGTTAAGCATATTTCCGTCGTAGATAAGGGAGGAATGTTTGATCAAACTTTCCCGACGAGACAAGACCCCCGTCTCGCGTGCCGGCCAATCGAGCGTGAAGTCAGAAAGACATTAGACGACGACACCGAGCAGTTTTGTCGATCCCACGCGTGGACGTTTGCGCGGAAATCGGAAACAAGGTTCCGGACAGTAGTGTCAACAGATTTGCCCCCGATAGGTCCCTCGTCCGGAGGAAGTAACGGAGCGGAGATCGATCGGGTGAGGGGAGGAGAGGAAGGAAGAGAGAAAGAAAGAGAGAGACGCGGTAGGTGGGCAAGTGGAAGCGGGTTGACTCGGCGGTCGAGCCAAGGGTGGGCTCACGATCAAATATTAAGTCTTATCTGGCGCCGCTTTACCCAGAAGTCTCCTTTTTCCCTCCTTTTTCCTCCAGCTTTCCTCGACGTCTCCCTCTCGCTCTCGCCGCCTAATTATCCCCGCCAGCTCCTCGTCGATTTCACCGCACCCTCCCCACCCACCTTCTCTCCTCTTCTCCCCCCCCCCACCCCTCGGACACTCCCGCGTCGTAGCCGCGACCGATCGGTGAAACCACACACGTTGGGTATAGAATACATAAAAGTACCTAGCATCCTCTCGCTTCAACTTTATTACGCTTCTTTTCCGTCCCTCCCGTCTTTTTCTTTCTCTCCCTTTCTACCTTTCCGGCACGCTCTTACCTTCGATCGCCGGACGTTAATAGCCGCCACTAGCCTTGCCATTCTTTCGCCATCGCCGGGTTGTAATTAAGTGCCGAGCAAAGATGGTGCGTACGAAGGACGAACGATATTAAGAAAGAGTTTTTCTTACAAGGAGCACGATCGTGGTACATACACGTAAAGTAGAATAATCCCGAAATATTCGTATGTGCAGATATGAAGATACTCATAATCGAGTACGTACTTTGGAGGTTCATCGCACGAATTCGTATTTATGCAGAAACTCATATTTTTGTCGCGCCACGAGCGAAACGTCATGTCGTATTAAAAATAAAAACTACGTGGGCAGCGTGACAATCAGGCTGGTCAATGCACTCCACGATACGTCGATTATTAACGGGCATCGTATCCGAGTTCAGACGCGTTGCTCCACTTTTTTTTTGCGACACATTTGTCACACATTTGTCGCAATTTCGAAAATTAAGAGTGGGTTATTGACTCTTTTTAAAAATAATAAAAATAATAAGACATCTACAAATATTCCGCTGGAAGTGATATGTCATAAAATATGAAATTTTCACGTGCTACTTTCCTTATGCGATTTATTATAAAATCTAAATGTGAGAGAGAACGGATCATAATTTGTTAGCGCAGTAATTATTAATCGATGACCATATGCTTATGTAAAACACATTTATATTAAAATTCTGGTTATCAATATTCTGGTCTGTATGCGTTTTCGTATATTCATTTATGATTATAAAGTCATATGATTTTTTTTAGATAAATGGAAAGAGAGATTTACATACACTGACATACAGCAATAATAAATTTAGAAAAAAAACACGAGATAAGTAAGTGTGCATCATTGAATATGTATTGTCCAACATTATTTCAACATAAATACTGTCAGACAAATAAATTGTGCACATATAGATATGTTAATTACCAATCTCGTCTAAAATTTAATAGATAAACAAATAGGGCCTTACCAATATATTCGTATTATTACTGAAGAATACAACATGTATTTACACGGTATGCTTTGTCTAATTTAATTAAAAAGTTTCACGCTCTTAATGTAGAGAGAGATTTCGTTATAGTTTCTCATATCTTCGATATACGTTTTTGGCTCATTCGCATTTCATTCGGAACTGGAATCGCGTATGCAGGGAGAAATAAACGAGACAGCTTGGTCGGAGGGATTGCTGAAGGAAGACGAAATAGAGGGATGACAGTGGCGTCCTCGTTACGCGAAAACGAGGGCGAAAGCGTTTCGAGGATTCGATTGAAAATTCTTTCGGGTCCCCAAGATCCTTGTGGAAACGGGATTGGTCGGCACCAATGGAAAGGAAGTTTTTCCCTAATGACCGAGCCGAAGTGGTAACCGTTAATTTGGACCAGCCCGACCATTCCCCCGTACAATCGTCTCCCTATCGTCTCCTCCTCTTCTCTCCTTTCATCACTCGCCCTGACCCCTCATCGTGTTCATAAGGTGACCCAGAAAAACAACGCCAGCTCGATCATCTTCGAAGAAGAATCGATAAACTTGTGGAGAAATCGATTGGCAGCTTTATGACTTTATGACTTTATAAAGGGATTAAAGATAAATAGTACTTCGATAAATGTTAAATGACATACTATAAAAACAATGTTAATTATCTTTTAAAAATCTAGATTTGTTATTTTAATGAGAAATGTTAAAACTTAAACTACAACTAGTTCAATAGTAATTATTTAATATTTAAAAAATATATCTTTTCTATCATCACTGTCATTCACATAATTTTAACAGCCTGCTAAAGATAGAACGCTTCCTGTCGTTATGTCCTGTTATGTCCGAGAACAGATGTTTACATTTTGAAATATACGCTGTTCCTGATAAACATAGCGCGCTGCGCTTAAAGTGTTTTAAAGTGCGTTTTGGTCTTTCATTCTAGTCGGTGGACGAACTTTATTGCCGTGTTATGCCGCGCTAGAAACCGCGTGCACAACTTAATTCTTGTCTCCCGTGCCATAAATACGTCCATGTAATCGATATCGAGCGAGTTTATACGCGACGGGAAAAGCACAATGGGAAAGCCGGACGGCCGTCCGTCCGCAATTTACACGCGAGTGCCAGGGTGGCCAATGGCATTCGCTTCCGACGCGGTGTATTTATATACGCGAGCATCTTAGTTGGCTGCATTATCATCGAAGATCCAATTGGCGAGCCAGTCAGCTCGCACGTGGAGTGGAGACTAGCGCGTAGTGGGTAGTCACGAATTTACACTTCGCGCGACTATATTGTAGGACGAGATATGACACCAACGAGAAAACCACGATATCTCTCTCTTCTTCCGAGACGTCGCCTCCATTACGCGATTGTATCCATCTTGCGGCGCTATTTATACGGATACAGGACTCTCGGCGGCGTGATGTCTCGCGGACGAATATTTAAACACAAGTATATTGACTTAACAATATGCGATCTCAACGATACTTTGGATGCTTTGCATTTCTATTTCGACACGTCGTTGATGAAAAACGAAAGCTCGTATTCACTTACAGATAGGTGAATTTAAAGATAGCGGATTTAAAGATAGATTCGCTCACTCGATTCTAGGTTTTGTTTATCCAACAATAGAAGATTGCATTTTGCGTTATCATGTATCAAATCATTCGTCTGATTACGTATCTAATACTAGACATACAGCAAAAATATGGACATTTTTGGAAAAGCTATTAAAATCCTCTGACTAGATTTTATTATGTAGCTTCGACATAAATGATCTAATCACAATGTCAGGATTAACAAAGACGCTGACATTTGTTCGTTAAAAAATTTAGACTTTTATATGACAACAACTGCATGATAGGAGCATCGCAAAAGAAAAAAAAGAGAGCGAGCAAGTGAAGTGGCGGCTGAATCCTGAACCGCGAATCCCTCCTCAAGCACCGAATATCGTCTCGCGGAGAGGCTAAGGATAGCCCGGGTCGGGGGTTGATTTCTGGAACGGGATGGTGGCGATGGGGAAAGTTGAGGAAGCGGAGGAAGACGCGCGGCTCGCGCGGCTAGGAAAGTTAGAGAAGGAAGGAGGGATGAGGCAACCTCTCCGGCGCGGCGTGGCGGCCGAGGCGCTCTCGCATTCTTTTTACCGAGCGAAACGCCGCCGGCGGAGGCAGCGAGAGCGTCGCCTATCGATTTTTACTTCTAATGAATTCGAGCTAAAAACCACTCCTCCCCTCGCCGTGCCCCCCTAGCCCCGTCTCCCGGCCGCGACCGCCACCCTCGTGCTTAGACCACGCCGCTACCCTCTGTTCCACGAACCACGCCAATCACTGCGCGGCATAATTACACCGCCGAGCAACGCGTGCGACTCTGGCGAAGTCGTGTTTCTTAGCCTACGTGCACTGCAGTAAAAAAGAAAGGAGATAAACAAGGAAGAGAGGCCGGGTGGAATGGGGCCGATGGTAAAGGGCAAGAAAAGGCGCCGTGCGCGCTAGGGGCGAGTACCGTGAAGTCAGAGGGTAGGTCACTTAATTATTTCCCAGCGTCGATTTTAATGGGTCTAATACCGCGAGTTTGATCCGCCGACCGCAGTTTCGTTCGACAGACGAGCTAGCGTAACGTTCAAATCAAGTTCTGACTATCAATAAAGGCAAAATAAAAAGTTAGTCAATTACTGTTTAAGCATAAATAATATACACTTTATAAAATAGCACTTTGTTGCTTTGGTGCTGATTCAAGAATAGATCGGACAGATTTTTGCGCATTATGTATTAAGTCTATATTTATCGAATTTATGAGAAGAAAGAAATACTTTATAAAAGTTATAAAAATTTATTATAGTAATGAATAAATTGATTATAGTAATGAATATACAATAAAAATGAAGTTATATATTAATGTAAGTTATATATTAATTAGTTATAAAAATTGAGCAAAACTCTTCAACGACTTTTTGTTGCATTTCTCAATTCTGAAGTTTGGATTAATTTTAATATGTCTATTATATTTAGAAATAATAAACTAGCGTTATTTTAAAAATCTATTAACGACGTTAATAGATTAATGTTTTATTAAATGTAATATTTAGCACGTTTCAGGTTTCTTTCGATATTAAACAGGTCTAAAACGATCAAATTCTGAAAAAAGATTAATAATTAAAATGAGCTCCGAAATATCTTTATAAAGGAAAGGCTAAAATCTTAGAGAGAATATTCATCTTGATCCGAGATTATGAACGACGGACATCTGAGTAGTTCTCGTTTTTAGTCACTCCGCTAATGAGCGCACAGTCAATCACACTCGCGCGGTGGATCGCGTAATAGCCGCGCCGGAACTTTGAATCACATTCAAGTTTCATATCGAGTGGCGGTCGGGAATGTGTTAGTTAAAAGTAAAAAACGAGCGTTGGAGGTTGTCGACTCGGTGCAGCCGACGTATGTCACATCCGGCGTTGCGGAATCGGGTCAGCGGATGAAAACGGCGCGAATAAATCACATTATCGGGAAGGAGAGACAGTCCCCTGATGAACGTGAAATCTAAATCCGTGCCAGTCGCTCTTCGTTTGATGTGATTCACACATTAGAAATCATTCCGAATATTACAGACGCTCCACGTACGTGATTTCGTGCGCGCCCTCGTGTGTGTGTGTGTGTGTGTGTGTGTGTGTGTGTGTGTGTGTGTGTGTGTGTGTGTGTGTGTGTGTGTGTGTGTGTGTGTGTGTGTGTGTGTGTGTGTGTGTGTGTGTGTGGCGTGAGAATCTGTCTATGTACGTGGGGGAGTGAACACATGCGTCGGTAGGCATCGCCGTGGTTACCACGTTGATGTACCGGGCAGGAATAGATTGCAACTTGTTGCCAGATGTGCAGTGCAAATAATCGAAATCGTAACTTCCGCCGAGAGAGACTCGCAGCTTCGATTGCCGCTCCGCGATCGAAAGATCATCTCTCTCCTCTATTGCATTAAAATTCCATTGTGTCGACTCCTTGATTGCGTTCTTCTTCGACGTTTTGCCTCAAGACAATTGCAATCTGTCAGATAGATTGCATAGATTCGCGTAGGTTCACAAGACTTTATAGTCTTGATCTCTGAATTGTTGCAGCAAAATTTTTGACATATCTAACTCTTATTCATGTAGCAACTATTCTCTCCGTCTTTCTCTCGCTACGTTCGAAGGTATTTGTTATTTCCTTCAGCACTCGATTCTCCATAATTTAATTTAATATGTCTAAGAGCTAATGTTTTACAACATCTTGCTGATAATAAAATAAATTATCTAATTTTATACAAAACGCTTATCCCAATCCATTCTGCTAATTTATCGTATCCTGCATTTATTTAACTGGAACTTATTTTTATACGGCAGACAGATTCCACTCACACCGGCGGCGCGGGCGGCGCGAAGAAAACAGAAGCAATACAAAGCCCAACGAGACACAACGAGGTTTCTAAATTGAATCGCGGCGCGGGTGCGAATTCGAGAGTCGTACAGTCACCGAGAATCGATCGTAGGGTCTTCAAAACCACTTCCCTCCCTCCCTCCCATCCTCCCTGCCCCACCCCCGCGGCGCGAATTCTTGCCAAAGGTTTTACGAGTGCCTCGGGGTGAGAATCGCGCATAATGCGCAAAAACCGGTTCGGAAATCCATCCCTTTAGGAGCCGCTAACTCGGCCGTGTTACCGAAGCGCAATTATCGGCGAGACATCGAGATAGGCTATATACATACATATATACAGACGGCGGTGGCAACCCTCCTGGGACGAGGGAACGTTAATTGAAATGAAACCGTGCGAACGAAAAATTCTGTGGGGCGAGTTTTATGCCGGTCCGTTCCTTCCTTTCCTCGCTCGGGCCCTCGGAGCCCTTCTCATCTCGTTTCACGACTTCGCGTTAGTCGTGAGAGGAGACGGATGACCGCGATTTTTCCGAAATCAAATCGCAGCGTTAACCTGTCATTTCATCGCCTTTTGGAGAATCGTTTCTCGTGCGCAGGCAAACGTGCGCGCTTTATCGACGCCGAATCCTACACGAGAGATTTCCGGGTATAAAATTGAGAATCAGATGTGACATAAGTTATTATCGTCTTCCGGAGAAGAATTATGCGCGCGAATGCACTCATTCGAGTCCACCGCGATCTAAATTTGCATACTGCTGAAATTCAGATGGTAAGCAAGAGATAGTATAAATGGTTCCAACGATAAAAACACGTCATGATCGTAAAAATTTTTAATTTACATGGAAAGACGCCTTTTTCATCGCTTCTTGGATAATTAAAAACTGACTTTATTGCCTGGAACAAGGTTGACGCGCAAAATGGGACACGGAGAGCCTTTTTTATTTCCGGTCATTAACCTGGTTAATCCAGTGCTAATTAAAGGAGGAGGGGGGGATTTATAAGCAAATTCCGAGGTGCGACGCCGATTGAAATATCCAACGTCGCGCGGCCGCGGCAAGCGAGATCGACGATCTTATCTTGGGCCAGTATCGATCGTGACGATCACGCGAGCCGCTCTCGATGACACGAAGCGAAATGTTAGCAACAAATTGCCGTTAACGTGCCGTGCCGTGCGGCGAATGACGTCGATGCTCGCGGCGGGCTACGCTCGCCAGTAATTATCGTAATTACCGCAATTAAACGTCGCGTCGCGCCAACTGTTAATTATTACGGCCGGGCTCAGTTTCCCGGAATGTTCCCGCTGTTTGTCGCGTGAAACGAATTTACTGCCACGTACACATTGTTTGCGCGGAAGAAAACGCCGTTTTCTCGCCACGTTGCGCGCACCGCTAATGGTACGCTGTAAATATAAAACTTTCGGGGTGCGCGCGCGCATATATACACATATATTTATGTGTGTATATAAATGTATGTATGTATACGTCATGAGCCGTGGCCGTCCCCGTTGTTTCGATGTGCAGCAATTTATGCCAGCACGCCGACGCACGCCCGTTACGACGGCCGAGCGCGTATTGATTGATATCGAAGGCTTTAATTATAACATCGGTGCCGCGCGAGGCGGAATTTACGACCGACGACGTGTCGCGAGGATTTCCAAACTCTATTAATACACGTCATTGCTTGACTAACGCGCGCTCGGCTAGCGTCGCTATAGTTAGGATTACGTACGATGATGTATATGCTACGGAGCCACGTTGATAGACTCGTAAAAAATGATCGTGAGCAGATCGTAAAAAAGATCTCTTTGTTCGGGAGGATAGGTGCCCGTTAAGAAAGGGAATTGGTTAGTGTTAGATAACTTTTTTCTTTCAAATCTTGACCTACAGCAGAATACTTCGAAAGAAATAGCGAAGATTTCTTAAACATCGGTTCTCAAAAGTTTGAAATTCTCCACTTTTATTATTACTGCTCCGAAGGAGAGGCTTTAAAGAGACGAAGTTCCGAAAAGAATCTCATCATTAGCCGGAAGCATCGAAGCAAAAGGCTATCGAAGTATTTATCATCGATCGGCGAGGACATGGACGTCACGAATCTTACAAATTCACCCGAGTTTAGCCGTCTATGGGCGTAAAATGTAACGTCGCGTCGATCGCGACTAATAGGATTTTCCGCGGCTCGGCCAGAGTACAATGGCAACGATAATGAAATTACCGAGGGGTCAGCACTTAATTACACTGATGCGTACGCATACGCCCTGAAACTTTTGATTTTCTAACAACCCATGGCAATTTCTACCTACATAAAATCTGAGACATTTTAAATAAATCCAGATTCATTAGAGATCATAATTTTTAAAGGTTTATTTCATTTTTAGCGATTTCTGCCATCATAATTTCATTTCCAATTTATATAGCTGAAATGGACGTCTTGTCGCGATACAAAATTTTGCGGTGTCGAACGAAAAATGTATGCCCATTACCCAATATACGAGTCTCTTAGCGATATCTCTCGCGATATCTTTTAGCACGCATTACGCTGCACCATTTCGAAGACACCTGCAAGCAAACGGCTCCACGTTTAACCCTAAAACGGAGACGCACAAGTAACAAGATCGACGTAGTAGGCCATAATTTTGTGATGGAAAAGAAAAAGGGATGGGACGGGAGGACGGGGATCGAGGGGAAGTCGAGGGGGGGGTCGAGGTCTTCGTTAGGGCGCGTTTCCGACGGTTAACTTTTCGATTGCGGGCAAGCCGCGACGCGAGACGATGCCGTGTCGAGTGGAGACTTTCCGATCGAAACCCAAGTCGAAATAACTCCATTTCAGGGCGGACGACGACGGATTACATGGCGACCCTTACCTTCCGGGAAGAGCCGATCGATAGTCTCTCCCCGGCTCGACCTGGGGCACGCCGATCGAATTCGCTAATCGCCCGGACTCATTCTCCATTGACCATTTCTCGTTACGCGAGGAGGATACACCGGCAAGAGTTTCTTCCCTCCCTGTCTCGGGCTGTTCTCAAGCCGGCTCCTCTCGAAGTTAATTGATTCTCCCGAGAAACCACGGTAATTGATCAACGGGGAAAATTTATGACCAAATAATCACCGCAATTAAAACGATGGATCACAAATTCAAGTCGTTTGTTTAGGAAACCGCGTAGATTTCGAACCAATAAAATTGTGAGATAGCACGAAGTAGTACGCGCAGTGATTTAAGCAACGGCGCCTCTAGATCATAGTTATGATAACGAAAGCATCATTATTTATTTAATACTGAAGACGTCATCTTTCTCAAGATATTAAAATAGAAATGAAAAGAAGAAAAGCGAGTGACTTCGTCGACATTGCGAAGAAAAAATAAGATACGTCACTGAGTTTAAATTATTGTCAAAACGTCTCGATTTTAAAATCACGCTTTCCTACATTTATTGTAATGCTAATTTATCGCACTACTTTTGAAGTGCGCTATCCTCAAGCCAGGGCGCACGCTTACCTCACCAGAATCTTAAGCGTCGTCTACAATACACGGAGTAAGCGTGGAGTAAGGAGTAAGAGTAGGCGTAAGAGGGCTATTTTCGGTTTAAGAGAGCTGGCGTAAGGGCGTAAGCGAAATAAATTAATTTTATTTCTTACTCCTACTCTTACTCTTACACTTACGCTCGGCCAATCAGGACACAACAGGCTATAATGCTTACTCCTGCCTACTCTTACTCCTTACTCCACGCTTTCTCCGTGTATTGTAGACGACGCTTTATACGAACTGCGCAAATCCTGCGTTCTATCCTGAAAATCTGGCGTTTCGGGTAGGACCAGGCGCGAGAGGAACCAACGGCACCGATGCGTGCGCGTGTAATCACGTGATCGCGTAACCGTAGGATAATAACAGGCGGCGCCGGTTCGTTACAAATTAATGATCGACCCCGCGGAGGCCGAAGGGGGCCAAGGGAGCCGCTACGGCAATGGGACCCCGTGATTTCGTAACTGATTTCACGGCGTGGCTGCCAGCCTTCTCGCACGCACGTACACACGTAATACACACGCACGCACGCGCGAGAGTGCGCGAGAGTACGTGCATATGAGTATGTGGGCCTCATTGTAACGCGCGCATGCCGATACGGAAGTACGCATCGGGCAGATTTTCACGTGGAATTTGCGTCTCTTTGTCTGTGTGACGTGAGAAACATTGTGTAAAGGGGCAAGGCCCCTGGGCCCGGGGTCCTGATCGAACCGATCGAACCGTTTCCAAGGACCCTTCTGAACTCGATATTCCTACCCCTCAACGGGGACAAGGGATCTAGGATGAATCGAACAGTTGCCACCTGCCAACCGATTTCTGCAATTGTCTTCGAAATGGCAACAGACGCGAAGAAATTTGACGAAGGAACGTCTAATCGTACTATTATTGTTCGCGCAACTTAAGCATCATTCATGTTTAAACGTTTACAGGATTATTTGTCCATTAATGTACTTTAAAATTTTTGTTTCTTTATAGCATATTCGTATCCTATGTATGTTTATCTTTTCTTATTTATTATAAGAAAATACATAATTAACGCGTGAATTATTGTACTTATTATTATGCTTTATACGTATTGTTATATTGAATAAATACTTGTTCAAAAAATGTTATTATATAATGCTACTTATATATTTATTGGAGTATATTACCCAAATTTCACCACGGTAAAAGGAGATAATCTCTTATATAAAATCACCCATAGTTGCATAAATTTCCATTAATATGTTATTGGTTAAAAACTAAAAAGCAAACTGTGAGTCACTCTAATCCTAATCCAGATTTAAAAACGGTATAGAACGCTTCGATATAACCCACGGGGTTATATCAAATGGAATAAGCAAAAGGAGCTGGAGGCTTCGGATGGAAAGTGGAGAAACAGCAAGAGTAGAGCAGCGGAGAAGAGGGGAAGGCGAGTTGGCTCGTCGTATAAAGAAAGGATCGAATGGAAAGAAAAGAGAGATAAAGGAGAAGCCCGTACAGAGCGACGGGAGGGATGCCTCCTTGCGGATCAATCGATAGGGAAATATCGACATAGGGGTGAGTCGCGAAGAGACACGCAGGACGGGAGGGATGGGGGGCAGACAAGGGAGAAGGCACCTGAGAAAGATGAAGAATACGAGGGAGCCCAAAGAGGGAAAGAGAGAGAAAGAGACAGCGTAAAGAAAGACATCGGCGACAACGGGCGTCGGAGGAGGGTTACGGATGCATAAGGGATGGCATTACTCGAGAAAAGACGAGCTTGGAGGGGTGACCGCCCCTTCCTTTGTTTGAACCGTCTCCGTCGGCACGGAAGCTCCTTGCGTTTCTGAGGACAGAAACGAAAAATGTCGCGCGTTAGTTTAGCCGTGCGAATTTGTGAGTCGCGAGCATTTGTCTTGCTCGAATGGACCACGTAATTAAAGCTGGTTCGCAGCTTTTTGTCTAATGCCAGAGATAAACGAGCTTTGACATATTGCGGGGTGAAATAAGTGAAACCGAAGCGTAACTGACCTCGATCGTTTTCCCGATGAACAATACGGAGTGGATAAAGAAGTTTTCGCTCGAGTTTTTGTCACCGGGACACCCGTAGTTGGACCATTTCTTCACAATACTCGATGTTTATCGTAACCGAAGTGTTTTCAACAATATTGAAGTCAATCTGATGACAAAAACCGATTATGCGAGCTTGGGCTTGACAAAAAAACTGAAGAAACAAGAGGATAATGACAAGGGTAAAGAAAGAGATTCTGTTGAAAGATCTTAAGCCAAACTTTCTTCAGACCTATTCCCTAGAATCTCTTAATTCGAGGCTCAACGTGTCAAGATCAAGAGCACCATAAGAAGCTGTGTACGGTTTTTACGCGAATTTCTTTCTAAGACAAAACGCTCGATGTAAATTATAATTTAAATCTATAGACACAAACTAATGAGAGTATAGTAATAATACTTTAATTTTTATATCTTCAATATTTATAAAAAGTAATCTTTCTTGATATATAATATAAAGAATAGGTCGATATATTTATCTCGAATGCTATTCTACTTGCAGTTATTAAAATAATAAAGCATATTATCTGTGCCGTAAAAAAATATTACAAAAATGTTAAAAGTATTGTTAAATTTTAAAAGTATCTAATAATACTTTTAACATTTTTGTGATATTTCTGCGGCACAGATAATAAGCTATTAAAGGAATATCAATCTAAGATATTGTGAAAAGATCTTATTAAAATTCTGTCATTTATTTTAAAACGTAGAAAAATTCGCGTTTATTTTCACGTGTAGAGATCTTCGTATACTTCGCCACGAGATTCCACATCTCCCTTTCTACAAAAAAAGAAACAATTCAAACCGAGCGTGTGGCGCGCTCGCAACGCAAACGAGAATCGACGCGGGAATATACATGGCTGATTGATAAAATCGGCAATATCGATCGAGAGCTTCTCACTTCGATGCGGCACGTCCGCGGGGATACCGTCGTCTATGAAGTGCTCTCGGGTCAGGAGCTTACGAAATGCAGTCGAACGACTCTCGATCTCGCGCGGATCTCTCCGCTCTCCGCTCGCCGTTATCGAACCTATCCAGGTTCAGCGAAATCATCGCCGCGGATGCGGCACGGCAATCAGATGACCCGCGGGCACGTACGCCGACAGATTTAAATTGCAAATTGATTTCGCTTCTTTGTAGTCAGCCACCTAGCGCGTATACCACCTATCTCCGATACGTGACGCGGTAGCACGACATGCATCTCGCCGCCCGCAGCTTGGGCGCGAACACTCTTCCCGGAATTAGTTCTAATCTCAAACGTACCGGAGTTCTGACAGGTGTGCCGGGAATCCGGGCGACATTTCATCCTCGAGGAGCACGCGGGAAGAGATCATCGATCATCGCGTGGTTTTGCATCGAATCACGTCGGAGGGATTAATATTCGCATCTGAGAAACGCGAGGCTCATAAATTTACATAAAATCATGGAATTAATTAATTCAGGAAATATCAAGATGTAAATCTGTTTACTGTTAAAATGTAATTATCCAATGTAAGAAATTTTTCGCTTTGAAGACAAGAATGCTCCGCAGGGGATTCTCTTTCTCACACTAATAGATCCAGTAGAATATGTGTGTATGAAATTTGATGAAAAAATAATTCGTAATTTGGAAAGATAATTTTTTTGCATGTCTGCTTCTTTCTTTTTAATCAAGTTTTTCATTCTGGCTCATCACTTTATAATGTCTTTGTTTAAGCAGGTTTGCTTGTTCATATTTATTCGATTCTACTTTGATGTCTGTCTCGTTATAAGCAGATACTTCTAATAAAATATTGACAGAAAAAAGATTAATAAAAAAGTATTATTATAAATGATTGTCATATACATTGTTGCATATACAATGCGAATGTATTTTCGCAGATAACCTTGTTTGTTCATTAAATAATGATTTATACACCACTGCATAATAAATTGGAAAAATAATTTAACATCTGTCGTGTATCAGACGAATATGCAAATTTGTGCGACTTCTCGTTAAATTATCTGCACTTGGCGATATAAATTGCTATTTTTATAATAGCCAATAATTTCAATTTTACGGTTATTTAATTATAAAAAGACGTCACAAAAAGAAGTTACGTGCAAAAAAATTATAAAATAGAAGGCTGCATGAAATTTTCCCTTAAAAATAAGAAAAATTGGCTTTATATTTGCTACATAATCTATCAATAAAAACATAGCAGAAAACGACATTTGCAAACCTCAGTATGAGTACTTCAACTTATTTAATTAATGATACTATAATTATTAATTATAAATCATAATTATGATAGTAACCTTGTACTGCTTTAGAATATCAAGGTAGCTCGCATTAATATAGCTTGAAACGGTTTGCTAAACGGAGACAAGGAGACTAGAAATAAAGTGCACTCGTTACACGTGCTCTGACTCAAAGAATATCTGCGAAATCAGGATCGCCGTCGAAAAACCGGGTGGTCGGTTCCTCCGACACTTACACGTATCCCTTTTCGCGACCTCTAGCCCTTTTTTTTCACTCGTGCTTTGATACAGCGACGCGATACGCTTGCATGTATCATCGTTACACGCGATCCCGCATTCTCTTTCTCGCCCATGCCGCGAGGAAATCCTTAATGCGACGCTCAAAGGGAAGCAGTAAATTACAAAGTAACGAGGCCCGACAAAGGAAGACTCCTTAAGCGCCATTACGGGGTGTACCTCGTTTAACGCGTGGCGAGAAAAACAGTGCGCGAAGGTGCAACTAAATTATTCCCCATTCTATTTATAAGGAAATCTTGGGAAGAATATTTATAGCAATCGCGCGCGCGCTAGCGGTTCATATTTTATATCCCGTGGCTAAACGGAGCCGAGTCCTTATTTTAAGACATAGCGGCGCGTTTCCTTGCTGAACCACCGATATGGCCGCGTTACGTAACCGCGTTTCAATTTGAATGCTTATCGCGGCGATGCAACGGCAATAAAACACGTCGCGTCAATCATAGGGATAATAACGGGCAATTATGTAGCAATTAAATCTTTTGCCCGCACCGCCGTAAGCTAACCACGTTGCAATTCGTCGGCTACATTGTCTGCAGGTAATACACCACAACTGATTTTAATTACAAATTTTAATCGCACTTCTTGCGCCGCGCGCAACAACGTCTCTACTTCGTCGAGGAAACGTGACGCGTTGTTTCGGACTTTTTACAACGGACGCATCTACAGAAATAAATATGACGACGGTCTAGTAATTATCTCGTAACGATTATGGTCGATCAACACCTTGAGCAAACCCGGATAATTGCAAATATGCTAATGTTATATATTCGCACTTCTTTGTTCGTATATCCGACATTAACGCAACGTTTAAATCACAACGCATAAATTTATCGCAACTCATCTTTGATTCATTAATTATTACACTATTTTTCTACTGCGTGGCGTGCAATTATTGCAATTATTTATTGCAATTGCAATCTATTTTTACAAGCTAGATTCGGGAAGTGTGTCTCTTGTATTTCAATCCTTTTTATAAATGACTACTGTAAAGCATACAAGTGGATTAATTATATTTATAATAATTATGATATAAACTGTAACTATAATAAAAAAATATCAAAAAAATGTTACACAAACTCTGTCACACTTAAATTTCTGTAATCTTTCCTAAATTCCTGTATAAGATCAAGTGGTCGTTACAACGAGCGTCCGACGTGTGAACGTGTAACAGAGACAAGAAAAATACCATTTTTCACGTTGAAATAAAACTAGCAAAAGATCGATCTTCCAGCACGACCGACACGCGCAGTCACCGTGTGATTATCCATCGTAAGTGTCTCCTTACCGCGTCTTCGAACCAAATCTACACGGACGCTTCGCAGAAGTCCATCGCGGAATATCGCGGCGATCAGCCCGTTTACTGTCGCCTACGACAGATCGTGTCGAGGCCCCCGCGCTCTGCCCGCTCGGGCTATCGGGCTCGGGCTATCCCGCCTAACGCGGCCTAACAATGAAACCTCGAGAAAAACGATCCTTGTCGGGGGAGGTACGCGGAGAAGGGGGCGAGCTCCGATGGGTTTCTTCGCGCGGCGCTTAACGACGATTTCGATCGTTTACGACTTTAATAATTTAGGCGCGGCTCTGCTCGCGAGGCTCGACACGTTTTCGGTCGTAAACCGCGCGACTAAATCCGTATTTATGGGGAAGAGGAGGCAGCAGTCCGGCTCGGCCGCGGCCCGTCTCCTTCCTACCTCTCGCCTTCTTTTTCGTCCGCCTCTCGTACCTCTACGCTCTCATCGTGGCGCAGAACGAAGGGGAACCACCGACTGGCGAACCGATCGAAAAGGTCCGAGGAGACTCGGCGCTGAGACCCTCTCGTGCCTTCAACGACTGATCGATCCGGGGGCTTGTCGCATGAAAAAAACACCTCTGGTTTACATTTTTGCGCGCGTATACACTCGCGAGGGCGCGCTTAGGGCGTCCATTTACATTCATTAATCAGCGCGCGGTTCATTAATCAAATTCCGCGAACACAAGTTGCGCAACGCGTCAATCGCCAGCCTCGTTCGGCGTCGATACTCAGGCGCGAGGGTTACGATCGGTCGTTCAATTAACTCATTGCTCGGTGCGATCTGCATTTAATCGCGATCGGTATCGGGCCGGCCGCGGCGCGCCGCACACGCGATCGATTGATATTAGCGGCAGCCAGTCGTTATAATATCGTAAAGCGGAGTGCGAGTGGGTCGACACGCAAAACGAATACGTCAGATTGCCTGATCGCTAATTACTTCTCAATCTGGTACTACTTTCTCCATGAACGCCGAGGCGAACGCGAATAGTGATGCAGTTTCAGTTTTAGAACCGCGAATGCAGATGCGGACTTAATAGCGCGAGAAGGAAAAAAAGGTAAGCGTGAACGAGTCCACCGGTAATCGTACGGTCGGAATTTTATGATCTCGCCGAAGTTTACGAGAGCCAGGGTCATAAATTCGTCAATTTAAATTCATTGAGCGGATTATAGATACATAGTTCAGAGCGACTTTAATATTTGCATAATTAACAGGAAATTTAAATCGGGGCACCGGTAATTTACGAAGATTCGAAGACGATATGACTGTCTTACGCTACATAATAATTATATGTGTTTGTTTGGAACTGGTGACATGGAATAGTTTCAAATAAATGCGCATGTTGCTTTGTAATGTCAAGTTTTTTGAGATTAGTGCAAAACATTTTGCATTTGACCACGTGTCGGATTACCCTTGTGTCAATATTCATAATAGAATCGTTATCTAAGAATAACGAGTCAACTCGGAAAAATATACTTATTTAATTATCAAGATAGAGAGTTCTACAGTTAAGTTTCATACAAAGTATACAAATATACCTTTTTAATTGTAAAGAATATGTAATTGTGTATTATATTTACGGTGAAGTAAAATCTTCTCGTAAGAACGGATAAACTAATTTGAAATCAAAATGAAAAAACATATTTTTTAACCCAGGAGTCACCTAGAGTGATTTTTACATCCCAGCAGTAAGAAAATACAGCTCAGTCATAATATCGTTTTTACTGATCTCTACCTATTTTTTTATTTCTCCTTACTTAAAAAAAAATATCAAGTATATATAATAATATTAAATATTAATAAATTATAGAACAATCAATAATATACAATATATATGTAGTTAATAACAGAAATTTTCATTAGAATGTAAAAAACACAGGTGATTGTTTACGTAAGTCTGTTTCTTCTGATTTGAAACGTTTGTAACGCGATCACAATATGAATATAATTTATGCGATTGTATAGATTGCAGAGTTTTTAATCAACTGTAATTAACTCTTTCATCGAGAGCGCGAGATCCGTTCCGCTCGATGGCGTACGCTGCCAAAGATAGAACCGGTTCTCCTAGAGGAGCAAAGGATGCAAAACCGATAAAACGCCCGTAGCGCGGAATCTGAAGGCGCGGTCGTTAACGTTCGCGCGGACGGCGAGTTGTTAAACATTTCGGTGACGCATCGCGTAGTCGTATCTGGAGTTACGAGTACGGGCTGCGTGTATAATTAGCCGGACCCCCGAGAGAAAAGTGAGAAGGGGACGCGAACCGGGAAGGACCCCCTGCGTTCGCGCCTGACACATTTTACGCGATGTCGCGTGATTCTGTCGACGCGAAGCGCGATCTCTATATTCACATCGCTTTTATAACTTACCGAGGACGCCGATAGTATAACTCATCTACACTTCTTCGGTCCTCCTTACGCCCTGCAATAAAAAAAAGATGGGTGAAATTAGTGTAATGAAGAAATATCAATGCGTACATATATAATGAGTAATACGTTCAGCATTAATCATACCTCAACATTACATATCAATGTTTATACGCAATTCAATATGATAATTATCGCATTTGGCTAATAATGTTGTACTTTGAACATTGTTATTATCTTCATTATTTCTTGTTATTTTTATCTATATTTCTTATTATTGTCTTTATTATTCAAGGTCTAAATTCTAACTTTAAATGCGCAGCTTTGCATATGCAGCGACTTTCGATGCTTTGTGTATTCTTCCTTATGAAGATTGAACTGAAAACACGCGGCTCTGCACATCTGTAAAGGGCCTTCTCTGACCCTTTTTCCCTTCTGGATGGGAAGGAAGACCCTTCTGCCTCTCCCCTCCCCGGGAGGGTTCAAATTAGTAAAGAATTTTTTAAATATTTTTTTAGGA
Source organism: Temnothorax nylanderi (assembly GCF_030848795.1). Classification (NCBI taxonomy): domain Eukaryota; kingdom Metazoa; phylum Arthropoda; class Insecta; order Hymenoptera; family Formicidae; genus Temnothorax; species Temnothorax nylanderi. Next base: position 369,624 of record NW_027249128.1, read on the forward strand.
TTCCTTGAAGTCATTATTTATTTTAAAAATCATTACAATGCCACGAAAAGTTGCGCATTTAAGAGTTAATAGATAAAATTTCAAGAAAAAGAAATAAAGATTCGATAAATTTTCATTAAAACCCATTTCAATATGTGTATGGATTTGTATGTGTATGTGTGTGTGTCCTACATCCTAAAATGCCTAATTATGAAACAATAATTAATCAAACCGACAATGGCGCTTTGCGTTGCGCAAAGGCGTCGCGTTTGAAGTATATCCACAATGCGCATCGCGAGACAATACACGCGAAGCGAGCCCCGTTTCTAATCGTCCTCTTATATGCACGCAGGAAGAAAAATGCGGCGAGTCTCTTTAGCGGTTCTTTAAACACCCGAAGATACAACAATAAGCAGCAGAAACAATGGGCCGTCTTAATCAGCATAATCTCCGTCTCCCGAAAGCGTTAAGAAGAGAATATCGTCGCCGGTGCTGCAAGAGGAAGAGACAGTACACGCACGAAGCGCAAGCGCGGAAGGGAGAGAGGAAGCGTGACGTGCTGTCGGCGCAATTAAAGCGACATTAATTAATTGTTAGCATAACAATACGGCCGGGTCAGCCGCGGGGATGTGCGCGCGAATGGCGGCCGGCCGTAAGGCCCCCGAGCCTTCATAAATTTACATGTCCTTCGCCGCGAGAATCATTTTTTACAGCCGTTAAGAGAACGCATGGAGAAAAAGGAGAGAGAGAGAGAGAGGGAGAGAAAGAGAGGGAGAAAGAGCAGAGTTTGCGGACCTACAGCAACGCAACGGCCATGTCACGGGTCCCTATGGTGTTGTCCATAATAACCATCGATGTCTCTCCCCGAGCGCGAAAGGTGCCCCCGAGGTCCGACCTCGTTATCCGCCGCGCGTCTCGATCGGGATATTTTTTAAGCTTTACGGCCCAGACCGTAATTCTCGCTCCTTTAGGACAGAATCGTGAACCTCCCTTTCCATAATGCAGGTGCCCACGTGCGCGCTCGAGCCTCCCGGGATTTGTTTACCGAGTCGAGGTTTAAAGTCGTAGTTGAAAATCCAGATGTGCAACTTATTTACTCTCCACGCAATTTTTTTAATAAATAAATTAAGCGTGAGAAACAACGTGTAGATTTCATGAATGGTGTCTCAGCAACGCGGAAACTTTAGTCGCGAATTCTTCCGGTTGATCATCTATGAATGGAATTAATTTTCGCCGATCATGCTATTAAAACTCTTTAGAATGTAATATATAGTTTTATCCATCGTACTCCATTTGCATAATTTTTTATAATAAATTAATTACAGTATGTATACAATTTTTTGTATAAAGCGTTATTATTTTACAGTTATGTTATAGAATAACAGATCTCTGATATACTAATAATTTAAAAAGTAATTAATGTCGCTACTATTGACAATAAGAGAAACGTATGGCATAGAGCCAGAAAAAGTAGAAAAATGACACGCACACACCTTGTGCAAAAACATTCTCAACGTAATTCACAAGCTAGGAGCTCTCAGTCTTAATTTTAGATGACGAAGAAATGTGATCTATTTTTCATGTAATAAATACGAATTTGCTCGGCTGCCAGTTGTTTCGGTTACCGAGGCGAGCGGCTATTTCCGACGATACGATACGCTTTTGAAATCCGAAAAAAATCTTTGTATAACGACGTTCGAGTATCGGCCTCGTTATTTCTTGCTCTGTTAAAAGAGATATGCGATCGTAACGTGAGATGGGTCGTGGGTGGTTTAGCGCGCGAGTGCCTTTAGACAGTTATTTTTAATGTTCTCTAGCGCCCGAGAAGAGGAATGCATCATAGCCGCTATAGATGCTAACGAGACAAACTGCATGAATTTTTTTGTCTGTAAAACCGCAGCAATCCGCATTATCGGTTTTGTAAAAGAGATCGATAGAGTATAGTTCTTCGAGTTATAAGACACGAGTGACATATCTCTTTATATACTTGATCCTTCGAACAGTTTTGTATCAGCATCATGTAGGTGTCCTGGCAAGAATCCATTAACAGGTCTAAAAACACGATTTTGGAACACAAATGTAATTATAGCTTTACAGCCGTTGTAAAAGTCAGGTATGGCACCTAACAAATGCTACCGAGCTCTCTGGAGTTGTCATGTCTGCTATTTTTGCGAGTGATATAATGAACGAATTATTGGCCGTCCCAAATTGTATCTACGTGACTACGTAGAATAAACTTAGCAAAAATTTATGGCCCCTAAGGTACGGCGATCAATGTTTGTCGGATTTAATGCGTTCTATGTACACGAGAAAGAATGAGTTTCTTAATTAGCGTCACCGTAATACTTGCTAATGCGAACCTGACGCCTTTCGAACTTTGTAACTTTTAATGCCTGAATACCGACGAGATATTATCCTTCACAGTAATGCGTTCGACAAAATAAATTTCCTACATTTACGGATGATATCACCGGATAATATATGCATCCACCAAACATCATTAATCGTGTTTTCTTACGAGCGATAATTTACGTCGCACAGAAAAATCGTTGTTATTAACGATCTGGAATAACCGTCGCACGATTAGCGGACAGATGCCTCATTACGGCTGTCGCCAATAAAGTAACGTGGATGCCCCGCGTCTTTAGGAAAAAGTCGTGGCAGCGGCCAGTCTAGTAGCGACGCCTTTATCGTCGTCTTTACGATACCCCTTTCGCATGTTTCGTGCACCCTCTATGCTATTAGACGCCTCTCAAAAATCTTCATTCGGCAATTTCGATCTTGCCTCTCTCTTTCTGTCTCTAGAGCTCTTTCTTCCTGGGTGTATTTTATTCGCGATGGCGATCGCATTAGCGTCGCACACACGTGCGTGTGCATATCGGATGGAAACACAGTGACGAGCGCGTGGGCGAAACGAGCAACCGAACCGCACAAAGTGGACGCATCTCGCCTCGCCTCGAATTAATAAACAGCAACGAATGACCGCCTACATCCGCCCCTTTCTCCGACCGTTCCGCTGATTTCAGCGTGCTGGTAGTCGATCCGTTGGTAAAGGACAGCTTCCTGCCCCTTTCCTCGACGGGAGATTTCACCCCCCCCCCCCCCCGCGCCCACCCTCGAATCCACGAGCGATCGGTGGACCGCCCGCGGCGATCCCCGCGCGGGAGGCTCCTGAATCCCTCGCGAATCAACAGGACGATGATCGTTACCAATCTCTTGCCCCGGTGATGGTCCTTCGATTTTGGCAAAACGTCGTAAACCCGCGACGGGTCGTGGCAGGAAACGCGGGAACATTTCTTTCCGCGCGCGATATAAAAAAACTGCGAGTCGAGAGTGGGTTTTATTGAGTCGCAAACGATTTTTTGGAAAGTGGAACGAACTCTGTATGCCTGCCCAGAGTCCCGCAAGTTTCCTTTAAAATCGCGTATGAGTAATTCTCTTTCACTGACTTCGGAACGGCTTGTCACATAATAAAGTAGAAATCATCGACTTTTTTGAATACGTTGTATTGATAAAAAGAAGAAAACTTGTATTTTTTGTCAATAAAAAAGAACCGTATTTTTTCAGTGTATAACAATACGAAATATTATTCTAGATTAATGTAAATGCAATGCCAACGCATATGTTATTTATCAAATTTAATATCGTGACCCTTGACATATTAAAAATACTGACTCACTGTGAAACTAAATTTAAAGGAAAAAGCAACAATAACTACTATGGTGAAATACGAAAGGTTTTAGCACAAAGTGAATAACGGTTGAACTTTCCATTTATAGAACAAATTCTCTTTCGATCATCGAAAGCTACGATGACGATATCGACCCAGATCGATCTCGTTTTCCGTGAAACTCTGATCGCGTCGGCTAGTGTTACGTGTCCCATCGTTCTCTATTAGTCGACGTGCATTTCATCGAAATTCCATCTGTCGAAGGGCTATCGCCTCGAGGCATTTCCCTTTGTGGGACACGACGTTGGCGCGCGCGCGTGGCGTTGAATAATTAACTTCGATCAGCGCCGTCGTCGGTTTTATCGTAATTATCGCGCGACTCGTTCACGTCAGGCAGCGGCGCCGCGACCGATCGTAGATCGTGAAGAAGATGATCGACGAACGCGATCGAGAGAACGAAACGACGGAGGAATGGAAAGCGAAGTGGGTAAGCTTTACATTCCCGCTGCGTTTGCTGTAAAGATCTAACGTGGGTGTCGTGACAGATTTAGAAATGTCAAATTGTGCACAATAATGTATACAAGTTGTGAGAATAGTAATACAACGTTCGTTTAAATCTCATTAATTTTTTGTAAAGTTTAAAATAGAATTATATAAGCCTGCATCGGTATCTTTGATACGTTAAAATAATTAATAGAGAAATAATTAGCTAGAGATACAGAGAGAGCTCTGTTAGCTCAAGATAAATCTACGAGTTGTTTGTAGAAGTGATTACGACATTAAGGGGAGAATCTTGTTTTCCAAAGGTCAAGCGCTAAATCGTAAGTCAACACTCGGTTTGTCACCGGGGCGATTCATCTTAAATTCAATCCTTCTATTCGCCATTTTTTTTTCATGGCAGTCGGCCAGTGGAGGCAGGGCCGGCCGTCGTTTTTATCGAAATGCGAATAATCGCGCGTGTTACGCGGAGGGAACAAAAGGCGCGTCTCTCGAAATAAACGCGTCGGTGGATCCTCGATACGAGCGGACGCGATACGTCTTTTACCGCGGTACCCCATCATCGCGCACGTGTTTTTTGGCATTCCGCCAATAAGCGTAAGATGGATCCCGCCTCGAACCGTGCCGCAGTTTCGGCTCATCGAGTTACACATTATTCAAGAAAGCGCGCGGGTCTTAAATAATCCTGGGCAGCGAATAATTTCTCGAACGAGCGTTTCGAGGCGCGACTTCGCCGCGAGTTCGCGTTAAACGGCAAAGTCGTCGCGCGAAAGCGATTCGTCTCTCCCCCATCCTGGAATTTCAATTTAATTTATACCTTTCTCCCCCCGTCCCTCGTGGAAGATTCAGCAGTAAACATCGAAGGCTTCTCCTTTACTTCGCTAAAATATTAAATGCCGGGAGAAAGAGAGAAAGATATATGCGTATTACCGTATATAGTTTACATAAGCGCGATAAAGAGACGCTCGTCGGGTTTTATCGACGCACGTCTCACCTCGTGCACATTCTCGCGTCGTAAATAATTTCCTGAAATGTCCACCGAATTGTTCGCACGCGCTCGTTACGCCAGATGGTCAGAGAGAAAGAGAAGGAGAAATGGAGAGAGAGAGAGAGAGAGAGAGAGAGAGCGAGAGAGAACCGGCCGTCTCTCTTTCTCTCGAAGGGACGCTCGGCGCTTGAATCCGCGACTCCGACTTGTTCGATCCGTCCCAAGACGATTCGTCTTTACCTCGACCTTCCACCTTCGTGCACTTTTTCACGACGCTACGGCGCGGCGGCGCGGGCGTTCTCGCGCTGAGTTGGGCGGCGCGGCGGGGCGAGGGCCGGGCGGCGGGATAGCGCGGCGCGGCGGCGGGATTGCGAAATCGCCGTGGAAATAATGACGGGCGTAGATCGTAGACTGGGACCAATTTGCATCTGTAATTACCGCGGCGCGCCGTTAATAACTAATTAATGAGAGAGCCTTGCCGAGCTGCGAGTCGGATGACGTAACGCCAGCCGCCTTCGGGCCTCGCGGGCTGTTAATTGATCGGCGATTAATCAACCACGTCTCTACCTATTTTTAAACTTTTATCCTCCTCCTGCGCGTGCCCGTCATTCATTCGCTCCATCTCGTCCCTTGGATCCTCTGCCTCGGATACCTACTCGTTTCCGAGTTCGCTGTCGTCAGTCGCCCAATGGTGGCAAGGCCGAATTGTGAGGATCCCGGGACCGATCATCGAGGATGATTAGAATCCGAGATTAGTCTCCGATTAGAATTTACGAGCGCGGTCGAGCGTATTAATTACGCCGTGTAGCTAATTGCCCGTTCTGAACGACGCGGCGATTCTATTTTTCTTTCGTAGGTATATCGCGTGAGTATGCATGAGTGCGCACAGTTTACGAGCAATTAAAAAAAATGGAAATTGCACGCGCTATAAGACTCCTGAGTTCGCTCGCGTTGCGCATCAAGCGCGTTCCTCACGATATTTTTCCTCGTTGGCTCGATTAGCGAAATCCTGCAGCGATACCGCCGCGATACCAAACTATAAGTAATTCAAATCGCCGCTCTAGCGGTCCTTTGGATTATCGCTAATCTCAGTATAACGCTTCACACTCCTCACGAATTCGAAGTTCTTTATGTGTGCAAAACGTTGCAATATTTGCAGAAACACATCACGACAAATAACTCTCTAGCTTCGCGAAGACAAGGTAAGAACTGACTTGACGACTCGGCGCGACATCATCGATTTCAGATCAAACTGATTCTTGCAATGAACTTGAATCGCGCCAACGCAATTCTCGAGCAAGCGAGCCGCGAGATAATTCATGAGCAGACTGAATTCATGTCCGATTCGAATCGAAAGATCAGCGATTTGCTTAATTGTTTTAATTCAATTTAATTTTACCTCGTTTTCGCTCAGAGTCGATTCTGCCGGCGACTCCGGTTACCCATAACGCCGCACATCCTTCGTCAAGGATGTCCCTTCGTTCGCGCACGTATCGCGGGATCTCGCTTCCGGTATCACACGTTCACACTAGTCTTCACTTAAGATTTCAAAGCCGCGGGCCCCGATAATTGACCGGTATGAGGCCCAATGGCGCTACGCGGGGGGATCTCCTCATAAAAAAAAAGGCAAACAAATCGGGGGTCCGAACGGACTTCCGGTCGGAAGCGGCGCTACCGTCGACGACGACATACGACGACGGTCGACGACGGTCGGCGGCGACGACGACAACGAGGACGACGACGACGACGACGACGACGACGACGGCGACGGCGACGGCGACGACGAGAGGCGACGACGAGAGGCGTCTCGCGCGACACGCACACGTGGTGGGGGCGTCTGCGACCGCTACTACGGCAGAACTAAGGGGTTGTTTGCCCCGTCGCACGGCTCCGGGGGGTCTCCAACGGCTCCGCCACCCCACCAGCCCCGCTATTTTGCATAGGGCCTGCGCGTCGAAGGCGGCATACACACCGCCACCCACGCTATCTCTCCCTTTCTCTCCCTCTTTCTCTCTCTTATTTCATCCCGCACAGTCGTGTCTCCCGCGAACCCTCGTTTTACCCCGCTAGTCGTCTATCCCCCTCGCTACCTCCCCGTCCGCGCACACTTCGAGGGGGCACACACTTCGATTTGTCGAATCCGCGTTTCGCGGCACTCTCCTGGCCTCTTCCGCGAAGGGAAAAGAGGTTCGATCCCTCGCCTTCCGCTCTACCGTCACCCTCCGTTTCAACGTTCTCCGTCTTCCCGCCCCCCTCCGTCATCGCGTTTCCCTTTGTCTTTCTTTCTCGTGCCGTGTGTTTACGCCGGCTTGCTCTCCTCGTCTTCACCCGCTTTTTATTTATCCCGTTGCCCCGACGTTGCGCAGTTACGTCTCGGTCATTTCCACCATGGAAACGAGGGGCAAGCTGGAGCGGGGAAATGTTCTATCTCGGCAGCCCGCGCGTGGTACTGTCGTAAATTGGATGTTGCGTGATCGTTACTTCTTGCGCAATGTCTATTAAAAATATTTCCGGAGACGGATATCTGTCCCGCGAATATAAGTATTGAGATGAAGGTGAAAGGTGATACGAGTGAAACAAGCGATTGAGGGTAATTAATGCATGCATAGCACAAATATTACTCTTTTAAAAAGATATTGATAATAGAAAATATGTTAAGAACCTATAGATATAGTGACTTAATACTTTAGGTATTACAATTCATTACCACTTTTATCATGTTTCCTCGCGTATTCATTTTTTCAATAAAGATATAAATTTCTTTTTTCCTGTTTCTATTATATGAATGTCAAAAATGCTGTATCTACATACATATTTTTGGCTTTTTTAAATCATTCCACGACTATAAACCACATTTAACCATTTCGAATTGAGTACGATTACATATGTTCTGAGTATTAACCTACGAGTTTCTCTCGGATTCGTAGAAATTGCGGGAACTCATTCGTGGTCGAGAATTAGGTCGGTGTGACGAGACAAACGTGACGAGAATAATGTAAACTAGTAGTTAAAATTATAATAAGAGCGGCGTCCGCTTTTTCCAGACAGACTTCGTGAAATTAGTCGAGAAGGCAGCCAATTGGCAGATGGATTTCAGATGCAAGATATTCGAGTACAATAGCGATTTCAAATAGAAACTACGATGATAATGTGTCATACATATGGCAAGAGATGTTAATAATAGTAATAGTAAAACTATATCGCTTAAGAGATCCACGAAAACTTAATTTGCGCAATTACCTCTGATGGTTCTAAGAATTAATGAGACTTTAATAATTACAGTTATAAACTAGTAAATGTAATAATCTTACAAATAATATTGATGTTAATGTTTGAGAATAAATTATCTTATATTTTTATATATTAAAAGCAATGTAATAAAAAAGCTGTACTCTCTAAAAAATATATTTTTATACGACTGCATATTACGTTGTGCTATCACGATTAGAGATGTGAAGATAAACGTACCGCGATATTCAAATCACCTCGAGTACAAGTGCCATGGTAATTTGGACAATTAATCATTCAGGACAGACGTTTCTCCGATGTAATTGGCGTTACCGGAACGCAGAAGCCAATCAACGAGCGGCGGTTCCCTTTCCTGGGCAAGCAAAGGGTTGCAAAGCATGGGTGGGCGAAAGTTAGTTAACGCCTCCGTGTAATTAAGCAAAGTGAGGCTCATGGTAGACACCGAGAGCAGGTCCACGCTCCACCCAGCCTCCGGGCGGGGAGGACAGGAGTGGTTCAACCCTCTCGGCAGAGAGGGCGACAGGTCGGGCCTCATTGGAGGTGGGTTGGTTAGCGCATGTATAATTAGTGCAAGCAGAAGCGGGAGGATTCCGGGAGGCCAAGGGTGAAGCGAGAGGAAGACAGTGTCCCGGCGGGGGACAGGGTGGAGCCACCTAGTCGGCGCATGTGCCAGCATCCCTTGGAGCCGGAGATATAATATATTCATAACGTGCCCGGTCGACGTTCTATCTCCGTTTCGGTGCACCGCTCCTCCGCGAGACTCTCATTCCCGATTCAATGCCAAGACTGACCGCCAGTTAATCGATCGATGCCGAATTATTACGTATCGTAGTCGTATTCAGAGGAAAATTGGCACAATTTAACATTTAGATATCGAAAAAAGTATCGGTAAGTAACATTTCAGTTTAAAAACATATTTTCCTCGTATCTCACAAAAATGAAGGGAATAAAATAGACGTTATGCCAGTACCTACTTGCAAAGTACCTACCTGAGTTACAGTGAAAAACGCGATCAAAGTAAAATTCACAAAGATACATGTCTAATAGAAATCTTGTTCCTTCCATTCGCGGCAAATATCCTCAATTACGATTATTTTCCATTATGTCACAAGCCTTTTACTCGCTTTTGTTCAAAGCTAGCAGCGTTAGGAATAGTTGAATATTCTTCTTCAATAATATTTCTCTTTGAAGAGAATAATGATACCTGCCAGTCGTTAGGTATAGCACGTGTTCTCGTCAAACAGAATCTTTTATTAGGCACTCTGCATTTATCAACCTAACGTCGCCAACTCTTCTGTCTTAGTACTGCATTTAAATAATGTCACATTTACTCGCAAATAATCAGCTTCTATATCGCACGGATAAAATATGTAAATTCGAATCATCAAATTTTATTATTAATGAATAATGATATAAGATGAGTAAATTCTCAGTAATAAAAAATTCTTGTGTATAAAAAGATTTAATTTCGTGGTCTGTGTAATAGAAGAGTTCTTAGGTAAAGGCGACGAGATCATCGCCTTCGCGAATCTATCGAGGAAAAAGGGGAAAAAAGGGAAGAAGATGAGCGAAAGAGAAGCGCGAGGAGCCCTTCGGTGTGTGCCGTGTATTTTGGTCCGGATCCTAGATAACCCGGTGTGCTTTTCCGGATGCTTGAGCACGACACATGTCCCGGCCGAGCACAGACTTTTCTCCGGTCGTGTCGTGGCGGAGGGTTCGTCGTCGGGTCAGCGTCGACGGCGCGGCGGTCGGGGAAAGAAGCCTGAAGGGTGCTCTGCGGTTCCACCCCCGAGGACACGGTGTCATCAGGCGCAATTAGGGACGAGTCTCGGTCATCAACGCGTGTACCACGGCTCTCCCTTCGCGTATCGCGCGGTTGTGTGTGTGTGTGTGTGTGTGTGTGTGTAACCGTCGTCGGGGCGAGCCCCCGTGACGGGCCAGTTTCCCCCAGTTTCTCCCGTCGCACTATTTCTCTCCTTAATTCTGTTTCATGCCCCTAGGAGACGCACTCTTGTCTCGGCCTACGTCTCTCCCTCCCTCCCGTTACTGACGAAACGTCTGTGTTCCTTCGTTCCGCTCCTCGTGAGACTCGTTGCAGTCGACTACGCCGCGGCGTGCGATTACTCCCGTTATACGTCTTTGACGCAATTATGCTCCGGCCCTTATGACGTCTCGTTAACTCTACCAACCCCCTGCGGAGACGCGACATTACCGAAGGCGTTGTCACGACAGAGAAACGAACGTCGCCAAGCTCGTAACTCCTCGAAACTCAACAAGGCTCTTTACTTTTCGAAGCGAACCCTATACCCCATACGACGCACACGAGCTATAAAATCTTGTTTCTCGAGAATTTTACCAATATGTAAGTATTAATGCGACTGTGCATTTTACTATTATATTTCTGATTTTAATTTATTTAACTTTTCACCTATCGGAATATTTGGAAGATCGAGGCTTGTCAATATAAAAAAAAAGTAAAATTGTTTTCCTGTAAACTTATGAATAATAAAATACAAGTCTCGTGTTTATTAAAAACGTAAAAAAAATTAAGTTTCGCTGTCTTTCCTTAGTTCGCATTTCACTTGATTATATCGCGTTATACACCCATTCTACCATGCATTACTGACAAATGTACTTTTTTTATTGCAGATCATAAACTATGTATTTCGAGAACATTACTCGACCGTAACTATCAACCCTACACTGTTGCCGGCGCTGAAATCGGTACGAAGCCGGACAATTATCAACTCGAATGGCACAATTACAGGTCCGCTGTAATTTTGCGTCTACCACGTAATACCGGGAAGCCGATTGTTTGCGCTAGGCAGAAACGTCGTTGCGGACGAAGAAAGGGGCAAAAGTAATCTGCGAAATGGATGCGAGGGAGGCAATCGGTTAGAGGTTCGTTTCGTCGAACAAATTGATCTCAGTAGGCGCAAATTTACAGCGTGGTGCGTGATAAATAAGTCCCGCGGCCGCGTTTCTATTGTTCTGTGAAAAGCGCCGGTGCGGCGTACGTACGATTACAAACGCAGATAGCAGTAATTGCACCTGCAACCGTGACATGCTACACTGCAACAATTTCCTGCAGCAGTACAGGTATTTACCGCAATAGAAGGGTAACTGCGCGACACATCAAACTCGACCCAGCGATCATTATAGCGATTTATCGCGTTCCCCTCTCTCATCTCTTCCATACTGATAAATGCATAAATATTAAACTGGTTGATTTACAACATGTTCGATTGAAAATGACAGGAATCTGATATCTATAACAGATTGAGTATTTATATCCCAAGGAAGTATAAATATTTTACAATATTCTAGAAATAGCAATATTCCAGATACACTTTTCAAGAGGAATTTATTCGTTATTCTCGAATTAATAAATATTAGATTTAACTTTAAGGGCTTAACGCTATAAATTGAATATTTTTCTCAAGTTTAGATTTAAAAACTAAGATAACGATAAATATGCTTGTGAAATATTTATATTGTCAATGTGTAAAGGTTGATTAAATATAAAAGTCATAACTCGCGGATTAACTCCACTCTCATAACTTCCAGTAAATACCAGCAATGCGAGTCACGTGAGGCGTCGTACATACCCATATTAGCCCCGGCTGCGAGATTGCACTAGGACGCAACAATTCCGCGGAGAAACCGCTCCGTGCAACGTCGGGCGGGAGGATCGTGCAAATTTAAATAGACAAGGATTGCGGGTCTACAATATCGGGGGCCCGTGCGTAAAATTGCGAAAGTTAATAATCCCCGTGCCTGGCTGCCAGGGACGTAATAAGCTGCGAGTTTAGCCCGTGTGCAAGGGCGAGTGGTGGCAACATTCTTTCGGGTTACAGTACACTTGCCGCGCGTGTACGTGTGTGTTGCGTCCACGTGTTGTATACGCTTGTGTCTGCGCGCGCTAGCGATCGTTCGTGAGCTCGCGTATTGTGTTCGTGCCCTAAGGGTAGAAAGGGACGCGCTTAGTCGAGGCTCGATGTTTTTAATAAGCGGTCGACCTGTAGCACGTACTGGATATTACCGCGACACCCCCACCAGGGCGAGGCCCTTACGAGGGTTCCTCCGTTCTCGTACTACGCTCTGCCGAGGACTACCACGCTGAAAAAGGTGGACGACAGGGGGACGAAAGAGACGGGAGCGACGTACGTATACACAGTGGCCTCTAATTAACTCACACCGACCTGGCCGAAGGTGCCACACTGTCCCTCGTAGAAAGGAGACGGAGGTATCACGAAGGTCGCACCCGCGACGTTCTACGCACGGTCGATGCAGCGCGAGCCCCGCTAATAATCCCCTGGAAAATTTCACTGTAGCGCCGACAGCTTCAACGGAAGTTAATATCGCGGAGAAAAGTTAATCTTTCTCAAAGGAGATTTGACCTATTGAACGTAGTTATGTTAACTAACGATCGTACCGTTCTGGTTCTACTTTTGATTCTGCAGTTCTACGTGCCAATTTTTCCCTTCGTTCAGAAAGAATTTTCCTCAAGTAAAACGTAAAATTTATGCAGATATATATCAAAATTCATTATCTAAATGTTAAAAGAATTTGATAAAAATAAAACTTTCCTTTAAGGTGTTACTCAAGAAAAAATCGATGCAAATTTCATTAATAAACTTGTTAAAATTAAAATTGAAAATTCTAAGTTACTCCGTACGATGAACTTATGATTCACTCAGAGCTGTTTAAACACATTTTTTGGAAAGACCTTAAACGCGATGTCACGTTCTTTCGCGAATATTCAACGATAACATACTTCTTTTTATATCTTTCGTTCTTTATATGTCGCTTCTTCCCCAAAGACGCACGAGCTACCGATCGGCCAATTCTGAAGAGCGTGCTCGCGTTCTGTGCTATGTATACCTAGCGGAATCTATCATGACGATCGCTCTAGGATGGAATACGAGATACGAGGATACGAGACACGAACATTTGATTCAGGAAATAAAAATTGAATAGTCAGACGTGTGAACTGGTTTTGAAAGTAATCCGATAGCTTTGTAACTAGATCCAAATAACATGATATTATATTTTCCACAATTTAATATATCGATGATATAAACACTATGAAATACAAGTAAAATAACAAGGCAAATACCTTCCTTCAGCAAAAAAAGAAAAAAATACGAAAGACTTACGATTTTTAAATTAATTAAAAACTATGCAAACAATTTTTATCTACTATTTAACAAAATTTGTGGAGAATATGCTATCATTTTTCTATTAAAAAAGATAATTATAAAAAAATAAAATATTTTCTCTCTTCCAGTTTCTTTATATCGCAAAATGCATGGTCTCAAAAATACCAAACGCTATTCGATTGCTTGGAGGATGGAGCATTGCCACATTGTATTATGCAGATGATCTTCGCAGAGACCGCGAGAAACTGAATCGCAGCCGGAAGATGCGAAGATAAAAATTTAGTTTTTTCTGATATTGATCAATGCATGATCCGTGCTGTGAGAGCCCGAGGCTGCACGACCCTGAACTTTAGCCGCGATTAGATCGCCGTAAATTGCAATGTGGTGCACGTCGGACATATCCATTGCCAATGCCCGAGCAATTCCATTGAATATTCTTTTCATGAATTACATACCTAAGAAACGTCCTCGCGCCTCCGTCACGATAAAGCGTGACGAGAACACCAGATACAAGTGACCGCGCTAATATGCGTTTGCACTCTAATCACGAGCGGGGGTGAATAAAGCCATAAATGAAAACGTGGCATCTGTATCATTTGTCGCTAATAAAAGATAATTAATATATCACATACAATACTCTATATTTTATCTAAATCCCTATATTATTAAACAAATTGTTTAGTTATATGCTTATTCCATAAGTAAGGAGAGTGTGTTTCTTTATATTTTTCTTTTCTATACATGGCATTAAAGAGAATCGTAGAACATTTTACAAAATTAGCCATCACTATTGTCATAATCATTAAAAGAAGTGAGAAGTATATTTAACCGCGTTTTCTACGTGCACATTTATTTCCTATAAGCACAATAACATTTGAAATGAAGACTTTTGCATAGGTCATTGACAACGTAGCTGTCATCGTGCCGTCGTGTTTTACATACGTTATGAGTATCAACATTAAGCCGCCACTAGCATACGCTCGCTTCTAATCTACACTCTAATCACGACCGTGATGAACAAAGCGCGTAGTTATCTAAAATCGAACTTTTTTGTCGGCCATTGACAACCGGCTTATCGGTGTGTCAAGCATTCGACACAGAACGTGATTATGAATACTGAGTCACGGCTTAATCACAAAGCCGATTCATTTATAAGGTGTTGTAACCGGACTAAAAACGATAGAACGGTAATTACTGCGAGCAGTAATCGTACAGATCTATAATTAATAACTGGTACACCTAAAACCTCATATGCCTGTTACGAATAAATTATAATACATTATACCGTGAACTATTATAAGATCAAAAAGGTACCTTCACTGTGCAATATAGATTTTCCACTGTTACGACAATCTATTCGCCTGAATAGAAAAGAAAGATATATCTGTTATAGAATTACTCAATTCACCTTACTTTGGATTCAAATTTGAAAATTGGCGTTAAGGGCAATTATAATTTGTAAAAAAAATCCCGGAAGTATAAATTATATTTTCGTTAAAATAAAATTAATTTAATATGCAGTGTATTAATAAAGATAGCAAAAAAGTAATTAATATTCATAAATCCTCCTCAAAATAGAAAGCTTGTAGAGACGTTTGTCGAAAAGTATAAAAAATACAGTGAACACAACGTTTTTCTTTTGTCAAATATTTCCGCTTCGCGTGAGTCGCCCACGTCTTTCGCCTGTCGCTGCCGAGAATTCTCCCGACAACTCGCGGAAAACAGAACACCCGGCGTGGCAGAAGCGGAACACCGGAAGCGGAACGCGGATCTCTGCTATGCGCCCGATCGATGGTAGCTCCGATTAGGGAAGTGCTGTGGATTTTCCCGAGCGGCGTAGTCGCGCCTTCATCAAGCACACTCTGCTGTATTACATTAATGATATTGATTCGGAGAAACACAATCAGCCCCGAACCCTCTTCCTCCGGCGCTATAGACCCACTCCCGTTCGACTATTGTGGCCGCGTGTACGGGAGTACGTGTGCGTTATTTCGCGAGCACGCACGCACGCACACGCGCATCCTCTGCTCTACGTACCTTCATTAGACAGCAGAAACGAACGATTTCTTATTAATATCGGGCGAAGGTTGTTTTTCGCCGACCACCCTTCCCCCCCGATCTTTCTCTCTCCCTCGTATAACCCCTCATTTACACACTAATGTCCCTTCTTATTTTCCACGATACCTCGTAGATTCATCGTTTGATGCTTAGTTCGTCGAGAGGTTGGATCAGCGATTTTGCAGCACAATGAAATAGAAAAACGACATACCGAAACGTTGCGACTTACGGTAACGTTCCAGACATCCTTAATCTCTTTCGGTTCTATGTTTCTTAACGTATGATAATGCGCGTGCTTACCGGTGCCGAAGAAGAAGTTTATGTTCTTCGTGAAATAATGTTGTTTTAACTGTCGGGATGAGATTCATGACGGCTTTATGAATCCGCGCAGACACAACCGGATGTGGATCGCGAGGCGATAATTGAGGGTATAATATGATCGCACATAAAGATACTTTTTTGCACGTTGCGAGTAATTCGGCGAAGTTGCAAGTGTGTGGCGTTATAAGAAATTAATACTATCATTCGGCAGCCGCGATTAATTAACCGGGTACGGAGATCAGATATTTTTCACGTATCAGATTGCTGTAATTGATGTTTCTCCCGTTGCGGTTATCGGCAATATATCCTTCGTATCGCGTAAGATGTCTTTCTATGCATATCTGTGTAAAATATCATTTTCATATTTGAAAAATATTACCCACTGCGCGAGGCAATTTTATCAATGACGTTCGCAATTCCCGTACCTATATTCTCCTAGAGAATTTAATTGCCGTCCGGTATCAATAGTTAACATTAATCTAAAGTCACGCTTATCTATTCCATGACGGGAATTACTCGCGATCGTCTCATAAAATATCGACGACATCGTAGACAAACACGCGCGCGCGCGCGCGCCATGATATGTTATGCCATGAAGGAACTCGCGTCGCAGGAAACGTCTCAATGCAATCTGTAAATGAATCTCTCAAAGTAAATAATAAAGTATCTGGAAACATCGTAAATCTCGCGCGCCAGTTCGCGTCATAAAACGCGCGTCGGTGCTCCACCTCGTTGCACAAGTGGAGGAGAAAGTTCCCTAAATCAGAGACGCCTGTATATCCCGATGAAAAAAAAATCGGGCACTCGCGGCCCTCGAAGAATGCGATATTAAATCAAGAAGGGAGACGCAGCGAAATCAATTGTGACGTAACGTCCGTGTTATTGGCCTGTTCGTAAAATGGACGACTCGTGAAATGGAAAATCGTGAGAGATGTATCGAAATTAACACTTTAAATAATAATGGAGAAAATATTTATTTCGATAAAATATCCGAAAATGAAAAATAAATAAATATTCGCACGTAGTCAAAAAGATTACGAACCTGAAACAGTAAAAAAGGTTTAAGGCTCCTAAAACTCGGCAATGTTTCGGAGGCTGCCTGCCACGATTTTTTTTCCGCGACGTTTCGAAAGTTGATATCATGGCACGGTCGAAAGAAGTTGGAGATCGCAACGGGCGATTTTAAATGCGAATGCTATGTGTGCCGAGGCGAGAGAGCCGGTGTCGGGGGCCCAGACCCCGACAATTCGCGGAACGATTAATCATATTAATTGCACGTAGCTGGGTCCAGCCGCCGTTCGGAGCCTCGCAAAGTTAAGCTGCTTAATTATAAATTGTAATTAGTGTTCGCGCGCAGCCACGTAGCCTCGATTAATTAAAGGAATGTCCCTCCCGTCCCCACCCCTCGATGCCATGGGCTATTAATTATTAATTGCCCGGACGAGCAGCGTGCATCCGGCTGTCTCGAGCGACACTTCGTTCTCTCTTTCTCTCCTTTAACATGCAGCACGCATGGTCTTTTATTCTCAATTGTTCTGAGTCCTTTTCTTAGTTTTCTTAGTCCTTTTCTGGACATCAGACAGACAATTCTCAGGGATTCGTACTATTTAGAATTTTCAATCTGATAATATCTTAAATGTCTTGTTATATAATACAAGAACCAAAGATTCTAAAATCCAACGAGTCTGAAATCTAAATGAAATCTAAAGAATCGATATTTACTTTCGAAGAATATAAACGTATTTATAATGCAAGTGCACAATATTAAATATCTGTACATAGAATTGTAATAAAATAAACAGGAGTTTTGTATAAAAAGATTTAAATCGTTAAATTGTTTTTACGTATATGAGAAACAGTTAATGATTGCGTTACGCTGTTTAAAATTAAAAATTAACGGCGCTTAAGGTCTGGCGAGTCCTCAATATAGGAATTTCCCGAACTTACGGATCTAAGAGGGATCGCGAAACGGAATGTAAAGCTGAGGAATCTCGAATCTCGGATTTCAGGATTGAGAAGGGTTTAATCTAAGTTGATAAACTTTCTCGCGAGAGAGCACTCCGTAATTTGCGGTGCACGTATTCCTTCGCGCGCCGCACACCGATACCGTATCCCCTTCGCACGTGATCTACGATGGCCGTAACCATAATAATAGGAGGCCGGATCAAAAACGACCAATTAATGACGTACACTTGCCAGTTGAATCTGATGTTCAATTACTCTTGCCCCGTTGCTCTGAGCCTCGGCGCTGGAACAATGAGGATAAGAACGTGTTCTTAGCCTGGTAATGTTTGACTCCTCCGCTCTCGAAGGTTAATGCGATCGGCTGATGACTTGCTCGAGACACGGTGTAGATTAAAAACCTATATAACTGCTGGCCGACCCGACCTACACAGAAACGATCTCGAAAGTGATACTATAACGCGCTATCGCTAAGGAATAATTTATCGCGGCTATTGCCATCTTATTCAACGTATACGTATGCTTCGTAAGAATGCTCGCTAAGGGCGTGTTGAGCCTCTCTCTATCATTATAGAAAATTAAGGGAACAATTTGTAGACAGTTACAACTCAGAATTTCGAGATGGCACGAGCAAGATGAAAGAGCACGTGCAAAAGAAAAAGTTATTTCAAATGTCAATAAGGCATAGTTAACAATGTGATTTAAAAAGTCACATAAAAATATTTTTTGCGCATTCATTAACAACTGCTATCACAAAAAAGAGCGTGCTATAAACTGCTACTCGCAATGCGGCCATAGCAAATTAACGCGAGAATTTGCATATTTAGAGATGCGATTCCTCTAATATTAAATAAATATTATACGAACCGGCGTTTCACGAAACGGCATTATACGTATCTTCGGGCCTGCTGATGTCGTTATTATAAAAAAGAAGGGCGGACAGGTAAACGGGCCGTTTACATCGCGATCGTTTGGTCCACGTCGAATTAAGCTCCCTTCCCCCCATCAATTAGAAGGGCCCGGCCCGGGTGATATCTCGCGATCGCGATATCCTCGCGCTTGCGGCGCGGCGGCGCATAGGGAGACCGCCCGATCTATATTTCGCCGTAGGGACACCTTTGGCATCGTAAGGACGCGCCGCGCCACGAGTTTAATTACCCCGTTCGCGCATATAATCGTCGCAAATTAAGGAATTTAAGCAGCAGAACGTCCGCTGGGCCAGACCGCCGCGTCGATTAATTGGCCGGCTTGATTGCCACTTGCCGTCGCTAAGCGCTAGATTGTAAACACTCGGCCCGTTAATTGTCCGGCCACGAGTGTCGCGCGAGTTGTTGCGCTCTCCGAACCGATAATTAAGCCAAGCTCGTGCGGGTTATACCGGGTGATTCGTGGGAATATAGCGATATTTTCAGCATCTAATTTCTGAGACGACTTAAACGAGCAAATACATCCTTATGAATGTGAGCCCGATACAAAATATTTTCAGTTTCCCGAAAAAGAATAAAAGAATTTGCAAAGTATGAAATACTCGATGAATGTTTAATTGTTATGCGATTTATCGATTCGTGGTTTATAAGTGCAAAGTTGGCAACCTATTTTTCATTCAAATTACATATTGCGAATATAGTTATTGTTGGACTAAAATTACCCGTAAAAGCTAAAATCAACCGTTTATGATGAAATCAAATTTGAAAAAATATCAAAGCTCTTGGGGAATATAACTTGACGTAATATTTAAAAATTATGTTTCGCGCATCATCGTTGGTACAAAAATAAAATTCGCAGTCTACGTTAATATGATTGCTATTCTCACGTAAAGTATCCATGTAACTTCAATGAGAAGTACAAGTTATGTCAGCGGTGACATATTCTCGTTTGCCAATTCCAATTATAAGTATCTGTTCTTCCTTGCTTTTGTTGGTTGCATTTGTCGAAAATTGTAGCATAACATTCGTTCGCGTGTCAGATGTTTGAATAACTCAATAACATCGACTATAGCGGGACACAATGTAATAACGAAATAATGGGAACGTAAATTTTTTATTGTCATCGAAGTGTATTCGTTTCGCGTTTGAGCGACATGAAACGATCGTCTATTCGCAGCGAACTTTTTCGCGTGGACACTATTACGATCCTATTATTTGTGACCGCCATTTCCTAACTGGAGTCACATTTTTCATCTTTAACGGCGGATTGATAGTTTCGCCATTATATCGTTTTGCCACGCATTCCGCATTTAATAGCTCTCTATTCGGTTGCGTAATGCATTCGGACTATTATTTGAAGTATTAATAGCGTTCAATTTTCGCTTGGGCAGTCGATGTGGCGCGCCGTTTCGCGTTATAAAATCGACCATCGTTCTCGCCAGTTCCTAAGCACCCTCGGCGTCGCTATCGCTCGGCTATCTCGTAACTGACAATCAAATTTTTCGTTAAAAAACCGCGTGATACATTTCTAGTCACCGCTCCGATTATGATCCGTTACACTTCCTACTTCCGTCTGTCGATTGCATGTATTTATGTGCATTGCCATAATTTTATAGGAGCAATAAGATGATGTAAGTGTGAAACAAATATATTTTCACTCATGAAAAAAGGGTATAAGCGTTTTATAATATCTTCAGTGCTGTCATCAATATTTAACCATAATGGACCACAATAATTTATATGTATATAAATTATTTAAACGGGATAAATTATTAAATGAACGTCTGTCACCAGTGTTGCTCTGTGAGAGCTATCAACTCGTGTTTAGCGAGTTCTAGATTCTATTTCGAGCCGCATCCTACAAATTTGCTCTTCAAATGGTTTTTAAATTCATATAATCTATGTAAAAAGTGCAACATATATTCTATTCCAAACCTACATATATGAGAACGTATAACAGATTCTCCAGTCTTTTAATATTTACCGCAGGCGATTCGGTATCTAAGGAATATTAGTTAATACATATTGCAGAGAATATATAATTCACGGATACTTAAGCGGTTACGTATATACAAGACGATGTGTCCAAGAATGAATTTAATTTGGCATTACATCTTTCTATTTATCTTTTTCAAGCGCTTGGAGAACGGATAGCACCCTGTCAAATTTAAATTGAGTTTATCGACAGCGAAGCACACCTGCAGAGTTAAGAAAATCCACCGGGGGCACTTATAGGGATTAAATATCAACGAGCATGTCGAAAAAAAATACGCGATGAAATATAATGGGACCCGATATATCAATATCTCTTTCTCTCTTGTCGATAATTTTTTGACCTCGTGAACATCTTAAAACGTTCGATTAATAAACGGCAGGCGTGGAGTTACTTAGAACTCATTTTGCCAGAACTCTCTGCTCTCGGGGACGCTGCCAGCTGACTGGATGAGAGTTAACGAGGCCGAGGATATCGCTCGTAAAATCCGCGTCTACGAGTGCTGGATCGTCGCGACGTTGAATCGATCATCTAGCGTTAAAAGAACATGTCTGCTAAAAATCTCCGAACAAAGGAAAAGAAAAATATGATATTTGCATATTAAATTTGTTTCAGCATATTGATATCATCTTTAACAATCTAACGCAGTTACATATGCAAAGACATAACGCGCTCTTTTTCCAAATGACATCACGTACGTATAATTAGTGAAACGCAAAGACCAGGATCCCGCAATTACGCGACCTCCGTGCAGTAATTAAACGTCTTGCAATTGATTTCCTGGTATACAGAACGAATCGATTATCTTTCCTGTCCCGGCCGACGATCGAGCTCTCGGTATTCCTGGAAAAAAAACGATCGCGCTGCCGCGACCGATGGGAATTAAAGACTGTCGAACGTTTTGAGGACTATCTGGATTATCTGGAGCGAGGCCGAGGCTGCGAGACGGGAGAGCGATTCCAGAAAAAGCATTACTCAAACGAATGCAACGACATGATATCCTGATTTCTCACTCTCTCTCTTTCTCTCCTCTTTCTGTCTCATATGCGCGCATTATTCAAAGGTGGCGTAATGAAGTCGGGCACGGGTTTGGCGCGGTGTTAATTGACGGGGAGACGATTACGGCATGTAGCGCGAATAAGACGCTTCGTCAGTCATAATTATGCGTCATTGGGCTGCATCGCACGAAGGACGGCCGCGGTGGTCATCGCGCTGGGAGAAGCGCAATGGAAAATCGTGATTCTCGCCGCTGTAAATCCACACGAAAATCATAACAATCGCTCGAAACTGGAACAGAGGTAAACAAGCTAGCGAACGATCACATCGTGAGTTCAAGGTTGCGCGTCGTCTTTTTTAACTTCGTCCTAAACATTTTTACGTTCTCCGTTAACGCTATGGCTCCCGCGTGTCCACGATTCACGTCTCTGATTACTCGTAAAAGTCGCGATGGTCGATCGTCATTGTGATCGAAATCCATTATCAAACGTTATCGTAAGATGATTAAAACAACGAACGGACAAATAGTCCATCTTCTAAAGCGTTAGCCTCTCGGTCGTTTTATTCGCGCGTGAATTTTATTTCAGCCGACGAGAAGTAGAAAGAGAGAAAGGAAAGGGAGAGAGAGAAAGAGAATCGCGAGGTAAAAATAGAAGGTTGGCGCGGTCACCGCAAAGCGTCGATCCATAGACCGCGATTAATTTCGATCAGCGGAGAAAAAGAAACAAGGCAAATCGCGAGGACTGGAATACGAGATCGGCGGTGGAGGCAAGGGTAGGAGAGGATGTGCCGAGAATGCGGCGATAATATTTAAAAATAGAGACGACGAAGCTGCGAGACGCGGCGCGACACGCGCGCGCGCACATGAGGGATATAATAATTCCCGAAATTAAACCGAACTGCGGTACAGCGCGTGGAAAGTACTGCTCGCTGGCAAATTCGAAACGTTTTGCAACAGGTGCGGCGGAAATTCGGTACGTCCGCGGCTGAAACTTAAGCCGTGCGTGCTGTATAACACGCCGGGACACTTGTTGCCAACAAGTTGGAAATTTACTGTGTTTTACTATGATAAAAATGATCCATAGCTGGCTTAGAACTGGCAATGGTCGATTAATCCTAAACAACACTTGCGAGCAGTTCATCAAGGTCCTCTTTAGCGTATATCTTAAAAACTTCTAAGCGACGCACGTGAAAGGCTCTCTAGAGATCAATAAAAGATTAAAGAAATGTAATTTATCATTCATAATTGGTTATGTTATCGTATAATTGAAGGAAATCCTGATACCCTGCACCGATCTGCGTATGTATAATTCTTATACAATCAAACCAAACGTGCGGGTAGATCTGCGTAATGACAAAACTGTATGAACATTCGTTGAAAGTGTTATTTAGCAATTCAACATCGGCAAAACATTAATGAGAGACATAATGAGAACGTGGGAACTGTTTATCAATCGCGCCGGCCGACCAACACAAATCTGGGCACAAGAGTATAATTAGTTCTTACGAGATACAAAATAGTCCGTAAGAGTGTAATTAATGCTTTGCGTGTTACAAAGACCATTTGCGTCGAATGCAAAACGATATGTCGTGTTGCACGCATTGATTTCCATTGATTTCCACAATGTATATAGATAAACGTGTATGTCTTCGAGGTAAAATTTTATATATCTGATATACAGGCTTACTTTATTAACTAAACGCGCCAGTTTTTGTTGTAATAAGCGGCCGCGCGCCGAGATAATTAACGGGATGTTGGATAACATTCTAAAAAAGCGCGTGTTCCAATCTGCGAAATACATGCAATCAACTTTCGCGAAAATTAAGAAGTGTATTTATGGTATACAATTTTTAGATTTCATCATATAAGATCGGGTCGTATTGAAATCGAGTTTTATGGAGAACAATTTATAGGTTTACCTCTAACGAAAATGTTTTATTACTTTAAACGTTATAAAAATTCTTCGTATTTATACGTATTATGAAATATATAGCTTCGACTATATATACGAGCTACGCGAAGGGACGAACAAAACGAAGGAAACGAATTACAAAATTTTCAAAATTCAGTAATTGAAGAGGGTGAAACTGCCCTTTCGCGACGTCCGGCGATCCGCCGACACTAATTGGACAACGATTTCTACGAATCTGTTACATTGTAACGATCGCGAGGCGCGGTGCACTTCCGCGCGCGCTGTTCGCGCCTGCTTTCCCACAGGAATCGTTCGCGCATAAAAAGCCAAACGACGGGATAATTGCTGGGTGGTCGTTAATTCCCGCTGTAACACACTTAGCAATAAAATCATTTGCACCCGACCGGCCCGGCTCGTCCGTTTATTATGATCCGTAGAAATCGCTTTCTCTCTCCTCCACCGCCGTGACTTTCGGCCGTACCGAGTTCATCGGTTTTTGCCGGATCGCCTGGCATCACGTTTCTTCAAAACAACGATCGCTCTCGTGACTTTCGATCGTTCGATCCTACGCCTCTCGCGTCGAGATCTTCCGCGAGTGCCACTAGAAAAAACAGTCTCTCAAAGAAACGAGGTCGCTATTTCGGGGTTTCTATCGGACTACGTGCTAAAGATGAATGGACGTATGTGTATATGTGTGTTATTCAAAACTTCGAACTGTACAGAAATATCTCATCGGAACTTAGTTGTAAGGAGTATTTTAATGAGTAATGTCAAATTAATTAATTATACGAATCTTCTTCGTCCGTTTAACACGGAAAGACAAATTCTGAAAATATTCGCGTGAACCATATTTAAAATATCTTGTATAATCAATAGGTCAATTACCAAGATATGCACGTATGTAATTATTGTAATTACGAGAAAAACTCTGATCGTACTTATCAATGTATTATTTTTTGCGCGATACGTTTGACGCTGATGTCCGTTAACCAAATTTGTGAAGAAATTTCAACCTCAGAATTCACCGTGAACTAATTGCTAATAACTTAAGCACGACCGGCATTCGTAGAAGTCATTAACACTGTGAGCGATCGCTCATGTTTCACTCCATGAAAAAGTCTGGTCCCGTTATTCACGGCGACGCGATCAAAATGAGTCGCGCGTTGGCAGTACCGGCGATTAATTTTTCAGTAGTAAATTTGTGTCGTTTTTAGACGCGATCGTCAGCGAAGCGGCAATTTTGACTTGCGCTATTTCTGAGCGTGAATATTGGTGAATCATAAAGGCCGAACATATTCATGTGACATGTACATTTATATATTCGGCATAAAACGAAAACTTTTTAGGTACACAACAATTTAACGTAGAATTTCTTTGAACGCCTTTGCCTTCCTTCATTTCTTAAATATATCCAAGATATTATAAAACTTTTATTTAGAGATGTTTAAAATTTAAAATTATTGTTCGTAAATATATCACGCAAATTGAAATTAACATATAAAATATACAAAATATATAAAATAAATAAAAAGTACTGATTTTTTATACTGAGCGCCTACATTTATCGCTGTCGAGACGGACGTCATTTTTCAGCTTTATAGAATTATACATAATAGTATATAACGATTATATCCTGCTTTGAGAAGCATCCGCGGCAATTATACTATTGTACAAATGAACGCGTGAGTGCACTATTAGCACCTATTACATAATCATTACAACAATGCCACGGTAGTTCGATGACGCAGTCGATTCCGCGGGACTCAACTCGCTAAGTGACGACGCGTATTCAAAAACTCAGATTTATTAGTGCATACCGCGCGATAATTTATTGTTCTTCCCTTCGAAATTGCGCAACGGCCGGGCAAGCAACCGAGCCTCGTGAAAACGTCTCTGCCGGACGTGCGTACTTTAATTAAACGCCGCTTCCGGTCTGTCATTAACTCGCTCGCTTACCGGCCGACGACGATTAGAGCGCGACGTTCGCGCGAGAACACGCAATGTTGCCAGATTCGATTTTTTTTAAATAAGAATATTTTGAGTAGATATTATTATTTAAGGAAACTTGGAGAGTCATCTGCGCATGCAAAACTTTTGGATAGCAAATATAGTGGTCTGCTTTTACCGATCACGGTCCCTTTACGTTTTCGACAGTTCGAACGAGATAACTTTTTTTTACAATTCGTTAAATTTTAATAAATCTTGTATTTCATGAAAAATAACACAATATGCTTAATGTGAAAAGTGTCAGAAGAATAAGTGCAACGTAATTTTTCATTTGCCATTGTACAACGCGGTACTTTATGCGTTGTTTATTTCTACATTATGCACAAATAATTCTAGACGGTCTTTACAGTAGTTAATGCACTATGGACGTTTCTGGCAGCCACTGAGTGACACTAATGCCAACACCGCGTTGGCACGGAATGCATTCGCGCTGTTCATTCAGAGCGAGAATGATAAGCAGAATCAGCGACAGTAGAAAAAAAGAGCGTCTCTACATTGCCTGAGTAACGTTATTGTTTACACGATTTTGTCAGAAAAATTGCATTTTTTTTAGCGGAAAGGATAAAGGACAGAGATACGTTTTACGATAACACTTTTATTTAGCCTGCAGAAGAAGTTCCCTTTTACTGCCTGAAAATATGAAACATTGCATCTTTTCTGTATTTAACGATTTATTTTCGTTTCAATCGTATAGTCACCGAGTTTATGAGTGCTGCACCCATCATTTTGCGAGTCATTAATAACCGTCGATGTAAATGCCAATTTCAGCAGCGTTTACCGTCGACGAAACTCCGCTGTGTCTTAAATTGTTTATTCCTCCGTTTCGAGGGAGGAATGGTGCATTGCGCGAATTGTCCTAATTATAGTGTTGCGATCAATAAAAAGTATCGGGCACTTTTTCGAGTAAAATATGTTTTTCGGTCATTCTCGTGGTTAGTTTTTACTGGCTCCTTAGATTAGTCGGTTAAATGTGGAGTGACCTCAATGTATAATACACATTCAGTGCTATCTTGATCATTTTATGTCTTCATTATTTTCATTCAATTAAAATGTATCTCGAAAAAATGACTAGAATTAGATTTAGAACTAAAATTGAATTCAAGAATTGGTTCAACTGATTTGCTTCGAGGTTTGTGTGTGATTCGTTTTTCTCTTCACCTATATTTCTAAAAGTAGAAAAGTCACGTACATAGGTATATCTTCGTATTGTATTGTACTCTGTGTATTTGATTTGTGTATTAATTATTCAGATTATTAAACGCTCCGCAAAAGTCGGCGACTTATAGATACATCGTATTTGTCTTGCCATTGCTCACCTCAGAAGGAGAGTATCGCGAAAATATCGAAATCCCAAGAGGAAAGGGCGACATGCTAGAGACACGAATCCAACTTGATCCAAGTTGCGACAGTCTTTAAATGCCCGCTACACCTCTCTCGCGGTCGGAGTTTCTCGTTACTTCCTCGAAGCACGCACCACCTTTTTACTTTTCTCCTCCACCCTCTGATTCTCACCGACGAGTTCACCGTGTCACTGCGGTCCTTGACGTATCATCGTCTCGATTAATCGCGGACAACGCGTATTTGGCGATGCGATTCCCGCGGTTTTTCCCCCGTTAGAGAAGTTGCTAACGTTCTCAAGATTCGCGATCTCGGTTGTCATGCGGACTGGAACTCGTGTCAACATCTCGCGACACTTGCGAGATCCTTGCAAAATGTTCGTTCCGGGCGCGCTCGGACAATAATCACCCCGGTAAATCGTTTCTACGCTCACCGCGCGTTGATAATCCAAGTTAACAATATAATCATTCGTCGCATTTTGAGTTTCACCGTGCAACCTTTACGCGAGGCGCGCGCGTTCTTCGTCGTCCCAACTTCGCGAAATCCGCGGTAAGTTTCTTGCGCGCGTTTATTTCAGCACCGCGCGATTATATCGTCTCTCGACAAGTATCGGCGATCACGAAATGGAAGTTAACCCGAGGCAAATGGCTCATTCACGAAGACAGCGCGCGTACCGTATCGACCCGAGTCTCGTCCCTCGATCCTCGATTACTCTCGCCGAATTGATCTTCCATCTTCGCCGGAAACTCGTAGTGCGAGTTCGCTTCCGGTTGAATCAATGAGCGATGCCGTACGCGCTTCTTCGAGCTTCGCTCGAAATGTCAAACTCGACAAGGGGAACGGCGTGCGCAGCGTTGCCCTAGGTCGCGATCGATCACTCACGTGGCGAGCGCGGCAACGTCAACGTTTCGGTCTCCTTGGACCGTGTCAGAAATTAAGTAAATCGATGGCGAAGTCGGAGCGTCAATCAGCGTTACATTTGCGTTCCTCTTTCTAACTTGAAACTTTCGGGAAAACGCCGACTGATAAATCGATCGTTTGCTGTTAACTATCTGTACACGAATAATATATAAATATGCTAAGTTTTAGTACTGCAAAGCAGGAAAGAATAGGAGAACAGTCTGATTCGGTCTCTCGAAACGTGCAAATGCTCGAAACGACTTTTCATAATCCTCAGGATTAGTTGGCGTATCAAAGTCTTTAAAGACACAACTCCGCCTCTCTATCACGAACGTGACTCGGCAAGTAATCGAAGTCACGTGAGTTTGACGATATGTTCATAAGTTCCTCTCTTGATCACACAATTTCTGTTAATTCCGTTTTAATGGAAACGTTGCGAGATCTTCGGTAATACGATTTCTCTCTTCTACAACGAACATCGTCGGAAGTAGAAGACCCACACTGTTCCGAAATAGCGTGACCTTCCGTCCGAATTGTAAAACGCGTTATTCCTCATCTGAAAGTCTCTTCGAGCGATTTCATCGCGTTCTCCAAGTTCGCGCGCGTTTGGTACCGCACACCAGGACACTTTCGGATCACGGTTGCTTCCCGCGACCCGCGACCCGCGACGTCCCTCTTCGATCACTGAAACATCAACTGCCGAGGTCGATCTTCAGTCTTTTTGTCCCAAAGTGGAAGAAATTCTCGCGAGTCCTCCAAAAGATCGGGATTTCGCGCGCGCTATTCTGTCTCGCGATGCTGCACTCGACTCACGTGGCGACCCGGTCTGAACCCTGTCGGCGGTGACCACTTCCTCGGATAGTCGACCAATCGGCTGCGCGCCAGGACGCCTCGAGCTACGATCGTGGGTCCTCGTCCGCGGTCGGTCGCTCTCGGTAGCCGTTCGTCTCCGTCGCACTCACGCGCTTATCACGCGTGTGTACGTGCGTGCGTGTGCCGCGTGGTCGGCGGTCGGCGGCAGCGGCAGCGGCCGCGGCGGCGGTGGCTGAGCACCACAACGTCCGTAACCACTTTCTGAACTGGTCTCGGGCAGCCGCGGGGACAGATCGCGGTGACGCCTACGACGACCAGGACGACGTGGACGTCCAGGACTGACCGTAGTCCTGGTACCGCTTCCTCCGATCTCCGCACGCATGAAAGCACGCGCTGTCTCGCATCGAGCGTGCGCCTCGTCCAGCGTCCGACACGATACTACCTCTCTCCCCTTCCTCTCTGTCTTTCTCGCTCTCCCTACGCCCCCTCCACCGTCGCCACCATTCGCTCCGTCTCCCTCTGGTTGCGATCACCCGCGCGGGTAGGGAGGATGTGGGGAGAGAACTACTCTCTGGTAGCCGCTCATTAAACGCTGCAGTGACGTCAGGAGCAATGATACTATCGAAATCCGCGGGAGAGAGAAAGAGAAACGGCGTCTGTTCGCGCCTCTCGCTGCGTAATTGATCCCCAGCATGCGCGATCATGATTGATGAATAGATAGCTGAAGCTTAGGTTTGAAAATTTAACGAATCCGCGCCAGGAAAATATGAAGGTGGACGGTAGAAACCTTTTCGTACGCAATAAAACGGACTCACCGCGATAGTTCCAAGGCACGTTTCCTCCCTGTTCTGTCAATTATTAAATATAGTGATAGAAATTACTAAAGTGACACTTCATGCGACAATGCAAAAATTAACACAAGTTATCTTTGCTCAAATTACATGCACGTCTCGATTTTCTTCTTCGATGATTATTATTTTTGGCACGTCATCTGTCTTGGGTAAAATTACATCGAATTAAAGCACCTCGTGATATAGCACCGTTCTAACATAGTGTTTTCAACAGAACTACGAAGAAATGCTGGTTTGCAATTAGTAGAGGAATCTCGGTGTTATTCGAGTGTTGCTCATATAGATATATTTTTCTCTTTTCCTCCTGTCACTGAACATCTCAGTGTTTTTCTTTCGCACTTATCTGTTTACGATTATTAGCGTACAGTCTTTGTCAAAAAGTTATCTCTAGATAATCGTGTCAGCAATCGTATGCACTTATAAAACAAACGTTTCGGTGACGTCAAGAATCCCGTTCCGTATGACATAATTCACACAGGCAAACAATCTAATTGACATAGTTACACAGTAGAACTTTGTAACAGTCGCTATTGATCATCCGTGAACCATCAAAGTGGAAGGAAAGGTCATTGATTGCTTATGCGTCTTGAGATCAAGCGTAAAAGTCTGTAAAAGAACAAAGTAGTTCGCACAATTTCTAGAATCTTTCGTTAAACGGAAAAACTTTATCGCGCTGTGAAACATTAATCGTATTTCCGAAGCAAGAAAAGAGTCCCAGAAATATTTGAAATCTAAAAGTAGCCAGTAAACATCCCTTGATGGAGTTATTGCGGTCAGTACGTTTTGTTAAGATTTCCGCGATCTTCTTCCGTATCTCTTCTAATGCGTTAAATTCTCAAAAGAACCTAAACTTGAAATATTTATTCATTAATCACACGATCGTGTACGCTGGGATTGATTACGTATAGCATCAAAAAGACTTTATCTTCCTAACATTCTCTAGATAACTGTAAATGCCTTTTAAGAATCTTACAACCGAAAGAAATTGCGTAAAGAAATGAGAAATGCGTGGATAATTTCGACGCTGCTAACGCGTAAGAGGCTCGGTACACGTCGCTTATGGAATCGCACGGGCGACATTAGCGATAGGAAGTGCAATTTTAATTCGCGGAAGAACGTCATGGGAGCGACCGATCGCGGTGCGAGTCGAGGAACGAACCGAGAAGAGGATGTCGTCGTCGTGGGTGGTCCGTCTAAAACGTCCGTAGCTACTTGGAAATGGATTTTGCCGCGCTCGCGACGTCCACCGCTATTTAAAGATGAGGTGTACAAGCTGCGACTGTATTCTTTTCCTTCCCGCCGTCGAACCGCGTGCTTGTCCGTCTCCCTTCAGCACGTGACTTCGACCAGTGGAAAACGCCGTGAGTGCAAAGACACCTTTCACGCGATACCATCGTCGGCGGTAATCACCGGGGCGAAAGGTCCCGGCACTTAAGACTCGGGGTTTCGTCTTCAGGTTTTGTAATGAGAGGCGCGGCGGCGTCGTGTATTTATTTTCAATAAACGCACTGACGTCCGGCGCGGATCGAAACGAGTTAGACCTCGGAGCGCGTGAATGTAGATGTTAACGACGAGTGTCTCTCTCTCTCTCTCTCTCTCTCTCTCTCTCTCTCTCTCTCTGTCTTTCTCTCTCGGTCACGATTAGGGATAATATTATTATTGTCAAGCGTATAGCCGCGGAGAAGAATCGGCGAGTGGAAACGTGACTTTGCCAGCCGGACACGACACTTTCTTTATCCACTCAAATTTGTGAACTTCGCCACGCGGATACCACATGACACACGCTCGTTGAACTTATCTTACTATCCGTTTGTAAGCGCGAAGTGCACTCACAGCCTGAAACCTCGGCTTTTGTAGACGACTTTCTTTATGGATCAAATTCGATTATCTGTGTTGATGCGATCCGCGTGCTTTATGCAACAGGATCGATTGTACCAAGAAGGATATCTTATATGCAAGAGATTATTTTTATAGCGAGAGATGACATATGCTGTGACAGCGGTAACATTTATTCGCGTTGTATTTTTCAGTTGGAAGCATCGTGCACGCATGTTAATATTTAAATATGCGAAGTGTATACGTGAAGCTATCCATTTAAATTATAGAGATATTTATTCCAGAAAAGCAATAATTTTATATTCTTAAAAGATAATTTATTCTTGGCTTCGATCGTCGTCAAGAATCTTTTCAAACTGAAATAATCGATATGTTCAACGAATTTAACGAGTCAAATTTGGCAGCCAAACTAACATAAAACCGACATTTATAGGAGCTTACGTTAACGTGACGTAAGCATACTCGACGTCCAGGCGAGCTGACACCGTGTTAAATATAATAATAATACGTAACGGATATCGTAAGCGTGGTTTTCGTAGCGTTATGTTGGATGCAGGTACAACGCGCTTTCACCGGAAAGTATTATCAATGAGTTCACGTCTAAAGGCGGAACGTGTGCGCGGCTCGAAATATCCGGTGCCCGCGGCGCTAAAGCTCGCAGTCCACGCGAGTCGACGCGATAATTATTGCGGATTACCCGCCTACCTGCCGCAATCTGTACTTAATTGGCGGATAATCGTTTAAATAAGTGAGGTATTCTCAGCGGGACAAGTGGCCGGTAAGTTCAGGATTAAAGTGGATCGACCGAGATACGGACGAGATACGGGATTAGAAAAGTGCTGTTCGCGATTCATGGTGAACCATATGCTACGACAGAAAATTATCTACCGGCTTCTCCACACGCGGGCAGTTGCCATCCGAAAATAGCTGACGTTTTCTTCCAAGACGCGCTGAATTTCAGAAACAATCGCAAAACCGCAGCAAAACGTGATTTCAAATTGTCTCTTAATACTAGCGAGAGGTAAAATATTAAAGAATTTATGAAAGAATGAACAGTAATAAGATCGCACGTGCAGTTTGATGTATGAATGTACGAAATAAGGTATAAGGACGGGCTTATAACGGATACAAGTAATATTAAAATATTAAACATTATAGATTAAGAAGAAATAATTAGTCTCTAGAAGTGAAATATCGATACTGCCTTTCTAAAACACACTTTTACGAAAAAACGTAGATTCGATAAAAGTCGCGTAGAACTTTAATAAGTTGCAACACGATGAATACAGCGCGCGATGCTTCAATCATAAAAGATCTCGCGAGAAATCGTTCCGCGTACTGACGCTTCCAAACATAGCAGGACTACAGCTAAACCGGAGGTGAGCTCCGACACTGGCAAATGCTCGAAAGTTTAACAATCGCTTCTTGTCAATTAGCATCACACGGCGCGGCGTGATTTATCGCAGAACCGGTTGGGCTATTGGGCGCCTTACGTGTCTTACGCGGTTATTTCAAACGTACGGCGCCGGGCACCTACATTACAAAAGCGGCCGATTAATTAAAGTCGAAACATCCGCGCCTCGAAATAGAGAGCCCCGAACACCCGCGTCCTAAATACGCGCGCGCGCACGTTCCGGTATCGCCGCAGTAATTATTTTGGATAAATTGTGCACCACCTACGCCAGCAGGCGCAACGATCCGCGCAACTCGCGCCGCAGTCGAAGCGCGGAACATTTGTGACCCGAAATAGCACACGCCCGCACACGTATCGCCCCGGTACACGCTACACTTCTCATTGTTTTTCTTAGACTGCAAGGTCGCTACGACGTGCAGGACACGTTGCCACTAACGAAGAAATTCTTTCGTAAAGACACTTCAACGAATCTGAGACAACAATTATCCAAATTACAATTAATATTTCGTTAATTTCCTAAGATTTCAATGTATCGCGAAATGTTAAAAAGCGACAGACACACTACATTACTGAGAATACCTGGAATATCTCGAATCTAAAAGTATTGGAAGCTGACTCTTCGGGCTTCGATATTCCACGAGCTCACTTCTCTCCTTTCCCCCCACCTAATGTCATTAGCACATTCGAGTTCCCGCTAGAGACGTCTTGCCGTCTCCAAGATAGCTCCAAGACGCGAAGGGAAAACGGTAAAATGTGTTTACTCAAGTGTTCATTAGTACTCGCGGCATAGGCGACTATTTGGCGGGTTCAACTATAATTAGTTAACGACATCCCACGGGCGATCTTGAGACGAACCCCACTTTAGCCGATGTCAATTCGGGTCGCGCTCATATCACGGCGGAAATGATCATCATATAGAATCGCGAGCGCAAGATATTTCCCGAGACGGATGGATCGGAAGGTTTAAAAAGGACGATTAACGATGATCATTAGTCGGCGGAAGAGTAGGGCGGAAGGGTAAAAAGAAACGATAGGGGGAGAGGGCGAAAAGGCTGTGGGGGTTGAAGCTGTTTCGCCGGCGAGTAATTTGATCGAAGGGGTCGAATTAGCGACAGAGCGAAAACTCGTCTAAGGAGCGCACGTAAGAGGAGAGAGAAGATAATTCTCCCTCCACTTCCTCCCTGTCTCTCTCTTTCTCTCTCTCTCTCTCTCTCTCTCTCCACCCATACGCTATAAACGTACCGCTCAGAATTAGCGTAGCCGGCACATGCTAAACATTCAATAAAGCGCTCGAAAGCCGTCCGGGATAATCGTAATCATAAATAATCGGGGCCTAAATATACGTCGGAGCTCGCGGTAATGCGCTTGCGAAGCCTATTTCTCTCTTTCTTTCTCCTTCCTCCTCGAGCACCAACTGCCGTCCGCGAACCGTTAACGCGTATGGAAATCGGCTGCTACCGAGTGATCGCCTGTTTCCTCTCCTTTTTCGTTCCTTTTTTCCCCTCATCCTTTCCTGCGTTTCTGTTTCCGCGCGCTTTTCCCCGACGTTGCGTCGCTCCCGCGCCGCGCCTCTCGTAGAAAAAAAAGAAGATAATGGTCCGCCGTGTGCGTTTTGCGTAATGAATCGGCCGTCATTAGCATATAGATGCCACGGTTAGGCCGGATAACCGGATGACGAAGCGACGACCGGGATGGAATTGTATCGGGTTACAAACGCGCATTACGAATTACCGTCGCCGCGATCGACTCGAAATTAAGCTACGAGACGGAAGGCAGATGTCGGGACACCTGACTCTTTTTAAATCACATCTTCAAATACGGCGCAATCTCTGTAATCTGAATTAATTAACGCGATAGTAAATTCAATCAGAATATCTTTCAACATTTTTTTTTTTTCAATCAATCGAGAAAGACAACAAATGTATTTCTCGGTATTTCTATTATATATGTATGCATTTTTTAAAATAATAAATTGATATTTGATATAAGAGAACTTTTAATTATAATTATAGATTCTTTAAGCTGAAAAACAGCTTGCTCGAGTTATCTTGAATCAGTATTAGTCAAGGTTCCGCTTTTGGTTTATTTTAGTAAGAATTTGATTAAGTTTAGTCGTTAATGAGATCAGAAAATCATTAATTTGTCGATTGAGCAGCACACGTATACAATATCCCGCAAAAGATCTTAGAATGTACCGCGATCCTTTTAACATCGTATTACTTTCTGCATACGCGGCCAGGGACGATTATCGAAGATGATAATAGTAAGCTCTGTCTCCATCATTTTCTTTACCTCCAATGATCTTAGGTGTGTGATCACTGAATTTATCGTAAGAAAGGTTACAAATGTAAGTGTTTAAAAAAATTAGTTCCAAATAAAAATAACAAAGTTGATTTTTATTTCATGTTGATGCTCCCACCCAAAGTAAAAAAATTTTTATCAAAATGTACCTCCTCTCGAGAAACCATACAATTTAAAAAAAACCGGATCTCAATATCTCATTTAGTTCTCGAGATATTCAAGTGCATAAAAAGTCGGACTTTGTATATGATCCACCTGTTATTACGCGTAAAACTTGGTGTGACACACAACAATGTCTTCAGAGTTAGGGTAATACTAGAGAAAAAGTAAATTTTCGGAAAAGACCAGAAAATGGTCATGATCTGTTGTGATTGCCTGTCAGTATTCAAAATAAGTAGGTATGTTTCTTGAATTACTAACAATAGAGAGGTAAGTTTTCGGAAAAGAAAGGAAATGGTCATAATCTGTTGTGATTGCCCTGTCAGTATTCAAAATAAGTAAGTATAAATGGAGAAGACAATTATTCACAACCTACCGCAACAAAACCCTCTTTAAAGAATGACAGGACCGACGTTGCGTACGTGAGTAACGACAGCACTTGTCGCATTGACGCTCCGAGATGTATAATTGAGTTGTTGAAATGTGTACGATTGAGCATAAGCGTGTCCACGATTTAGTGCGCAAATAAAATCTGACACCTTGTATATGGCTCGCCTGTCATTACACGTGAAACTTAGTATGGTATTAATATACAATGTCTCCAGACTTACCGTAACCTTAGAGAGAAAGTCAATTTTCGGGAAAGATCATGGTCTATTGTAATTGCCTGTCAGCATTCAAAATAAATAGGTATAAATGGAGAAGACAAATGCGACAGCCTACCGCAACAAATTCAATACAAAACCCACTTTGACTCTTCTGTCAATACATAATTTTTCACATTTCCATCAATGTATGAGTATCCGGGTATCATGCACTGCATGCTTTCGACATTGCACTGTGGAAACTTCTTTACAACAGTTGCTGGGCATCGATTTTAGAGATTTTCCGACTTGGAAAGGGTCTTTATGTTTTATTTGGGCGGAGAAAACTATTTTCGACAGGTATGGCCTACGCGCGCTCTCATTGCAGTGTTTGAGTGAGCAGCGAATGTAAACAAACATATTTTATGCAATTAAGAGTATTTAATACTTTTTTCA
This sequence comes from Temnothorax nylanderi, assembly GCF_030848795.1. Taxonomy (NCBI): domain Eukaryota; kingdom Metazoa; phylum Arthropoda; class Insecta; order Hymenoptera; family Formicidae; genus Temnothorax; species Temnothorax nylanderi. Next base: position 405,998 of record NW_027249128.1, read on the forward strand.
TTAATTAATTTTTTATTGTTAAGTTTTAACACACAGATGGAGGAATTATCGAGAAGCTGTTATAATTACTAAACTATTTATATTTGGTCACAATAATAAAAAAAATTAAAATTATAGGTACCCGTTCATTGACAGAAGGGTTAAAGACTGACAGGAACGACGTTGCGCGCGTGGTTAACGACAGCTCTTGTAGAATCGAGACGCTCCAAGTTGTTGAGAACAAAATGTACGATTAAGTAAGCGTGTCCACGATCATCATTAGTGCGCAATAATGATTAATGGTTAGGTTTAGCGTGTACTACTCGGTACAACGCAACGTCGGGGCTCCTCGTGCACAAACGGACATATGGTCGGCTGGCTCGACCGATTAGACACATTTGCATCACAATACCGAAGTCTACCCACCGCGCAGGCCACGGTCCGCTCGATTCTGTTCTCTCTTTCTCTCTGTCGCCCGATCTGCACGTTTCTCCTCGCTTTATTACACGTGTGTACAGGGCGTAGTCTATGCCGATATAATGGCACTTAGTCGAGAGAGAAAAAGAGATGAAGAGAACGAGATAGAAAAGCGGGAGCGCGAGGAAAAATGTTGCAGCTTTCGAAAGGCATTTGTGAAGTTGGCATTCTGCGAATTTTCAAAAAATACTAGGAATTCTCTAATAACACTTTTCGTGGTTTTACAGTTGCTGGTAAAAATTAAAGATAAAAATTAAAGAGAGAATTCCTCATATTAAAAAAATAAAATTGAAAAAATGTTTTGCTTCGACTGGATGTCGTGCTGGACTTAATTGTTAAAAATTGTAAACGGTTGGAACTCCTTTTAAAATTTATTCTAAAGCTTAGAACTCTTATAGAACCGTCGAAACCGTTTGACCTGCAGAAAATAATTTTCACTTCTAAATATCGTGCTCGGCGCGGATCAAAGATTGAATAGTATCCTTTGTTTACTTTTTAAAAGCGAAAAGGACCCGGAAATCCTCGAATAGTTTTCGTCATGCTTAAATAGTATCGTAGAGCAGGAGCAGGTAGCAAGTAGTGTCGGTAGCAGGTGTGCGTAAAAATAACATTCAAGACGTCCGACAGTTAAGAATATCCGAAATAAAACTGCCGGCAACTATAAGTGACTGAACGCAGATTATACACGCAACAAGTTAAGTAATAAGAAATATCTCTTGTGGAATTACGTACTCTATTACGTACATATGTTATTTCCATCTATTATTGATTAGTAATTGACCACGGTATTTATCATCGTTGCTTAAATCTCGTTTCAAAAGAGACGCAAGATTTATTCGGAATGAAATCTTGCATGTTGAAACGCAGATAAAGTCGCATTTTTATTACATTCTTATTAATTTCTTGAGTTTGTAATATTATTATTAACTGAGGTTCATTATTTTAATTGAATTTAGCACATTTTAAGGTAATGGATCTATAAATGTTTATGTCTAATTACTTGGTACATAATGTCTATGCATTTTCATAAATATCTTGTATCCATCATATTATCCAAGGTTAAAATAAAAGAAAATATGTCATCGATACGCGATATGCAATAGCAGAGTTGTAAGCTACATTGCAAACAACGTGTTGATATAAAAATACAAATGTACCCCAATTGCAGCAGCGCCCAAAATATATGTTATTTATGCAAATAACTGTTGGGCACACATATTAAATAATTATAAGTAAATATTCTTGAAAGTAACAAATATCAAATAATAAATAATTAAAATTTTAATCACCTTGTGGTTGATCCGATGCTCGATGCTCCTCAGACCTCTTCCTCTCCTTAGATCTCATCATTGCACTCGTATAACACTCACTTCGCGAAAACATGGTTAATTACTATCGCGCGGCACTTTATATAGCACTCCCAATGTTAATTGTACACACTCTTCTATATTAAAAAAAAAAGGAGTAATGCGAGGAACGACTGCAGAAAGCTAGAATACGATATTTTTTCGCGTTATAACCTCTTAAAAATTTCAAACTAATACCGTGCGAAGCAACAAATCGAGTTGGCTAATTACGTCGCGATAATCTGTTCGAATTACTATCTTCTACTTTAAATGAATAAATCGCGCATGTAATAAGTAGTCGCTCCGACACAAAGTTTACAAACCGTCAATCGCGATAGTTTGCGACGGTAACTGATCACCGTAGTTGATTATCGATAACTGTAGGAAATAATTTTACCTTCGCACGCTCGAGCCTAGCTCAGCTCTAGCGAATTGCGCCTCGAAAGATTACGTGGCGACTGGCGACACGGGCGTACATAGTACATACGTACATAACCTAGCGTACGACGACGTTTGTCGGCTCGAGTCTCGCGTTCGAATGTAAATAATAAGTTGATCGCACGTACGCTTTCTACATCGCGAATCGAACGCCAATTTCCAATATGGCATCTCGCCCCGAAAATGCTTATTAATAAAATAAATGTGTACTACTTAGTCAGGAAATAAGATAAATATTCTAGCTTTCTCGTACCTCAAAGTATTACACGTAAATGATCCCATCCGAAAATATAATAGATGAAATATGTTTGATTCGATGAAAAATGTAAAACGCGACGCGAGATAAATCTAAGTAGCACTGAATGAACGATCGTCCGGATCGTCGCCCGCGCCCCCGACCCCGCCGCCGCCCGCGCCAGCAATATCGAAACACACATACACACGATGTAATTTCTCTTCTTTAACGATTCTTACTTCAAGTATGGAAGCGTCTGTTACCGCGATTCACTTACGAATTGTTAATTGCGGGAGTTCACTAATTACACTGATCACAGCAGTACGTACGTCCTTCCTCACAACACTTGCCTTGCAGTTATGTATGAAGTTGCCGACGTTGCCGTTTGTATCTACGATTTTGGCTTCGTGATTGGCCAAAATCAAACCCAGTGAGCGCGCTATTTACTGGAAAAGAAGGAGATGCGTGAAAAAAGAGTTTTTCACAGACAATACACTGGCATCTACCTAGATAGCCTATTTATGTATGCAATCTCGAAATTCATAAGAAAACAATTTTCGCTCGTTTCGATTTAATAGAAAAAAAATTATTTTTAATGGGGGAAGTTGAGTAATGAGCCAGTGAGACCTTTCACATGTTAATCGCAAAAAAGCAATTCTGATAAACAAATATAGGGGAACGGGGGGTAGCCCCGGACATTATTAAAATTCAAGTATACCGCATATCTATAGCAATTGTTTAAACATTCTGCATATGTCGAGATACGCATATTAGAATGTTTAAACAATGGCCATAGATACGTGGTATACTTGAATTTCAATAATGTCCGGGGCTATCCCCCGTTCCCCTACAGGAGTGCTAATTATGCGCTCTCGTAGAGTAATTTAGATCTAATTTCGATTGTTATGCCGTATCCTCTAAAGTCTAAAGAACTTCCCTCTTTATACAACGATAATATTCTTTTATAATTCATTAAACATTTAAAATTTAGATTACTTAACTATTATGCATTATTATTTTAAGATGGTTTCGGTTTTTCTACTGCATCCCTTAAAGAGCTTTCTTTTCACGATGGATAAAGATATCCACGCCTAATTAATCTCAAATTGTAAAATTTGATAAATTACATTGTACACGATATATCTACGATTTATGTGCTATTATTTTCAGATAATATTTGGCTGTTTACAGCATCAAGAATTTCTTACGGAAATCAATAATCTCGGAAATCACAATTTTTTAAAAATCTAATTAACATAAATATAAGTAAAATTTATTATATCAATGCAAATCAAAGTTATGAAGATTATCAAGTATCATTAGCATCATAACATTAGCATCCGATAATTTGCACATAATATAAGTCCGTTTCTTATACTTTTAAGAAAATTTCGATTTCAGATATAAACTTATTAAGAAGTTTTGACGCGTATGAAAATAAACTTATTCTACCAATAGATTATATAAGATTCTTTTATGATCTATGTCTCCAGAAATATCTCTGATTTTATACATGTCTTCATTAAATACCGAGAATAATTTCTGACTCAAGATATGCTCATCGATTAGTCAAGAGTTTATGTTAGAAATTTTATCAGTAAGAACATGTGTGTATCCTTTTATTGACATACATTTTTTCTTCACTATTATATATACTTATACCAACTTTGATTATCTGACTGATTAATCCGATTAGTCACTAGTAGAATAACAATTTGATTATCCGAATTTTAAATAATTTGATTATCAAAGTGAGAAACTAATACAACATGAGCAAATAAGCCATCAATAGAACTTTCCAATTACTGCGAATAAATTGATTGACAATTATCGAGATTATTGAGATACTCCATCTAGACTAAAACTTTAATTAGGCATTGCAACAAGATTACGAAACTCGCTCTATATTATCCGCAGCCCTGGAATTTCATGACGAGCGAGTACGCGCGCGCGGGCTGCAGTTTTTCAGAAATTACACGTCCGGTCACGCTATGGTTATTCTGATCGCCGAGCATTATCCAACGCGTGTCCGCATTGCGTCAATGACTCCATCATTCTAGCAGGCTGAAATTCTTATAATTACGTAAGTGAATGTGTTGCGGTTAATTACCAAGGCTGCGTTCTGTTTTTGCGCAAATGTATCGGGATAATGATCGCTTTGATATATGAAGATAATTTAAAAAATACTGGAAATAATGACAAGTCCGCGAGCCACGATAACAATAAGACCTAATCACGCGATTGGAACGTCGTGATTTGTGTTTTGCGCCAACGTAACGCAAGAAATCGGTAATACGGCGAGTCACGTGATATGTCAATGTTAAAGAGCAACGTGCTTCTATAAAGATATCGAAATTCTATAAAAACGAGATAAAGATTATTACTTACTTTTACAAATTATTGATAACCAAAATCTTCTTAAGACTAAATACTAATATGTTTAGTACTAAATACTAAATATTAAATGTTTAGAAAACATTTAATATACTATTAACAGTCAAGTCTCTATAAATAATAATACAGAAGACTTATCGGTAACAATGATCGAAATTGTAATCGAATAGATAATTAATAATACAGAGTAATGATGTTTCGGTGTCGTTTAACTTATGTTAATTTTTGTGTCGCATATTTAGAACGAATTAGAAACCAAATACACTTATCATTTTTACAAGGCTGACAAGATTAATCCGAAATCGCTAATAGGACCAACACCTAATTACATACGTAACAAATAAAGCTGATATGGCGGTATATGCGAGAAATATTCTTGCGAGCATTTTCTTCTATTTCGGTGGCGCGATTTAACACGATTAGTCGTGCGCGTTTGATCCGATTCGGACAAATGAGAACACGACGAGTCAATATCACGCGACCAGAAGCGGCGTATCTAATGAAGACAAGATAAGAATTACGCGCAGGATCGACCACTCGTTTGTATCATTTATTGAAAATCGATTCGACGAATCCTGTAATTTGCCAAGTAACATACTGATCCTTAAATAACAACCTACTTATATTTCTGATCTAATAATACCGAAATTAAAGTTTTCTCTTTAAAGCAAAATCTACCTTGATTTAAATAAAGAATATTTTGTTACTTATAGCTAAAAAGAGCTTATTTCGAACGAATTATGACCGAGTGATAATTCACGAATTGTGTCACGCTTAAAGATATGCATAATTTATAACAATAAATTAAATATAACTTATTTATATTTATAATCGTTCATAATTCGGAAATCTGAATCTATTATTTAACAGCAACAAAATCAAAACAATAAATACAAACAACAACGACGACAAAAAATAAAGAGAAAGATATTTGAGAAATTACTAATAACATTAACTAAATTTGCTTGCAGCTTATGTATATATACATAATATTTCATATATTACAAATAAATACATGTGTACATGTTTTGTTATACTATGATCAATCTAGACTAAAACTCTCTTCCCTAAGTTAGTCACAAGTCGGCGCGTAGGTCTGTCCAGACTATCCAGAAGTCACTCCGCCGTCGTCGGCATCGATTACACCAGCCTATAAAAGTGACGACGGAAACGTTCCATTCCCTCTTACCACGCGAGGAGGAAATCGTTGGAGGAGGGCAGGCCGCGCCGCCGGTCGGCCGACCGATAGGACTAACCTCGAGTTAGAAATTAATTAGAAAAGTGCGGGGAGAGACCGGCAGGCCGCGGGGATGCGCGGGGCCGTCAGGCAATCAACGAGCAGATGAATTAATGGCCGCGCCAACTACCCCTCCGAGATGCCCTTTTGGATACGTTTCCATTCGAGAAGTAGATTCTTATAAGCATCGGCATCAGGCACTGTACGGCGATCGACGTTTCCATCCCCTCGGTTTATCACACATATATACATACACCTACAAACAGAAAGAGAGACGTACAGTTGCACACACACATACTAATCCACCGGCATTATCAACCTTGCTGGGAGCGGGGTGCAACATCCCCGAATCTATCGGGCCGATTTTCCGCTCGGCAAGTTCTTCCTCTCGCCGGTAAAAACAATGGCGGTTGTAGAAGCGAGACGAGAGCATGACGTACTCGGCCAAGTACGAGATGATTAAAGTGCTGCGCTCACCGGGAAAAAACTAGGATACCTCGTGCTGCGTGTATGGTCACAACGGCACATTCGGTTATTTTCTTGATTATCCGTCAGCGGATAGCTCTGTGCTCGCACACGAAATACTCTTCCACGAAAAGACACATTCTACGTTCGCGCATTACGAAACTGAGGAAAGAATAACGTACCGATGTTACATTCCTAATGAGCGCCAACGTAAACAATAATTACAATAGATGAAAAAGCAGATATTATTCGGTTGCCAATTTAGAATTCACGCATATAACATTCGACCTACCTATTCGTACAACTAACATTACGTTAGAGCTATGTGTAATAATTACGCATGGTACTAAATCGATACCTTTATCGACGATAATCAATTTTTAAAATGCAAACACCTCGCGAGTTGCTAAAACTGGGGAAATTATTGGTTCGCCGGTATCGCTCTAAAGAGTTTAATCAACCGATTGGAAAAAATGTTTCTTCAGCAGTTGTTGAATTACTAATAAAAGTAGCGCGGACCGAGGTTGATGATAGAGGAGTAGACGCAGAATTCGAGGGTGAGACGAAGATTAGCTCACCTGTACGGGCAACGTGAACGTTATAAGTGTCGGTTATGCGGCATACACGATGCAATTGGATGGAGGGTTAATGCTCGCAAAGTCCGTCAATATTTCATGGGTAATTTCTCCCCTCGGGAGGCAGTGCCACGAGTCCGGAAACCATTGTGCGAAAGAAGGAGCAACCGAATCCTCGCATGTCCTGTCGGTCACCCCTCGTGTCGCAACCGGCTCAGGGGTGCTTAATACATTGTCAAGTAACGTCCGAATGCGTTTAATGTGATCCCATGGATATCGTTAGCGGGCCTCGACTTTCCGTTCCGACGCCTCAAAGACCAGACGATATTTGCGTAAAAATAAAATGCAGAATAGCTAACGTTGCTTCGTCGGGATCGAGTATAATCCTACAAGAAATCGTAATAAACATAATCAATTAATAAAAGTATAATTAAATTAAACGATAAACATTGTAATTATTATCGTGGTTACTACCGTAACAATTTCAATTTTAGATAGACTTGGAAAATATACTCACTATTTGTATAATAGCATTTGCGTAAAAAACGGAAAAATTAATATATAGCTTTCTAATTTCACTGCATTTGGTTGCAGTTTTTAATAAACTTATTTTTCACTAGATTATTGTTCTTTCCGCAGATTCTCCAATTGTATTCCAAATTTCCCAAGAATTCCTCGAAACATCCTAAAAAACAGAACAGTTCTTGAAAAACAGAAATTTCAATTAAAAACAATAACAATAACTAAATATTAAAAATAAACCCTGTTCTCCATAGTGCAAATAAGGCAAGGAATTTATATAATTCCTTCTTATACAAATTGTGATTATAACAAAGTCAGTTTGACCCACCCAGAGCTGTGATGCCATTCTTCTTCTACCATAGGCCACTTTTTCCAACGTCTGTTAACTCTAAGGCTTGTTCCACAGTATGTCGCTGCTAGAACGCAGTCGATGGTCCAATGACAGAGAATTTCTTTTCCGAAACGAGTTCTCTCCTCATTGGAACATCGATTGCGTTCCGACGTATTGTAGAACAAGCCTAACCGACCGTTACCTTCTATATTAAAAAATCCCATAACTTTAAATATTTGAAGTTAATCCCTTTAAATTGCATTCTCTATTATCTTTAACCGAAAAGATACGCATTGACAGTGAAACATACTGTCATTAAAAAAACACTTGCGATTCGTAAATTTATAAATAAAAATTTGAATGTTCGTCCGTGCAATTTTGCAGATGTCTCGCACGCATACATGTTTATTCGATAAATTTTATTCGTCAATTATCTCGATCGAGACTCCGTGATTCGGTTTCTCTTGGAGATTAATCGATTTCCGTCACGAACGCGTGGAAGTATACCCGTTGGCCCTTCGAAACGGACGGCACGTACAGCGAGCGAGCGAAACCGAGATTATAAAGCGTTTATAGCGTAGCTTCCCACCTCAGGGCGCTCGCTTCTGATCTGCATAAAAATAGGGGAGCACCGGGAGCAGGAGGGGACGAGCGGAGCGCAAGAACGGATCCTTAATACGAGATCAGATTATGATTTTGCGGGGGAGTCGGCCGACGAGATGGAGAGAAGCTGGTGGAGGTCTTTAAGAGTTTCGGTGTCGAGGGCTCGCCGTTCTCTCTCATCCACTTCTCTCCTTCTTCGTGATTAGAGGGATCGTGGTAACTCGTCGAATTTTGCGGCATCCGAAGAGAACGGATTATTCGAACAGGCGAATCATCCTTGCATTCTACCTCGCTCGATATTCCACGTTTTGCACGCTCAGTAAGAACGAAATTAAACAACGCGTTAATACTTTTTCGATAATACAAAATACGGAATATTGTAATACATAAACTGAATTGTTAGTTTTTTTATATTCTCAAGGCAAATATTATGTAAATCTTATAGTATTACCCTAGCACTTCTAACAAAATTATTTAGACAAATATCTTTTCTGCAGCTGTATAATAATAATTACTAATATTTGTGATAATTATACATTTTTAATGCATTCAACAATAAGTTAATCATACAAATTGCATTAAAGGATGTTACACTTAATTCATATGTACATTTCTAGAAACGGTCGCGATGAAATAATACCATGGTCACGATTTTACGATATGCGCAAATGAAAATAATAGCGACAAAAAATAAAAGCCAAGCCTGGACTATAATCTGCGATTCCAATCGGCCTACCAGCTTCGGTACTGAAATATCCGAGCCTGTGTTCCCGCCTTCGGACTTGAAGCTCGCATCGGTGGCGTATCGAGCGCGAATCGCATTATCGTTGCGCCGAAACTCCACGTGCATCGTAACACCCCGTGAAGCCGAATAAGAACGCGAATAAAAAGACAAGCGCGACGACGACGACAACGACGACGAAGAAGAAGAAGAAGAAGAAGAAGAAGGAAGAGAAGAAGAGGAAGAAGAGGAAGGAGAATCGAGCGTGCCGGTATAATGGCGCCGAGACGCGAAAGGGCGAAGCTAACGATATATCTTGGACTATTGTCTTGTGGGCCGCGACAGTCGCGGCCATTATATCAAGATTAACTCTCTTATTCCCTTGGCGAAGGTATGGCTTTCGTATAGAAGGGCATATAGAAGTACACAGGCTCCCGAGGGAGGACGGGAGGTGGAACGGCCGGGAGGTAGAGGCTGCAAGCAGGCCTTATGGCACGTACACACAAACCACCCACACTTGGACGACGACAACGACGAGAACGAGCGCGAGAGGGACGAACGTAAGAGAGAGAGAGAGAGACGAAAAGATAGAAAGGAGAGAATGAGAGAGAGAGAGGAGACACAAGAGGAGGAGGAAGAGGGCCATTGGTGTGTTCACGGTGTTCCCGAGACGGCATACGGGAACGGGGGTGTATGCTAGGCATCCGCAGAAGAGGACATTATAAGGAGTTATGAGGTCCTGCCTCATACGTGAGCATCCTTGCCTCTGCCTCCTCTTCCCCTTCTCCTCTCTCACTCAGCCTTCTTTTATCTCTCTCTCTACCAACAGCGTCTCCTCCACCCTCTTCTCGCAACTGCGGATCCTTATACACAAGATCTGTGGCGGTTCTTAATGTCCTCTCCCTTTTAATGCCCCGCTCGGTCTGCCCTCGAGGTCGAACCACGAACATTTCTGCCCACCGCCTTCTTTTTCGTGGCCCGATATTGAGTTATACGCCACGCGTATTTATCGTTCAAAATCCTTCTGTAAAGGACTGCAGGATAGATGTGGGAGAAAGAAAGCGAAACACGAAGAAGAGCAAAGAGCAGAAATCGGCCTGGATTACATACGGGTTATAGGCGAAGAAACATAGAAAAAGAAGGAGACATAACAGAGAAAAGGTAAAACATTTGTAAAGATTAACCGAGATTTTTTGTAAATCTTCCTTCTTTTGCATAAGTCAGTTCATCGGAAACCATGTTTAATTACCAAAGTACACGAAATAAATTAGCTTCTTTCCTTTATATTAAAATAAAATCATTTTTGTTCTAGTTTTGTGTATTATTATTAATTTAAATATATATAGTAGCCAAAATGGTATATTTATATTCATATAAAAATTTAGAAATTTTATTCCAATTTTAATTATACAAATTATAAATAAATAAAATGTTTCTACAATAGATCAAATTCTGCAATATTAAATTTCTATAGATTATTTCCGCGAGTTTTTTTTTTAATGAGATATTTCTTATTGCATACCTGTCGTGTGTTTAAAATCAATACATAACGATCAACTTTGTGTTGCGATTCTTATGAATAGATAAATTCGATGTTATCACAGGAAGAGTGCGTAACGAGACTGACCCAGTCTCAAACTAGAAAGATACTCATGCAACACTGAGAGAAAGATTTTGTTACTATGTGAACAACCAACATTTTTTGCTGCGAGAGCTAATTAATTTTGCAATAATAGCAAAACCTTTTGTTGCAATAGCAAAGTTTTGCTGAACTTTGTTATTGCAATAAAAGTTTTGCTGAACTTTACTATTGCAACAAAAGGTTTTGCTATTATTGTACAATTAATTAGCTTTCGCAGCAAAAAATGTTGGTTGTTCACATAGTAACAAAACCTTTCTCTCAGTGCAGAAACTCATGTCGACCGATAGAAAATGGACCAACTGGAGATCCTAGTGAATTTTACTGCCCAGGGTTATAGTCTTGACGAGTACAATATAGAATTGCGATGCGTGTTCCGACATAAGGTCCAAATCGTTGCCTTCTTTTGTCGGCTCGATGACGACGGCAATTTTGCTAGTTCACGTTGTTTTCACCCTTGCGTCACGGGGGCATCTACCAACGCCGACAATATTGTTCTCTTGCTCCTCTTCCTTGTTTTTTCCTTCAGTTTCCTTTCTCGATCTCTAACCACACAAACTGTAGTAGTATGCTATAACAATGAATGCGAACTACCTTCTTCCCCTTCCCCTCCCTCTCTTCACTATCTTTTTCACGCCCTTCTACTCCGACTAGGCTCAATGCCATTGAAGCCTGTAAATTTCACATGTCACAAATCTTTCCAATACGAGATCCGCAAGTGAAGATCGTGCGATCGTAGAAGCGTCCAAGATCCGCAGCGTGTCGACTTTAAAGGCGACCGTGACGCTTTACGATTCGGCGTGACGATACCTCGGTTAGATAGTTGTTACCGCGATACACTGGATTCTCCTCAGAATCTGAAATCTGTCGTAAAAAGAATAATAAAAGTTCGAAATGTACAGACAAAATAGAAAAGAGCTAACGGAGAGAAACACTTTTAAAGATATACAGATTTTTATAACACATTTAGAGACACAATTAAGGAAAAACTATCACTAACATATAATGTATCTATTTATTTTACGTTATGTTTTGCAGACATTTGTAAAAATATAAAAAAGTTCCTGTAGCAATTATTCAATTACGACATTTTGAGAGAAAAAATGAGGTCAATTGCACAGAAACTGAAGGTAGGAATAGATAAAAGGATATTAACAGTAGATCTTGAAAAAGAAACTGTCAACACCCTAAACAAGAACAATGTACAGGCAAAAAGAAAGAGATTAACGAATTTGGGAGCATTCTGTTTTTATAAAGACCGCTGTGTCCCATACCAGAGAAAGTTAGCAACTCGAATAAGATGACAGATTTAGATACATCTATGTTTTCTGTCACATACGTGTAAGTTTTGAAAATGTCTTTGCTTCTAAATACCTTTTACTGACTTCCAGATTTTTAACTCTTTCTTTCTCCCTTTCTCTCGCTTTCTTATAAGATAAATCGTCAAATCCACGTTTATGTATAAATATGAATATAATAAAAAAAATAGATTTATAAAGAAACTAAAGAGAAAACACGACTTCGGGAAACGGGGAAAGATTAGGTTCTGTATCTAAACTGCAAATTTACCTTCTTAATTACTATAACTTTTAAAAAGAAAATAAGTGAAAGACACGAGGAGAAAAAGAAATCAGTTCAACTTATAAAATTGACGTTTCATTTAACATTTAAGAATTCATTTCTTGTTTCTTTGGTTATTGTTTTTTCATCTTTAATGTAAAATTTTCTCAACTTCTTTTAAATATTCTAAAAAGTTAACGGTTGGTTAGAGTTTAACAGATATTGGAATGTCGGAAATAATGATCCCTGATCTGAAAAGCCATGTGGCAATACGCAGCGTTGCGCACCAGAGAATGGTTTCAAAATCGTTTAAAACATATTAGCGTTTAAAACATATATACCTGGAAAAAGAATGTAAGTTCATAGCACACAGCTTGGGCACATTTTTCACGCACAGGAGAGTGAAAGAGGACGCAATTCCCCTTTTAGGTATACATATATTCTAAGCATCAATGGTGACAAAATTTAAAGTACAGTTAAGATCTATTTAAAGAAAAACAAAATGTAACCTTTCTGCCCTTTTCTAGTCGCCAAGAGACATTCTTTGAATTCGTTTATTCCCACACAACAACAAAAAAACCAAGATGATTTAGAACAAATATTTGTCCTTGAAATGTCATATTTTTTATTTAATTCTGAAATAATTTTTCCTTTTCTAAAATTTTGTCTGAAGCTTAGTTTTTGAATTATAAAAATAATTAGTTCGCTTATCATGAACCAAGTACATAAGAGGTAGGCAAGAGGAGCACTAAATCCTCCGTACATTTCATGTGATTGTGCTCACGTTGGCATGCTAACTTAGACATAGGGGTACGACTCGACTATGCCATCAGCTAATCGTCAGATGTCCCACGTAACCACCTGCGTTTAGCGAGTCGCGTTGCCCTTGCCTATCTCTTGTACTTGACTAATGATAAGCAAACCATTTTCTTTTATAATTCAAAAACTAAGCATCAGATAATTTTGGAAAAGGAAAAATAGTCTTAGAATTAAGTCTAAGAAATATGACATTTTAAGGACAAATGTTTGTTGTGTCACCATGTATATGAATGCGCCGTGTTATTAATACTTTGATTGTTAAGCTGATTTCAGCATAAGCTCTAGGAGACTCAAATTTGAGAAGTGCGTAACTATTCATAAAATATATATAGTTAGATAAAATATATTAAAAAACAAATACTTACGAATAAATAAAAAAAAATAAAAGATAAATAAATGTAACAATAAAATAATAATATAGATATTATATACTACTCATATCATTAAATATTTAATAATGTAATTTCAGATAAAATAAATAAAACTGACACAAGCCAAAATAAAAGATCTGTTTGTAATTGTGAAACAAACAGATAAGCAGAAAAATAAAAAAATAAATAATTCCAGTTTTAATAAATCTAATATGCTTTATTTTAATAATATTGTAACGAACAGCAAATTTTTCGTTTTCGCAAAAAACGAGCCTCTAAAATTAGATTCGACATTTTATGAACGAATGGCAAGAGGAAGAAAATCGTTATCCGCGTTGTATGATAACGTGCGAGCGCGTACGTGAGAGAAAGAGGGCGAGAGAAAGTGTAAGAGAGGAAGCGAAAGAGGTGTAGACAGATCGGGAGAGAGAAAGAATGCGTGTAGAAATCGAATGCGAATACGAATGCGAAAGAATGCGAATGCCGGTTTCACAGGGTCTGTATATACTACTCGTTTGGTGACGTCCCGGGGTAAAGAACTACGGGGTTCACGTGAATACGCGAGATCGTCACGTGGAAACTATTCGGAAAATCGCGTGATTATCCGAGAGCGTCGCGTGCCGGTCCAGACTATGAATTGATCGCTCAATAAATGAATTTATCAAATTATATGCTAGTTATTTCCACGTTCCTTTAAATTCTTTCTAAAGTATTTTATACTTTTACTATAATAACAATACTAATATTACCTAACATTATCATTAACATGCGTTCTACTAAATCTATAATTTTACAATAATATCAATATTATTATTAATATTATAGAATAATATTAATATTATCATCACATGCATCTAACAATAAGTTTACAATGATATCAAGATTACTATTACTACGGATAATACATTATTTTCACGTGCATTTTACCCTAACTATAATTTTACAATAATATCAACATTGTTAACCATATATGCGTTTGCGACAGTAACACGCGGCATCGAAAAATTTGCTGTTCGTTACAATATCTGAAGTATTATTTTAATAATATTTTATTGTTTTTTTTTTAACGTCTTCTGTCCGCCCTCCGTCTGCTCTTCGTCCGTCCTCTCCGTTCCGTCTTTCATTGTTTGTTATGCTTTTGTTTCTTTTTTCTTTGCCGTTTTCCTCCCTTTTGTAAGATAGAAAAGATTCGTTCCCCTAAAATGTGTCATTTCATTTAAGTCGTTCACCTTGCGCATCCGCACAAAAATGCTATTAGGCAAAATTCGGCATTAAAAGATATTTTAAGATATCTTTTGGCTCTTTTGGTGGAAAGATCTTTTGAACGGCCTATTCATGCATATTAAACATATCTAACGTTCATCTTTTGTCACGCAGAATCAAGATTTATGAAATTTAATACAATAGACTCAGAACTTTTTAAGAAAAGTTAATGGATTTTACGGATTTAAAATGATTAATCTAGACTACTAGTTGATTTTCCACAGACCAAAAAGTTTTGAAAATTGTAGTGTGCGAAAATTAATTAAACTTAAAAAGAACAAGCGTAAAAACTAAAAAGCTATTTCATATCGCTTACATAAAGTTTAAATTTCGCGAAATGGTTTTTGCGAAATGGAAAGATTTAGAAAGAAGGAAAATAAATGTCGCATAAACTGACCAAGGAGAATAAAATGCGCCGATGAGATATGGCATTGGCTTTGCTAACAAGGAAATCCACGGAATTGTCCCCCTCTAATTTTGATGAGCTTTTAGTATTTTTTTATAAAAACAAAAAAATTAAAATTAAAAAAATGTTATTTTATCATTGTCCTAAAGTGCTCTTTAAACCATTCAACTTTTGCTGAAAAATTTTTTCTATCTTTTATAGTTTTGCAGATATTCGGCCCGAAAGAGAAAAACCGATTTTTTTCAAAGGAGTGTTTTATCTCCTAAACACGCGTATGGGCACACGTATAAAAAAATACGTATCCCTTATTTTTATCTAGAGAACAATATACTAAAAGCTCATCAAAATCGGAGGACACTTCCGTGGCTTCCTTGTAAGTCGGTTCAAAAAAAGATTTCTTGGTTTCAAATTACCACGACAAAAAATGAATACTTTACGGCAATCCTAAGCACTAAAAATCATGGATCTTAACTAATCTTAACTAACTGGCTACATTGATTACGAATTTCCATACTACAAGAATATTGTTGTGCACCTGATGGGATCTAAAAAAGTGGTGCGTTGCTAAATTCAAGAGAAACAGTACCTGAATGTTACCAACAGCAATTCATTGATTTGAGCGACGAAAATTAAAGAATTGAACGAACTTATCATGAAGTTTGATTGCAATTATGCAACGTCTCGTTCGCACTGCGCGGAACGCTACAATACAATATAATAAAATACAAATTCTAAAAAAATCCATGCAAAGCAAGAAGAAGGCAAGCTATTGAACGACGCATTAGTTTTTATTGGTGAAATTTGAATGAGTAGAAAGTTCTGAAATAAAACTTAAAGGTAAGCATCTTTCTAAAGAATCCTTTAGAGATCTTAAATCTTGTCTTAAGAAGATGCATATTAAGTACCCAATATATCATATTTCAATAGTTATTTATCAGTTCGATGTGTGGTATAAATCTGTGAAACTATTATCAAAGAAACAATGCGTTCTTTACATCATACATGATTTATTGAAGGCTTTGTCTATTCTTTGTCTTTTCTTATTTCAGGAAAAAATTGAAGAAACTAAAGTAAGGGTTACTGTGTGAACAAAAACGAATTGTCCTTTTTGGATACATCTAATTTAAATTTTTTTATGAAGTAAAACTGAGCACGAGGAAAAACAGGAAAAAAAAGTTTCTTTTATGGACGAAACCATATCGAAACCATATCGAAAGTTTGAAAATTTTGGCCGATTCAAGGTTGTGACGCAATAAAACAACAAACAATCGATTGTTTGATGAAATTAACGCGTAGGGTAAACTCGGGTAAGATTGGCCATAGAGGACAGATGACCAACCTATGTTCTTTCAATCTAGCTCGCTATGAAACATCGAATGAACATGGGTTTGCCATCTTACCCCAGTTTACCCTAAAACAAAGCATCTCGGAAAAAGTTTCCACTTCTGAATCCGTGGGACCTTCGAAAGAAGACAGTGCACAACAAACGATTATTTTTCAATTAAACAATGTACTTTGAAATTTACGTCTTTTTATATTGAGAAATTAATGGTTCGAGAGACGCATGTGAGTGACGATTCTGATGATTGTTTAATTACAGACCTGGAGCGATGTACCTCGTCTGAAAATCCGTCCAAGTCTGGAATCATGAAATATAAGATTCAGAAGAATGTCTCTAAGAGAATTCCTGGTAATTCTCCTTCGGTAAGAAAAGAACCTATTTTACATATTTCATATTATTTCATCTATTCTCGATACGACATACGCAAACGAAATGCTGATTGCAGAATTTTTCTCCTACATCTAGCAAGATGCTCCAGGAGAAACGCTGTAAATAAGATCGGAATTATTTGCAGTTTATTATTATATATTACGGTTTGTTAGTTAAAACTGCGCAACTTCCGCGATAATGTCACGTGTACGGGCTCGAGTCAAGCGTACAAGGGTCCAAATCTATTGCGGAAGGGTGCCAATGACAGAAAAGTATCAAAATGGTAGTGTACCTGTTTTACCCCGTATCCGTCAGGTTCGAGACATCGAGACAAACGAAAAGAGATGGCTTTGTAGACGGCTTTCCCACGATCCTCCCACATTTTTACAACTTCTAAACGTATAAAATTAAATAAAAGGTATAAAATTCTAAGAATTTGGGTTTTAGGGAAACGGTAGAGAAACGTTAGGGAAACGGTCACACCGGTTTTCCCTTGTTAAGGTTGATAACCTGGACCAAGTGCGCAGGTAACTAAGCTAAATAGCTTAGTTACCTGCAAAGAATAGAAACTCATTTCAATGCCCATCAGTTTCGAATAGATTTAAACAATTTTGAATAGATTTTGGGCCGAACCTTTTATGAGGGGAAGACAAGTGAGGCGAATACACTGTCTATCACTGTCAAAAACACTATCAAGAATACGGAAAGCTCATCACGAATGTGCTAAACATCACGGCAACGAGTCTGTTCGTCGGCATCCCCGTATGCAGCAAGTGGATCATCAAATGCAGAGATAACGCGATATTCTTTGTTTTACGTTAATTTTTTAACCGTGCATAATGTTTTTAATATCTATAAATGAAATATGAGTTTCTATGTATATGAATATATTGTCATATCAGCTCTGTGAAGTTGGCACCTCGAAATGCGAATTTTTATAAAATGCAAACGGCATTCGTTTGTCCACGATTTGTCCACATTTGTCCATCCAAAATTTTCGTTTGTCCACCCTTCAAAAAAAAGTTATGACTAAATTAAAAAATTTGACATCAGCACCCCCATGGACATTTATCATTAATTTTCAAACGGGATACGATTGTCCGCGATTTGTCCACGTTTGTCCACCCAACATTTTCGTTTGTCCACTCTTCAAAGAAAAGTTATGACCAAATTGAAAAATTTGACATCAATACCCCCATGAACATTTATCATTAATTTTAAAACGGGATACGATTGTCCGCGATTTGTCCACGTTTGTCCACCCAACATTTTCGTTTGTCCATCCTGCAAAAAAGAGTTATAAAGAAATAAAAAAAAGCAATTGTCTTTATAAACAATCTTGATTGCAAATTACGTACTAACATCGTTTGTCCAATTATGATTTTTGTTTGTCCATTGCTCATTCTTGTTTGTCCATCTAGCAGAATCGAGTTATTAACAAATAAACATAAAAAATAGACAATAATTGCTCTGAGGACTTTTGACTGCATTTTCTGCAACTTAAGCACTGAAATCGTTTGTCCACTCGTTATTTTCGTTTGTCCATTGCTCATTCTCATTTGTCCATCTAACAGAATCGAGTTATTAACAAATAAACATAAAAAATAGACAATAACTGCCCTGAGCACTTGAGTTGTAAAGCGAGTTCCACGCTGCCTACCGGCGGGGTGGGTGCGGGGGAGGGGGGGCCTTCGGCCCCCTCGCACCCCCCCGTGTGTGTGTGTGTGTGTGTGTCCTCGCGAAACGAGGTGCCACATGTGTTCATGACGCGCTTTACAAGCTCGTTTAAGTACATGCGTGGGCGGGGGGATTTTGCTCCCCTGCACTCCCCCGCACCCACCCCGCCGGTAGGCAGCGTGGAACTCGCTTTACAACTCAAGTGCTCAGGGCAGTTATTGTCTATTTTTTATGTTTATTTGTTAATAACTCGATTCTGTTAGATGGACAAATGAGAATGAGCAATGGACAAACGAAAATAACGAGTGGACAAACGATTTCAGTGCTTAAGTTGCAGAAAATGCAGTCAAAAGTCCTCAGAGCAATTATTGTCTATTTTTTATGTTTATTTGTTAATAACTCGATTCTGTTAGATGGACAAATGAGAATGAGCAATGGACAAACGAAAATAACGAGTGGACAAACGATTTCAGTGCTTAAGTTGCAGAAAATGCAGTCAAAAGTCCTCAGAGCAATTATTGTCTATTTTTTATGTTTATTTGTTAATAACTCGATTCTGTTAGATGGACAAATGAGAATGAGCAATGGACAAACGAAAATAACGAGTGGACAAACGATTTCAGTGCTTAAGTTGCAGAAAATGCAGTCAAAAGTCCTCAGGGCAATTATTGTCTATTTTTTATGTTTATTTGTTAATAACTCGATTCTGCTAGATGGACAAACGAGAATGAGCAATGGACAAACGAAAATAACGAGTGAACAAACGATTTCAGTGCTTAAGTTGCAGAAAATGCAGTCAAAAATCCTCAGGGCAATTATTGTCTATTTTTTATGTTTATTTGTTAATAACTCGATTCTGCTAGATGGACAAACGAGAATGAGCAATGGACAAACAAAAATTATAATTGGACAAACGATGTCAGTACGTAATTTGCAATCAAGGTTGTTTATAAAGACAATTGCTTTTTTTTATTTCTTTATAACTCTCTTTTGCAGGATGGACAAACGAAAATTTTTGGTGGACAAACGTGGACAAATCGCGGACAATCGTATCCCGTTTGAAAATTAATGATAAATGTCCATGGGGGTGCTGATGTCAAATTTTTTAATTTAGTCTTAACTTTTCTTTGAAGGGTGGACAAACGAAAATTTTGGATGGACAAATGTGGACAAATCGTGGACAAACGAATGCCGTTTGCATTTTATAAAAATTCGCATTTCGGGGTGCCAACTTCACAGAGCTTGTCATATCGATATATGACAATATATCGATCATAGTATAATCATATATATGCATTGCATCTTTTCGAGGACGCGATACTTCGCTCTACGGATTCTCCAATTGTATTATATCGCGTCTCTCGAGTGTCGGTGTCGCAGTTCATTTTTGCTCGAAAGAATTCTATTGACTTTGCAATCCCCTTCCCCTTTCTATCACAAATAAAATCGCCTTTTAATTATACTGGTCAAAAAAATGATTGCAACCACTCATTATATTTTTTGCAAAGTTAGAACTTCTGAAAGCGTACGCATGACAATTAGGTATGTTGATACATTATACACATTTCAAACGTTTGATTATACGTGTAACATTTGGTTACACCATGATCCTTGCATCTACGTTCACATTTGCAGAATTTCCAAGATTATGAAGTACTCGGCCCGGCTATCGAAAGTGTGAAAGAATTCACAAAATTATACTATGAGTATCTGGACAACCAAAGAGATGTACGTAACAACAAGATGTAAGTACGAAAGTGCCAAAATATATTCGCCTTTTTTTGCCTCAATACACCGTAACTCCGCGAAAAAAAATCGTACGGATCGATCTTCAAGAAATCTCGTGACATATGAGTGTGAGATAGCGTGAAATCGCATTTTGACTTCACGAATATATATGGAGGGGTAAAAGCCATAGTGGTGTAAGTCAAATTTTTAAAAATATTGATTTACACCACTATGGCTTTTATCCCTCCATATGTGCCCAAATCGACTGTGTGTGATGAGAGCGATCAGCCGATAGGGGCAAAACCGATTACCCATTCACCTCATTGTCTTTTACTCATAAAAGTTCAATCCTCTTTATGAAATCAAAGTATAAATACATGGGATGACAGTCAAGATTGAACGCGGGACTCGTTAACTAAGAAATGATCACTTTCATACAGAGCCAATTTTACATCGGAAGGAATTAAATTAATGCCTTTGCTGACTGTAAGACTCTACGAAAAGTGAATTTTGGGTATGTACTATGTTTTCTTTTAAAATACCGCATTCTTTATTGAAATTTGTCTATTTGCTTCTCTTACAAGTACCTTGAAAAAGTTCTATGGAATATCTCTTTGCGATTGAAATACTGTAATAATTATATAATAATTATTATATTTGTTACAGAATATCTACAATCACTAATGATAGATTGCAGAAATTACTGTCCTACTGTCAATGATTGGGAGAAGTCCATTTGTCCCCCATTAATGATATTGTTTGCACTGATCGCAATTTGAAATTACTAGCGCAGTGGAAAAACTTGGAACAATTATATCTTTGTAACGTTAAACTTGTAACGCCTGATAAATATTCCTTTATTTTCAAACAATGTCTTAAGTTGCAAAAGTTCCATGTGGTGTTTCCTAATTAATAACTATTATAGCCTCGACATTTTCGCATAAGAATTCTATTAGGTGATTTTAGAACCCTATATAAATCTATTTGAATTCAGAAATATCATTCTTTTTTTCACAAAAATAAGTAAAAGGCCGGTTTGGTTAGGTTCTATAGTCATATATGTCGCAGTTGGATGTCGGAAACCGATTGGCTGTGATGGGAGGTCAATGAGAGAATTTCTTTTTCGAAAACGATTCATTTGTCTCATTGGGACCACCCACCATCCGACTCCGACATACTGATTGTAGATCTGTCTAAGTTTGAAAGAGTAGAGACAAAAAGCAAACATTCTTTATTCTATACAGGTATTCTTTTCCGATGATACATAGTAGGCCCATCTTGATTTGTGTAACTATTTGTTTATTAACTGATGCATGAATAACTGAAGAGTGCCGCCTGTTAGACCATTAAAAAATTTATTTGAGTTTTATTCTGTTAAAAAAAATTCCAGTTTTGACCACACCCTCACTATTTACTAAAAAGAAAAATTCTTTTCTTATTCTATTTCTTCTTTCTTTTTTTAGATACAAAAGAAAAAAACAAGTTGATTTAGACACGGTTCCTCTTTTGTAATATGTGAATTACATTTAGAAAAACAAAAATTTACATTGCTTTGTTATAATATGCAGCTTGTCTGTGTGTGTTTGAGATGATTTCTAATAAAATTGTCAATCTATGTCTAATATAAAAATAAAAGCCTCAAAATGTTGAAAGTTGGCAATTTCTTGATTAAATCTCAATATATCTTACATCTAGCTTTTCACATTTTACAAGATAGCTCTTGTCACATTGATAGTTGTTGGTATAAAAGAGCGCGTCAATAATGCATTGAGTAATGATGTAATTAGGTTGCAAGTTTGATTTTCGACTTACTAAGTAAGTGATAATACAATTTTCACAACACCTCTACGGAAAGTTCGACTTTCCATGCCTGTAGAGAGGGGCGAAAGCGGTCAATTTCACGCCAAGGCGGCATAGCGGGCGGAAAGTAACCACTTTCCGCCCTAGGGAGGAAAGTGGTTACTTTCCGCCCGCTATGCCGCCTTGGCGTGAAATTGACCACTCTCGCCTCTCTCTAGGCATGGAAGTCGAACTTTACGTAAAGGTATTGTGAAAAATATCGTGTGCACCTCGGGGCAAAAGCTTTTTCAGACTCGTGTGATTGCCGCCCTCGCCTTCGGCTCGGGCGGCAAACTTCACACTCGTCTGAAAAACGCTACTTTCGCCCCTTGGTGCACAATATACTATTACATCATGTTGGATATATTTCCACGCCGATAAAGTAGTCATTGCTCGGCCGAGAAGATCGAGCGTTCATTGCTTATTACACGTATGTTCCAGCAATGATTGTGGATGTCAGATGTGCGTACGATTATCTACGGGCGCGAGTAAACGCAGGTGCCGCAGATAATCGTCTCTATATTCCGGCAAATGGCAATATAAGATAAGAAATGGACAACGTTGGTCTCATAATTAGAGTCCATAATTGCATCGCGCAGCAAGTAAAACGGTTTGTAAGATCGAAGCAAACGAAATGATGCTATCATTATGTTATTCTGTGATATAGACAGCGGGAAAAGAATATGAGAATAGCAAACGATAGGAACTGACTTGATTATGTATTGTACAAGGGGGCGAGATGACGCCGAGCGACGTCCTCGATTAAGACCTAAGAAATGTAAGTAGCGTGTGTATCCATATACATATAGTCGGTCATAAAGTTCCATCAACAAATTCGTTGAGTTTGATAAGAGAAAATACAATATACCACATTATAAATCGATCGAAGGAATGCATAGATAAAGGGTTGTACTCTAATAAATTTTAAGTTTTATAAGTTATATATCGAGCGAAATCACCAATATTTGTTTTAAAAATGTTTTGTCGCCCATTAGCAAAAACCACGCAGACTTTTTGGCCAATCACATAGCGAGAGCTGTGACGACAATCGTGACAATAAGAATAGACAAAGCGTCTTTGTGTAAATAGAGGGAGAAAAGAGCAAGAATTTCTCGCTATGCAGCTATTTGATTGGTCAAAAAATCCGCAGTTTTTGCCGATAGAGAGGGGAAAACGTCGTTAGCCGGAAGCTCAAGGCAAGGAATATTCTTTGCTGCTCATAAGCAGTCTGAACACAGTAGATCGCGTCACTTTTGGAAAGCTATCATCGGAAGGCTCTCGGTTAAGGTGAGTCGTTCTAAATTCTTGATAGACAATTTCTTGTAATTTTAGCATCTGACCTATTCAGCATTCCATCATACTGCTATCCAATCACGTGTGCCCAATTCGATTTTTGGTGAGAGCGTCGAAATATTAATCCTAGATTACTGTCTATATTTCAATATTTTATATTCGGATTTAAAAAAGGGAAATAAAAAAAATATTAATGTTTACCTAAAATATGAGCAAATAAAGATGCTATGAGTTTCCCAGATCCATACTAGTAATAACGTAGATAAAAATTAAGGACAGTAACCTAGGGTTAAACAAAACGCATTCAGAAACTTTCATTTATTGATTATAATTGTATAAATAACTGTATACGATTGTACTATATTGCTATACATATATGTACGACAGAGGGTTAAGTGTGTAATTAATTATAAAAGAGTAATTTGATACAATTTCAGAGAGTAATTTAATATAAATCCGAGTTATTCAAACGAAACTGTGCAATGTTCTACCACTGTACAGCTGTTCGTTTGTCGCTGGAGAGAAAAAAAATCCTTAAAGATGATTTTCTATGGTTGCTTTTGCGTGAGTTTACTCAAGGCAAGGAGGCACGAAGATCCTGTTGGAGCCTGAAGTCCCCGGGCTAGTCGCGGATCGTCCGGTCAATCTAAGCTAATTGGCCTCCATAGGTAATTACACGCAATTAGGAGTAGGCCGACCGCACCTATCTCTCTCTCAAGCTTTCGTCCATCGCGCTGTTTACCTTTCTTTTCTCTTTCTCTCTTTCTCCTATTTGGATCTTCGTGCACCTTTTACAGATTTCTCTCTTACACAACCCAAAGACGATATAAACTGATGGAAAAGGAACAACTAACTATTCGGATAAAGATGAGGAATATCAATTTGTAAAGGATACCAATACGACAAAAATAATAATAATTGGAGTATAGCTAATACTTCTAAACACATCATTGAAACACCTACCAAGTTTCCAAACTATGGAGATTTTTCAGAAACATTAGTCATGATACATGTTTTCTGGTGATATTGTTTAGTAGTTTGGGGAACGATGGTGGTTGTTGGAAAGGAGTGTATGTGTGGAGATATATGAATCACCATTTACTAAGAAATTATTCGAATAATGCAAAGTTTATAAGAGATATCAAACTCTCTTAAGGAGCAATCAAGAAGCAGTCACATTGCACGAGTTTTTCTGCGCTTCCAGTTAGTATTCGAAGAAATCTATTTCTCGTATTAATATTTATTAAAATTTGGAGATAACGTATGTAGTTGTCGTGGCTGATGGTGGAGTGTACAGTAGTGTATGGTTGGATGTGTGGAGTATGAATCCCCAAAAATACCATGCGACTGTCTGCAAGTCGCGATGGTGTGACTCCACATGTATATGCCCGCCTACAGCTCTAGTCCGATGAGATCGTCGGTAGGAGCGTCGATCGGGGCATCCCTCGACCTTGGGGGAAAGGGTAGAGTGACAAAGAGGAAGCAGGATGACAAAGAAGAAGAACGAGGAGAAACAAAGAGATCGCCGCCAGGTACACAAATTATCTGGCCACGAAAAAACAACGGAAGAGCAATTAAATAATGCTACGTCGCCACATAGTAGCGTTCTCTACCGCCCTCTGCCTCTACCGGGTGTTCTGAAGATCTTGATATTATTGTTGCAAACATTCATTGATAACATAAATCTATAAGGTAATTTGAAACAGAATCTTTTTAAAGTAATAAATCGTATTAAATCATGCAATATATAATTTTATAAAATGTATAATAAAAATTATATTTAGATATTACTTTAATCAAAACCAATTTCAATAGTTTTCATGACCTATATAACTTTTTTTTTAAATATCTAGCTTCAATTATTTGTCAGGTATTGATGTTTCAAAAACGCTAGAAAATTAATTATGTGTTTTAGTAAGTCAAAAAATATAGAAGATAATTAATATAGCGCATAACATATCGATCATTTTTTGTTGAAGAATCACCCGTTATAGCACACATCATGGCAGTATCTGAAGACACTATGTGTGGTGGTTAGTTGGCGCCGATGCATTAGAGCAACCCGACTCATTACCGCTGGCACAATTAAGGCCCAATTTCGTGGGCATAATGGCCGCCAATCTGGCCGCACAAAAAGCCCATGGTCGCTTTCAAGAGCCGGAACCATGCCGCCGTCTCTGCCTAATAACCGACAAAATTCACCGGGCGGCCTCTCCAATCTTTACAAATCTAGCTTTCTTCCCCTAATATGAGAGAAATTACAACATTGTGTTCGCAACGTAAATTTAAGACAACGAAACAAGAACGAATTGCGTGACAAAATTTCTTAATGACAGAATCCTGTCTACGACGGTATTAGAGAATGAGAATCTGTATGCATTCTTATATAGATTTATAGTACGTGTGTTGTGTTTTACGCAAATTATAAATTTAAAACCATTTGAAGAACAAATTTGTGAGATAAGGCTCGGAATCGAAAGCAAACACAAGTCAACCGCCTTCACACGGAGTGTGACCGATCTCGTGGTCGTATTTAGCCTTAGATGGAGTTTACCACCCGCTTAGAGCTGCACTTTCAAGCAACCCGACTCTGAGGAGTCGTTTACCACCAAAATTAACGTATGTTCACAGTTTCAAGAAAATCTAGAAAAACCGATTTTCCGGAGAACGACCTTAAAATCAGGATCAAATTTTTATATAATTAATTTGTTTGCGAAATTGCATAAACATAAGCGTGATACATTTGCAGCGTCTGCAACACCGCCGAAGTACTGGCAGTACTAATGTACGTGAATATGCTGATTAAGGCGAAATTTGGAAAACACGTGATAACACCAAAGGATATCGGGATCGTAACGCCTTTTAAACAACAGCAACTAGACATTAGTCATCATCTAGAAGCTATAAAGTTAAAAGGCATAACTGTGGGAACAGTTGAAACATTTCAGGGACAAGAACGAAATGTGATGATATTATCCACGGTACGATCTAAAGCCTTCGAACACAATGGTAAAGAACACATTGGTTTCTTATCCAATCCAAAGGTATGTTATTCATTACATGTACTATGAACCTGGGATCCGTTAACTGTGAGTTAATTACTCTCACATAGAATCACCTTAGCATCACCACGAATTATATGAGGAGAGATCCTCCCGAGACGCGGACCGGTCGCTATGGGCCTAGCATCCTCTGCGAGTAAGTGGCTCCTTTCAAGATAGACTTGGACGCGACGCGACACCTCGGAATAAGCGGACCCTCCCAAATACCACATTTCCTTGTGGCGGAACCGCGAGATTCGGTACTGGGCTCTTTCCTGTTCGCTCGCCGCTACTAAGGAAATCCTAATTAGTTTCTTTTCCTCCCCTTAATAATATGCTTAAATTCAACGGGTAATCTCGCCTGCTCTGAGGTTTTCAAACATACATAAAGACATCATCCCTACGACGATAATAAATATATAAAAAATCCTTTAATTGTATTTACATACATATGTACTGCATACACAAGCAAGTGTGAATCATATCTGTACAAATTTGTACAAATATCAATTTATATAATATAATAATTAGTTAGATTCATTAGAGTGTTTGTCGCACGTATATTTTTTCTACGATCTAATTTATAAGTTAAAATTTTTCAATTTAATTTCGTCAAATGTTTTAATCATTATCAAAATATTTTTTTAAAATTTGATTATGTTAAGTAATAATCTAAAATTTGATAGATCTTTTCCATTATAACGCGAAAGCACTTTTGAAGCTTAACAGTCGTGTTTCCTGCGCTCGTGAACATGCAAGCATTCGAGAATCACTGTGCTCGTTGGAAAATTCCTTTTGCCTCCAGCCCGCGTAAATCTATTGGCGGTGTGGAATCGAGAGAATCGACGACGAAATATTCGAAAACTGAGGCCACGCGGAGGAAGGGCGGAGGGTGCAACGCGGCAACGGCTTGGATCGGACAATAGCCGACAATGGGATCGCATCCGATTTTTGCATGCCAATTTCGCGCCCGGCATTGTACCGTAGACAATGCGCCAATAATTACGCTAAACGGCGACCATTCATACGCCCATTCGGGCGGATTCAAACCGGCCTTTCCGTATCCATTATAGTCGCGTGGCGCAAATAATCGCTCCGATGCGCGCCGCATCCACTTTTTCGCGGTGTGTCACACAGGTGGCATCTATCATCGATTTGATATTGCGATCGGAGCACATTTGGTTTCGAGCAGTCCCGAAAACGCAAAGTAGTCAGAATGTAACTTTTGTGCAAGCTTTTATTTTATTTTTCTCTCTTTCTCTCAACATCTCTTCGTTATTTTACTCGACTACATAAATTTTTAACAATTAAAAAAAATAGATTTTTAAAAAAGTTTTTTACCAATTTATAAATTTTCCGAATTATAAATTTACCAATTTACAGATTTTCTCAATTATTAATTATTCAAACAATAAAAAAAATTATTTGTTCTAATATTATTCGCAGCGATACATCTTCTAAGCAGGGATATTATATGAATCACCACATTAAGAAATTATTCGAATGATGCAAAGTTTATAAGAGATATCAAACTCTCTTCGGGAGCAATCAAGAAGCAGTCACATTGCACGAGTTTTTCTGCGCTTCCTGTAAATATTCGAAGAAGTTTATTTCTCGTACTAAAATTTATTAAAATGTATTTGGGGATAACGTATGTAGTTGTCGTGGCTGATGGTGGTATGGTTGGATATGTGGATGTGTATGAGTCCCCAAACATACCATGCGATTCTCTGCGGGTCACGATAGTGTGACTCCACATATGTATATATGCCCGCCTATAGCTCATGTCGTCCGACGAGATCGTCGGTGAGAGCGTTGATCGGAACAATACAAAAATATTTTGTCGTTATTATCGTTTCGTACAGTGTCTTCTTAATTTTTGTCATAATGCAAATCAATAAATTTTGCGTTGTGAGAATTTGCAGTAATTGCGATAAATAGAACTTATTCTGAATTTAAATCGTCCTCCCACATCCTCTCACATATTATGTGAATGAATTGTGCAAATAATAGTTTCACCACACCCAATGGTCCCACATTACTTATCAAACGTTTCATCAATTCGGACAAACGCAATAATCGATTTGTATTGTTTCGAGACTATTGCATGCTTTCAATTTACGCAAGCTTATTATGATCTTAGAAGATCAAAGAATCGCGAGGCAACATTATAATGTTCCAAAATATTTAGCGTAACTTATTCGTTAAGTTCAGATTTATGTCTTTTTCTTTTTCAAAAAAGCGCCCTTAAATTAAGCGCCTTGTGTCAGATTTTGAAAAATATCTCTGTAACACTCTGAAATATGCAATTATTAATGAAAAAGGATTTGTGGGCTCAAAGGATTCGGAATTAATAGAGTGTCACTTTTCCTTTAAGTTCGAGACAAGCTGTACGACAATCCTTGAGAAGCTAAAAACATATCCAAAGTACATCCTGGAACGACGTTCCTCGCGCGAGACGCGTCATCTCGTGCGTGCACGCGAGAATCGGACGCGGTTACGAAGGAGCGGGAGAGAACAGCGCGCTGTGCAAATCGGATTTCCTTTCGTTAAACTTCGTTCGTAACGGCCCTCCTCCTCTCTCCCTCGCCAACCCATCTCTCTCTCTTGAATACTCTCCCAGCCAGCCGTGCTGTCTCTCCTCGTTCGCGCATCGCACGCTTTTCTCTTTCCTCTCGCATCTCGTTAGATGCACCTCTCGCGGAGGAAGAAAGTCCACAAAGGAAGTCGGAGTGCATCCAGCTTACGGACGTTGAACGAGAAGGAGAGACGAGAGAGAGATTGCAAAGCGACGAAGCAGCGAGGAGGGAGCGAAAAAGAGAAGTCCCTTTACCCCGCTTTCACAGATCGTCGTAGAGAGAGGGGGCAGAGGTGTGAGCCGTGGTGCACAGGGCTAACCGGTCGTTTATTATGCATCGAAATGCCAGCAACGATGCCACGCGAGTGGACAGGACGTTGTAAACGCTCCGCAAAAATGAACTAACGGCCGGCGCTCTCTGAGTGATTCCGCGTCGCCTCGGGGCACCGCGCGTGTGGTGGGGCACCCGTCTTTTTCCCTCCTCGTATTCCTTCCTTCTTCAGCAAGAAGAGCAGCAAGGACGACGCGTTAAGTCCTTTTCTATTCGGCTGGAATTAGATATAATAGCCGCGCCGTTGAATCGCTTATTGTATTCGTTAAATCGGTCCTGAGAACGGCTCAGCATCTCGAGTCTGCTTGCTACGATCGAAGAACCGCGTATATAATAATCTTTAATTAATGACGATATGGCGCGTTAAGTGAAATCTAATGATTGATAGCCACATTTTTTCAAGAAAGTGGAAATAACGTAAAATATCAAAGATATCCGTTTTCAGTCTTATGCCAATCTGCATTGGCATCTCAGGCCTGATTTTACTTTTGTTGCCTTCGATAAAATCATCGATATAGAATGAAATATAAACTCGCAGTCACCCACGATAATTGTAAATTATTTTATGAATAGATTATGTTCGCGTCTCTCTGTTTACAACATTTTCAAAATCTAAATCGGTTTATTACGTACAGATGCATTTAGAGACATCACCCTTTTGATAGAACGCTCCGGAACCGTAGTCTTCCCCACGCATGAAATTGCGTTTAATAGATACAATACTACTTTAATGGAGGTATACTACAGAGTATATTTTCTGAGCACCCGCGCACCGGGTTCCATTTTTCTTTCGTTTTGGCTATACGTATCCTTCTTACTCGTGAGAGTATGCCGGGTAGTATTTTAGACGTTTCTACTGTCTGTGCGCTGTTAAACTCGGGATCGTGATAATAAAAGTAAGTGTTAGTGCGCCTCAAAGAAATTCCTATAAAAATTCACGCTAAATTCACGCAAACGAACCGTTAATTGCCTGCGATCAATTATCTCAGATTACGACAATCTTACGAAAGTACAAAAACTATGGAATGAAAACGATCAATGGTATGGTTTTACGCTTTTAAACGGGAACATTTTTCTTTCGTTCGCCAGCACGCTGTTTGCTTTCGGCTTAATGCATTATGGACAATAAGTATATTGTATTAGTTTATACGTTTGTGCAACCTTTCGCGATCACAATCCGGCACGCAGTCTTACACATATTCGTTTAATAACGAGACCAACTTGATTGGCAGTGACAGATACACGGATAGTCATTCTAATCGTGCAAGTCGACCCACGGCAACCCGATGCGAAAGATAACTGCACGCGCGCGTACGTGTGTATAGGTATATGAGAGAGGATAGGTGTGTCAATACGCGCGGTAATTACTTCGATTGCCAAGTTAAATAATTATCGCCGGGATGGGGGACCCGCTTTGTTGATTAATCAGTGACTCACCGTTCTGCAACCTTCGTTCTACGAGCTTCTGCTGACGTCACATCCTTCGCACGAATCTAAAACGCAAAAAAATTTGCATTAAACGACGATGTTGAATTCAAAAGAAGACGAAGGCTGAATAAATTTGCACGCGCGAAACGTCTCGCACGCGCACCAGATCTTTTATCTATAAATTTAATCATGCAAGAAAATAAATATATAACGCGTTCTGTGTGCACGCGAGAATTTTATAAAGAGGCAAAAGAGGATGAAGCTCTCTCTCTCTCTCTCTCTCTCTCTCTCTCTCTCTCTCTCTCTCTCTCTCTCTCTCTCTCTCTCTCTCTCTCTCTCTCTCTCTCTCTCTCTCTCTCTCTCTCTCTCTCTCTCTCTCTCTCTTTCTCCCCTCCCTCACTCTCGACGTGGACGCTTATTTATGATCGTCCATAAAATATTTATACCTTCACTTCTCGGTTAACATATTTATATTTTTAAGTATGCCTTAATTCATTTAAAAATATATATATGACTTTTTATTTAACGTGACCTAAATCTTGTTGAAAAGAATCCTCTATCTTCCTAAATATAAAATTTCTCATCTGTGTTAGTCGAGGAGTAACCTTACAACCAATGCAATTTCAGATAATTCAATTTTGTTGACGTAGATATGAAAAAAATATAACTTATAAAAACGTACTATCGTCAAGAATAAATTAATTATTACTGAGCGTATTTACATCGAATTTGAATTACCGAAATTATACCGGTTTCAACTAGAATTCAATTAAAAGGGAAAATAATATTCAGAACAAATACAAAAACGTGATATATGTTGCAACTCTTCTTGTATGACTTATATCATCTTTCTTTCAACGAGATTTATCTCGTTGCGTCTGGACGCGAGCACGAACGGGACCACTTCGATCACGAGTCCGCGCTCGCGTTCTTGCAGAAACCCCACCGCAGCTAATTACCTTACCATCGATAAAAACAATATTAATTTTCCGCGATTTATCGGTCCACACGAGCAACATGGATGCGCCTCGTATGCGTTCGTATACCGGTCGTCGCGAGAATCACAGAAGAAAAATCCGGCCGGCCGATGTAACCGTATGCGTATATCGGCGATTTAGCCGGCGGTGATTCGATGAGCGCATTCTATAATTAGTACCGGAGCACGGGGGAATTTTTATTTTCGTTTAAACTTGAACGTCCTTGCTGGCGAACATCGTTCGTCACCGGCGTATTCGCGTCGTCGTGTTCCTCTCCTCTCTTCCACCGCGAGTGCCGCTGCCTTGATGTACGATTCAACGTTGGTTTGATAATAATTATTAACGTCGAACTTATTTTTTCGCCTAGCGCCGTCCTTGTCGTTCCGCCGGAATAAGATCGTCCGCGGACGCTAATTCTCTCGCACGGCGTTCTTTGGACAGTTAAAAAAGCGAGGATTATAAATAAATTTATGGCCTGGCGCTGAGGTGCTGGCGTTATACGTTGACACCTGGCGTCTCTCTTCTTTTTAAATTTCTCGGTTTAGACGGGGGAAGGGTATCGTAAAGTATGTTAATAAGATGGTCACGAGAATCAGAGTAAAATAACTTACTTTTTAAAAGTAATACTGAGGGAAACAAGATATTATTAACAAAATAATGTATAAATAACAATATATCATAAAGCTGTTTTATTTTGTGCAAATTCGGTCCGACTTATACCCAGCGAATAAATTTCTCTTCCTGCGTCATAGTTCAGCGAGCAAGGGAGAAGAAAGAGGAAAGACGGAAGAAAGGCGGAGAAAGAATGGCGGACAATAACCTGGACGCAGTGTATTACTGAGTCTGCTTAAGTTAATTGGAAGTAAAATGAGAGAAAGGTTCAAGGAATCACAGATTCTTCTTCTGTCGCATCCTTCGCTCTTTTCTCCGCCGTTCTGTCTCGGACTTCCCCTTTTCTCCTGTCTTCGTCTTCCCGGCGTATTCTCTCACTTATTTGCGCTTCTCTGTGTTTGTTTAATCAGACACAAGGCTCAGTCTTCATTACCCGCACTAATTTATCTGGGTTGTCGTCCGACTCCTTCTGGTCTCCGCGTCTGGACGTTTTCGACCTTTGTGCGATACATACGTGAAAGACAACCGTAATGTAACAAAGAATCCGCCCCGCTTTAATTTGCGCGAGTAAATGCAAGTACGCTCCCGCGGTCCATTTTTAACATAATTACATGTGCGGCAAGAAGCTTATATTGTTCTTTAATAAAAAAGTAATATCTACAATAATTTATGATAAACTTCTAGAAGACTGTGCTTTTATGCACACGGTTTATAAAACGTTTATTATTATTTCTCAAAATATTATGCTTCCTCAACTTATATAAAATTAAACGTATAAAATGTATAATTTAAGTATTATAAAAATTTTTCTTTAAAAATCCGTTGTATAACCATCACAAATGAGAATATTAAATGAAGATTCATATCTGTCGTAAGATCTATTTCTAAATTATATAAAAGATATAAAAGAAAGATAAGATCCGAAATGAATTTTATAAGCTAAGAATTGACGAACGAAGATCCGTGACGCGTTTCGACGCGAGGGACAAAAGACATTCAAAGGATGGTGAGAGTAGTGTCGAATTGGGGACTCCTGGATATCGACGGCAATATTCGTTAAGTCCTGCTAAGACCCTGTATGCGGTGTAGTCCGTTCATTCGGATTGCCAAGTCTCGGTCCCTCCTCGCTTCTCGCCATTCTCTCCTCTCGGTCCTTCGTATCCGCTAAACGAGGACTTCGTGGAGGTGGCGATCGTTTCTTTCTCCACTGTCTTTCTCTCGCCCTGGCGAATGAGCCGCGATGCCTCCTCGGCGGAGGATCAGCGCGTCAATAGGGTGTTTGTTTAATTTGCGGATTCGTCGGCTTGTGTCTCCGTAACTCCGCAAGGGAGCTGTCTTATTCAGTGCAACTCAACCTCCGCGTGAAAAAGCGTTTCATATTTCGATGAATTTTTTCAACATTCATGCAATATTTCTATTTCATTAGTTATATGTGAAACATCTTTAAATAAAAATATTCTTGTTTATGTGTTTATATAAGTAACCATCACTCATATCTAGCCGGAGTAAAATATCCAAGATAACATTATGTCCAGGCAAGTGACATTTAATTCCACAAGAATCCAGTGTGCTTCATGTATAAAAATGAGACGATAAAATTAATGTCGATTATTATAAAGTGCGCGACATTATGAAGTAAGTCAGGGCGATTATGAGCAGACGAGTCAACGTAATTTCCGTCAATTTCCATGCACATAAATAAAGCATACGAAATCAGATTTCTAAGCGACGAAAATCCTTCGGTTGGACGAAGGATTACGCAAGGGATGATACGGTATACATATCTTGCCAGCGCAGTCGGAGAACCCTCGCGATTTCGTATCATTAAGCTCTCGCTCGCAAATGCGCAGGAAGATATTTGAAGAATCTAGAGCGTTCCTCGAAATTCCATTACAAATGTCGAGCGAGATATTTTTAGCAAATTTTCATCGGAAGAAAACGATGAAGTAGTTTCACTTAAATGTATTTTCTTGCAAAACTAGATAATGTTAAAGACTACTTTTCTAATTTTCGCTAAATAAATAATTTGAAATACAATTTAAGAAACTACACACCTAAAACTTAGCGTCCACAAATTATAATAATAAAACCTAAATTTACAATTATAATTACGCTTGGCGAGAGAATAAAACTGAAAAAATATCTATTATCAGCGGTAGAGAAAAAGGCAGAAGAGAAAGGGAGACTGAGGAGGGGGGAAAAGAGAATAGAGACCCTAGTTTCACAAGATCGCATCGCGTTATTTAAATTCATCATCCATCCGTCCTACTGCCGTTGGGATTCGTTGGATTAATTCTCAGCCCGTCCAGATCTCACTCTCATTGAGCTCGGGGTAATGGGGGTCGTTATTGCAGCGCAATGTAACGGCCCTAAGGGTCATTGTTCAACCGTTTTTGGGGTTCGAGCAATGACCAGTTCCGCCGCGCATGAGAACGGACTGAAACAAAAGCTGACAAACCTGTTGGAAACAATCGGCCACGGCTCCCCCAGCTCGGGCCAGCTTATGGCTCACGGGAGGGATGAACAGTTGGGTGACTTTTTTTTGGCCTCTAAGAGGAACACCTATTGTGCAACACTGGCAACATGTGTGCTTTCGTGTCGTCAGAACGAGATCGGCTGATCATTGCTGCGTCGTGATTTAGGAGCGTACTCATGTGTCATTTGTTAAAGAAAATTGTGTTTAACTTAACGAGATATAATCGTTTAGTAACGATGTCAATGCTTTGTCGAAAAGCATTTACAATATTAACATTGTGATAAAACAAGATTATAAATATTGTCTATTATTCAAAAGTGTATCATCTATTAAATCTAATTTTAAATCTAATAATTAATTCACACTTTTTAGCTGCTTAATTTTGAAATTGAAGCTATCTCGTCGAAAACATTGCCATACGTCATTTCCAGAAAAACTGTTTAATCAATAGCTAGTCCTGCTAGATCAGCAGCGTGGAAAATGATTAGAGGAAAGCGACGAAATCTCCAGATAGAGAACTTTATACTTATAAGAGTGTGACAGTACTACAGTCAATGCGGCATATTGCAGGGTCTTAGTTAATTTTCTTCATGGTCATCCTTCTCTGCCACCTTCCATCTCGGTCGCTCGTCGTCTTCTTCCCCTTTGCCGAAGGAGACGTTTTACACGTCGGAACCCTTTCTTTTACAGGGAAAAGTGAAGACCAAAGACAGAACGTGAGAGAGAATGGATAAAATCATAACCGAGACCGAGCGCGCACGAAAGAGCGTGCGGAAGGCGAAAGAACGGAATGACGGTTGTCGAGGCGCGCAACGCCGATAAATTATACGACGATCTCTCGCAAAAATATCCCTTTGACACCGTGCCATTTTCTAATCATCGCAATACGTATAAAGTCGCGGCCAATCTGTCTAATCCGACAACATTAAGAAACGCAAGTGCTTCTCTCTCATCCTTTCTCTCTCTTATCCTTTTCTCCGTCCTTTCCTCCTTCCCATCCCTCACTTCCCTCAACTTCCCTCGCGCTGGTCTTCTCGCTTTTTCCTATCGCAGTGGGAGCTCGGGGAGGGTGCCGTGGCTAAGACGACCATGAAGGAATAGAGGAACGGCGGAAGGTGGCGGTCGAGGGAGAGTACAGGAAAGAGGGCGGGAGAGCGCGGGGCAGGGTTGGTCAGTGCTCCTTACTTAGAGGGTGGCGAGTCTGTTCTTAATTAACGCTCGCCTCTTTTGCTGCACACCCCCTCGCCACCGTGCTCCCGTAATGAGGCTCCTCGGGTGCGGGCGAGTGTGTGCGCGCGACCGTGTACATACTGGGCCATCCGCGACGGTGTGGGTGACCTAGATGAGACGCGCCCCCGTCTAGCTAATTCTTTTCTTCCGCGCTGACCACTAAAGTAAGTAGATGGCCACGTACGGAGGAGCCAGGCGCGTTCGTGTGCGTGCGGCATACGCGCGCGAGTGAAACTACGTGCGAGAGAAGCCACGTACATGTTACGCGTGTATGGGTGTATGTACGCGTATATATAGATGTATATAGTTATATACGAGCAAACGCGCGTGTGGCCATATTCCGTTGCCGTAGCACCACGGCCCAGACTCTCGGCCTGCGAGAGTTACGCGGACGTAACTGCGGGTCTTAACCCCGCCGTGTACCGCCACATTGCTCTGCCGCCGCCGTTGCTGTTGTTGGATGCTGCGTTGGTGTGTTGCCATTGCCGCAGCTACGGTGACTTCGCCCGGCGTCCACTTTCGCGATATACCTCGCGAATTAGCCGCGGCGCCGGCGCGCTGCCGAGCCATAATTACTTCGGCGAAAATATTTCGGCGCGCGCGGTACAACGCACGAGCTAATGAGTCCGGTAATAGCCGCGGTCTCGACTGTCGAACGGCGGAGATCGGATGGAAGTCACGTGCGCGATTAATGAGACGTAAGGAAAAGTGGAAATGCCTTGAAAAACTTTCGTACGCGGATTCGATACACGTCGAGTCTCGCGTTCAGAAGCGAACGCGAGAGAAGTTACCGCGCGTGGAGGGGCTTCGTCGTTGCGCACTGCCCGCGCAGTCTTTAACCGTGAAACTTCGTCGTCGGTTTCGCACGGCGAACGGGAGCCGGCTACCGTTCGAAGCGCAGGGAAAAGACGTCCGTACGGATCGACTGGCCCATTCTTCAGGCACATCCTGGGTCGGCCCCCTTCCACCAACCCCGCCCCCGCCGCGATGATTTTTCTCTCTCTCTCTCTCTCTCCTTCTCTCTCCTAGCGGAGCGCCGTGCGGATAACAGCAATTAAGTCTTCCCGTTAATAGAGACGATTGTGATTAATTATCGGATTTAATGACCGGCTACTTGTACTTGTAAATATAGATGGCACGGGACGCGCATGTTGGTTACACCGTAAAAATTAGAGACCATGAATCCTCGGGAGCCCTCCTCCCGCCTTCGCCCGTCCATCGCTACTTCTTCGTCCTCGTGTGTCACCGGTACGCCTTGTGCGCCCGCCAGAGAGAAACGGCCCTGTCACAGTCCGCTGAATTTTTAACCGGCAATCAAGCAGGGCTGTGGGACCGGCCGGTTTCATATCGTAACGAACGTAAACCTGGCACAGGCGCTCGGTGCGTATCGCGCCGAAGCCAATCGGTTATCCAGAGATTGATACGCATTCGATATCCCCAACTACATCGAGAGACTACTTTATGTACAGAATATTCCAAATCTCCCGCATTTTCTTTCATATATGGAATTCTTGAATCAACTTGAAACAGATAATTCTCAACAAGATTTCAGAAGGCAACGATAACTTTCTTTTAATTGCATAAGCTACGTCAAACAAACAAAAAACATGTCTTTGCATTTTGTATAACTTCGAGTGAATTTTACCTGAAAATCTAAACACGATTTAAATACAAAATCAAATTTAACAATAAAATCTAACATGATATTAAACGCAATCTGTAATTATAGTTCGCTATAAGATATAGAACTTCTTACGTAAAATAGCAACAGAAATAAGCGAAGTAATATCTCTTATTTCAATAATATACATCGCCTCGTGCATATTGCATTGTGTAAACCACGAGATACCGGTGTGGGAGTGCATGAGCTCACGTGCTGAAATTAACTCCGGCCCCACTGCTTTTAAAAATAATTGGTAATTATCGACATTATTAATAGTTTCGCCTGGCTCCGCGCCGACACCATGTGCGCCAACGTACGCCACGTTAAAATAATATCTTCGTTTCAATTACTCTCGCAATGTTAATGTAAGTATGTCAAACGTTTATCTCAAGCGAGCAAATTGTATTACAAATGCCGCAAATTATTTCTCTCGCATATGATTACCACTTGGTCCCTTTTGCAATTTTATAGATCTTGCTAAAACGACCGATTTAGCAACTGACATATTTCATTTAATTCTCCGTCATATTGTTACGCTGTTCATCAGTCTTTCTATTTTGACTGATATTATAATAATTATCCGCGATTACTAAATTAATGGTTTTCGGAATTGCCTGTGCCATTGTCGAAGGTGAAACGTGTTCGTGAATTTGCTTAAGCAATTACAAAATCCATACGTTCCAAGGCACGCAGACACGTACATACCCTGTAATACACACGCGCGTGAGCTCTTTTGTGCCCATTGTAACAGAGGCAATGATTTATCGTCGTGCAACAACGTGCGTAGAAGTTTCCACGGAGAGAAAACGAACGGTTGTTAACGACTCGACGTTCGAATACCGTCGACTTCGTCGAAGCGCGCCGCGCTTTTTTCCTCGGGGCTAGAAGGCGATTCGTTCATCGAAGTATCGATTGGTTCGTATAATAATTACCTCTCCCGCATTAGGGGCAGCTACCCCCTCCGTGGCAAACGAGCCCCGCAGTCTTCTACTAGACTAGACTCAACCACGAATAAAGGGAAGGGTGGCGGGTGGTGTATCGAAGGACGATCGCGGCCGCTCAGGGATAGCTGCTCCGCTCGCCGTCCAATCCTTCGTTGGCCGCGTTAATTAATTATTTACCCGAATCGCGAATAAATATTTGCCGATTATGATGAGGCGGGACCGGGCACGTCCGGGGATTCCTGGGAATCGCGGCATCGATCGTACCGGGTAACCAATCGGCAGTTCCTAAGAAACGCTCGCGACCTTTTACATGGGCGGAACTTAACTCGCCGAGCAACATTCTAACGACGCTCGGAGGCGCCGTAAGTGGAAATAAGGTTTACCGGCAGGTCTCGAGGCACTATCTCGAAAGAATGTATCCTGAAACACGCGCGTCCGAAAATACGGCGCGTGATCGATCGATTAACGGAAATCGCTTGGCGCGGAACTCGAATTCGGTGCACGTACATACGCGTGTCCACGAGTGTGTGCGGCATTCTGCGCGGCGCGGCGACACAAACGCAATCCTCGTATTTCATAGAGACAGAAGCGGCATATTAGTAATTTCGCGTTGCGCCACAGAGCGTGTATTCGCGGCCTTAAAATTAGCTTTGCTCTTGATTCGCATTAGAATGTAGCCTGGCCAAACAATATTACGTATAAACTCGCTTGTCACGCACGGCGGTTTCCGCAATTTATTATAAAGCCTACACACACACGCACACACAACGGTGTGTCCTAATGCAGAAAAAAAAATGCATTCATCATGCAACTTAATAAAATGACACGCTAGTGTCTACCGCGGATTATCCGTAGCTGCACTTAATTTAGCATCTATACAACTCATGTATATGACAGTTAGGCGTAGGAGAGAAATACTGATTCACGCGGTTTAAGTTTAACAAACTACAAACGTTCCTGCGCAAAATCTGTAACTTAAATTGTGTGCGTGTGTGAAATAAATTTTTCTTAAAATTAATCAGCAGGAACGTTTTCATTGTCTGTGCATTATACTATCCTGAAACTTGACTTGCACGAGTGCTTTCGTTATCGACGTTAAAATCCGCGCAATTAGACTTTCCCCGGACCTCTTCCCAAGGAAAAATCTCGCGGTCTCTCGAAGATAGATGCCGTCCAGACTCGGACGCCGAAGTATTCCGTGGAAGTCACTCTGGGCGGACAGACGTGGATGCGTAGCGTCATCATGACTGGTAATGAGCGCAGCGCGAATGCGAGAACGGCGCGATACGACTCCGTGTAGCTCTCGACTCTGTGATTCGCGAGCGTACAGCCGCGCTTTCGCCTCGGCCTGTCGGTCGAGATGGGTGGGTGGCTGATGGCGGCGGCGTTCGGGTATTTCTGTATCTAATTATAATCTTCGGGCGAGGGAGCGAGGCAATCGCCTAAAATTAGAGCATATAGTCTACGCGCGCCGCCCGCTATTTTATATTTCACCGTCCCTTTCGCACCGAAACGGAGCGCGCGACTCTTCTCTCGCTCGCGCGCGACTCATCGCTCTTCACCCCCTGCGCTCCCCCGTGTCGCGTCTCATTCCACTCATCCTAGTAGCCGTTTTATCGCCTACTTTCGTCTCCTCATGTCGAGCTGAGTATCGCCGGTTCCCCGGATTATATCCCGGTTTGCGTCTCGGGTTCGACGCATCCCGCGTGCAATTCATTTACGGAACCGTCAAAAATGAATGCGGTGTGAATTTAATAAGTTATGCGACATCGGGATGGAACGTTTCACCACATCGCGTAGAAACGCTCGTGTTATCTTCGTGTCGAAACTGCGACGCAATAATTCCCGATACTACGGCCGAATTTGTTTAGCTCGCATTGATGTCTAATTAGCTGTTGGCACGGATTCAAGTCTGCGCAGAGGTTTCATTTACGTTTGACGGTTCACGACGGCGAAAGAAAAAGAGAGGACTGGCCGAGGCTCTCGGTGAGATTCGGCTTTCATCGGGCGATTTCAGCCCAGCCAGACCGACTCTCAAGCCTTCGCACCAATGTCAGTCAACATTAACTTTGATTAACTAAATTCTCTTTCCTAGTCCCGTATACTCGATATTCTAGATTCCTTTGCCTTTCATCTAATAATTCTTTGATCAATTTAAAATCAAGCTTTTCTTAATAAAAACTTGATCATATTTTTTACCACTTTTTAATATTTAACTTTAATAACTTTTAATTTAAATATTTATTACATAAAAAGTAAAGATAGAGATTTTATAATCCATTTTTCCAAATTTATTATATGAGAAATTCTAGATTCTAGATATCACATTGATTAAACCTAGAATTAGTAAAATTACAACAACTATAATCCAAATGAGACAGCAAATCGTTGAAACAGGATTAATTAACTTAGACTCGTCGGTGCGAGTCGATCTTAAAATCAATGATCGTTTCACTTCGCGATATCGAGGCCGTGCCTCGGGCAGCTCGATTGAAACGATCAGGTAACGCGAATGCCCTTAAGCTCGTGCCGCGCATACACAGCGAGGCTTTAATTTCTTTCCTCTTAATGGGCTTTTTCGCCCGAGCTAAAGAGCGAACACGTAGGATTAAACGGCGCGCAATAGATGGGCGGCCGTAGAAAGGGGCGACCGCGAGAGAGCGACGCCAGCAAAAAATAGATTAATCAAAAGAAAATGCAATGGGAATTTATTCTGCAAAATTACGAATTCCTATTTCGCCAAACTGATAAAGAAGTCTGAACTCCGTTTGAACTCTTTCGCGATAAAATAACCGGAAATTAAATTTATTAATCAGAACTGTATTCCGATAAAATGTAATCTTCTTTCTTGTGAACCGAAACAGCAAACAGCGCACTCAAACGGCATACATATTTTTTTATTATATTTAATTACATTTTTCTGATTCAGTCTATAGAAGTAATTAAAATGACAAAAGCAGAAATACGATCCTATAGAAAGAACTCATGTCAATCCTTTTTCATTCATCCTGTTTTAGAACAGACGTCGATAGGGAGAATAGAGCCCCAAGAAGGGAGATAGGAAAAATAATGACTCGTAGTGAGGCAACGACACGAACGACAGCGATGATTGGCCACCACGAAAGAATAATCGAAATAATGACAGGTTTGCACCGACAACCCTCTCGGAAGACTCGAAAAGAGTCGACAGGGTAGAATGGTGGGATGAAAAACACGAGACCATTGCTTGCTTTGCCCGGTTAATTGTCCTCTGGCGTGTCGATGAATGTATCCCTGAGTCGGTCACACGCAAATGTTATTACAAGGAGTATAAACAAAGAAAATCTCTCTCTACCTGCACGAATAGATTTGAGTAATGAGGCGCAAGACCGCATCCTCTCACACGACAGGTTATAAGTCCTTTAATTTAAACGCGAACGCATCGATTACTGAAGTTAATTCTTCGAGAGGACGTCTCGAGTGTGTAGTGTGTAACATCAAGATAAGTATTTTTCAGCTGCTGTGTAAAATAATATCATTCGTTATTATCTATTCTTTAAATTAATAAAATTGTCCTCCCCTTGACAGTTTTAAAAATCAGAAATAATTCTCTG
The DNA here is from genome assembly GCF_030848795.1 of Temnothorax nylanderi. NCBI lineage: Eukaryota > Metazoa > Arthropoda > Insecta > Hymenoptera > Formicidae > Temnothorax > Temnothorax nylanderi. Next base: position 448,500 of record NW_027249128.1, read on the forward strand.
GTTATTTTTTAGAGTGGCCAAGCTAACACGCGTAACATATCTGGAAAAAAATACAGAGGTTTTTTGGTAGTATAATTTTTTCGTGTATATAAATGACATAAATAACGTATATATATTTAGAGCGAGATTTAGCGCTATTTTGTTATTTTTTTCTTACTCGATTGCAAAAAGCCAGTATTTAATCTACTTTCCGTAGAATTTGCAGCTTTGCGAGTCAATTGCCGGCTCAAAAAGTTGGCATAATCTAACGCGATCATGAAGAGCCCAGATCGAGCCTCGACACCGAGGAAGATCGCCGGGCACGCGGATAATAATCGCTGATTGCCGCCGATCGCGAAAGTTGTTCCGCGGGTTTTATGGGAAAATCGGCTGACACGTGACGATCACTGGACGATCGACAGCCGACTCGCTGGTACGTGACTTCGATCCTTAATCGTGACGGACCTAGGAAAGAGGGAGACGGGAAGAAAACACGGAGGAAACAGAACTATAATCCGCTGGGACTTGGATGCGGACTCACGGCATCGATCTCGTATCTTTAAAGATGTAAATGTAAGGTGACGTAACGTATAATCTCTCGTGGAAGTTGAATTAAATCTAATTCCAGCATACAGATAATATAAAAATTCTCCTGCACATCGCTATAATATCTTATTTACAACATTCAATCTTATTTTCTCTTTCCCAGAATTACATCTATTACAATACAGTATAGTCGTTAAAGATCATACGGTGCAAAGTATCGTACATATTACAATATTACAAATGAAGCAAAACATACAGGCACGTGTAACAATGATAATCAATTACAAAGGAGCATAATGAAACAGACAAAGCGACGCAAACGTATTTATTAAAGTGTGCAAGATCATACATAAAACGCAAAATAAAAAAACGCAATAACATTCACAATTTAATATCAACTGTTATTGAAATTGTACTCAAGCAGTATAAAGAAGATACACTACTATGTAATGAGATCGGAGTCTCGTGTGAAAACTTAATTAACATTTACTTAATTAACGATCTTAATAATGCAATTCGATATTATTACTTACATCGTATATCGAATCTACATAAAATCACTAACGTAACCCAATTTCTTGATAGCGTGCCGATTTCACTGAGCAGTAGCGTATATCCTTCACGGGCTTCAAGTCGAATGCTACAGATACATCAAAAAATTCATCGCACACGCACGCAACACGCAGAGATGAGCGCGAAAATAGACGATGTCTCGCGAGTTTTTCGCGAGGAAGCAATTGAATCGCGGATCGAAATGGTGGACAGATGATTCTCCCAAGAGACCTCGTAGAATTTCTGATTTCACGCGAAGCCGCGCGCGTCCGCTCTAAGCCATAAGAGCATCGTTAAGATTATATTTAGACATCGTAAAAGAAAATATGCGCCCGTTGGAGCCAAGTCGCTCATTACGCGAGACAGCATTAACGCGGTCGGTGCAACCAGGGAGTTCTGAGCATCATACACTCGTGTCGAAATGTATGTATATACGGTGAGCAATCTACGCAGCGCAATCTCGATATCCCCCGCGCCTGGCACTCGGAATTTATTTCCTCGCCCGAAAACCGCCGCAAATTTATTGGAAATAAATTGGGAATAATTGTCCGCCAGAACTTCCCGCGTTGCTTTTAGCTGAAATTCTGCTTTGTGCATGTTATATCAACGAGACAGTAAGCTGTCTTTGAATCACTGCACGAGATGTGTGCCAGATTGTAATTTCTGTTAAACGGTTTAAAATAAAAATGTTAATAATTTCTCTGTCTCCATATTAAAATTCCAATTTTAATTCTAATAGTTCTAGTCCTCACATCTGTATGGAATAATAAATGGATAATTCTTACAATTAAATTCCAAAATAAAATCTCGAGGCAAACTTTAAAAATTAATATAACATTCATATCATCATATTTATTCTCAAAGTTTGAACGAAATATTTTTATATAGTGCTAAGTAATTAAAAAATTAATAAAGAAAGGCCGATAATCAAGGCATCAATGCAACTGCTGGCGTTCCACTTGAAATGAATGATGCATGTTTTGTGAAGCGTCGCGATTCTCTACGAACGTACCGTATTACCGCGACTTCCGGTGACCGTGACGAACTTCTCGAAATTTTCTCGTTGCATATGGCCAGTTCGCAGCGGAGTCCTTGAAAACGTCACGATTCTTCCTTCTATTCGAGAATTTCTAGGTCAATGCTGCCTAGTATCGTTGTCGCGGTGCACATCGACGACCGCGTATAACTGAAAATTCGGTGCCGTTTACGAATAGAATTTTCGCTCGCCAAACGAAAACTAGTCAAAACACGAACGTCAAAGATATTTTTCTTCTCGATACATTTTTAGGCATTTTGATGAGCACGTTTAGGGAAACATACGATCGATTACGTTTTCATAAACGATCAGGTTTACGTATCGTCCTTCTCGTTCTTGTTCGCTTAACGGCCTTCGCGAATCGATATATACATGACGACCTAGAGGGTTTATCGTCGCTCGAGAGAGTGGTCATTACGGAATTCTGCCTCGAAGCGTAATCAACGGTATCAATCGATCTGTTCGTGACGTAATCACGAGTCCGAGCATTTGAAGATCGTATCGGGGAATAGAGTTCTCCATTAACAAATAACGCAAAAAGCACGCCGCAATTCCTCACACGGCTCCAAGGAATTCGCGGGCGAAAGAGAGAGAGAGAGAGAGAGAGAGAGAGAGAAGAAGAGAGAAACCTCGATCGAACAGTTGGCGCAGTGAGAGAGAGGGAGAATAATAGCGAGTAGTGTCGTCGACTGTAAACAACGTCTTTCTAAATCTTGCCGGCGCAATTTCGAGAGGTCCTACTTACTATAATAATTAAATATTAATGCAAAAAGTAAAATCGGTGATATTCTATTTTTTATCTGTTGTGTTAATTAGACGATTAACAAATTTTTTTAACAGAGACCAAAGTATACAAATATTTTTCAAATGTAAGTATACTGCTTTTTTTATCATAAAATTTATACGTAAAGCGAACAGCGACAGAAAGCGCTCTTTGCCAGACAATATTATTCGCAGGAACGCGAGTAGTCGCGAGAGACCGCCGCCGAAATCAGTCCTGAGTGCCTTCTAAGGGGGTTGGTCGTGGAAAATCGCGAAGGGCGGGTCGCGGATGAAACCGGGGACGACGCGAGGGTGGAGGCGGACGGTCGGTGAAAACGCGGTATGCAAAGCAGGCGGCGAATTTGAACGGTCTTGCGCAGAACGAATAGCCTCACCTCGTGCTATCCGAGTGCCTCGAGACTCCCTCTCTCTGTTTCACCCCTTGCTCTCTCTCTCTCCCTCTATCTATCTATCTTCCCCCACCCCCTCCCCCGCTCCGATACACACACAAACGCACACAGGCTAACACAGCCGCGCGCGTGCAATACATTCATATTCGCGGGATCTCTTTTGGTAGTGGTGGATGCGCCGCTGTACGCGCGCGCAACACACATACATACACATCTATATGCTTTTCTCGCAACTCCGCGGTAGTGCGCGACAAGGACGGAAACACACATATACACACAGTCGCGCTCTTCTCTCTCTCTGTCCCCCTCGCGATTCCTACTTCGTCTCAGCCGCGAGCGTGATACACGTGCATGCGGCAGCGGCGGCGGCGGCGCGCGGCGGTAGTGGCGATCGCGTATCCTCGCGAGAGAAGTGAGAACGCCGTCGTTTGATGGTAATCCTCGGGGCGGCCGGGAGTTACCGCCAACGTCGCCCGCGTGAGTTGTGGTATCGCGTCGCGACGCGATACAGGACGTCGCCGTCGTCGTTGACGGCGTCGACGTGGTGCGTCGTCGTCGTCGTCGTCGTGACGATCCCGCGACACGTTTTCCACTCCGAATCGAGTAAAATGGCTGCTCTCGCCGCTCCGGCGCGCCCGAGCTTACTGGCTTGCCTCCCTTCGTTTGGGTCCCCACACAGAGGCTGCCACACGCGTGCCGCCGCGTGTGTGGGTGCACATAGACGTCACGTACGAGCGGGGGAGCGTACACGCGCATGCACACACCGTGCTGCGACGACGCCCGCCAGATAGGAAGCCGGCGGCGTGTATGTGCTCTCTCTTTCTGTATGTACGGCTGTTTGCCTGCGACACACGCGTGTGGAACGCTCGATGCGAAAGCGGGCGAACGCACGCATACGCGTAAAAGCCACGCTCTCGCCCTCGCCCCCGCCAATTTAGCGCGCGCACGTGTCCACGCGCAGAACAGCTGAGCGTGAGGGAAAACTTCGAACTTACAAGCCGTTCGAATCGAGACGCGGCTGAGTCGAAAACTGACCGAGTCACTTTTATCGAATTTTCGCATGACAGAGGCAGCTGCAAATCTCGACCATTAAATTTTTGTCGATTTCGAATGTGTCATCATCTGTCATCAATGGCAGACCTAACGTACAGCTGTATATGTTTTTCTTTCTGATCTTTGCATCATCTCTGGTGTATTTAATGCAGAACACTTTCGCAAAGTCATTTTCCTGTGATCTTAAACGTGAGTCAGAATATATGTAATTTTTTTAGTAGATATAAATTTGCGAGTATAAATTCGAGAAATAATCTTTCGCGTGTAAAATGATCAATATCAAATATGTTTCAACTCTTCATAATTGCGGATGTGCATTCACTGTCAAACTTCCTAGTCCAATTTAGTAAAATCGTATAACATGAGTTGCTATATAACAGTTCCGACAGCATCACGCGTGATCGTTAGGTACATCGCGCAAAAACTAAGTGGACAGATTAACTAGGATATGCTCGTTTTGAACGAAAGATTCTCGCACGTAAGGATCGATGGGAGATAGTACGAGAGATGGAAAAAGATACGCGCACTCTCTTTTATGACGTCTCGTAGTTGGAGATCCCGGAGATCGCGACAGGCAGAAAGTGCGACTGCAGTCACCGGAGTCGCTTGCTTTTCTGCATTCTTACGGCATACCGTAGCGCGGGCATTATGAATATGCAAATCGGCGAACAAGGATAACGGGTGCGTTGACCAGCGCGTTTAGTAGACGCTGGCTTTCCTATCGCCACGCCGACGACGCGTAACGGTCCGCTCCGCAAAGATCGATCAGTGATGATTTTCGTTTCGGCGACGAGCGTCGCGAGGGAGAAAACCACAGCCGTATCGACATCGATCGGCATTCAGCGAGATCGTTACGATCTCGGTAACATCTCGCACGATTCGTTAAAGTTAATTGGGCCTGACAAATCGCGCGTCGCCGAACACTTGTCATAAAAAAAAAAGGAAAAATATTCTAATCGGCTCGCATTGAAGTAGAAAAAGCGATTACAGTTACACCATCGCTCGCCCGTTGGAATGCGCCGTTCCGATTGAGTGGGCGATGGTCTTGGCTCTCAGAGCGTGACGCTTCAGAAACGCACATAGCAAATTTAATCGCGCGTTTATCGTTGATAAATCGAATTATTACTGCAGTTTTATAATAATGCTAGAATACCAACCGAGTGTATCAAGGTATACTCTTAATAACTGATGGTTAATAACATGTACGTGTGTATATGTCAAAATATTATTGATCAGAAATATTCCGTTATTCCTGATTAATCTAAAAATAGCGTTCCTAATAAACGGATAGATTACATCACATATTTTTGGTTGCGCATATTGTTGGTCGCATCTTTGGATTATCAGTCAATGTGTAAATTTTTCTTCCGTTTATAACGGAAAATATGCGCGAGTCGAGGATTTCGCATACTTTCCACTGTGACCGCACTTTTCCACTTTCAGCAAAACACTTGGACATTCGCCAACATCGCCGCCGACTCGTAAACATAATATCAAAGATTAATTTCGCACTTGGACGCGGTAAAAAATTGCGGTCGGCCGAGCTCTTCCTCCTCTACAATTTGATCGTTTATCACGATCAATTAAATTTCCTGCGCGGCGACGATAATTGACCGACGCCATCACCCTTGTACGGAGATAATCTCCGTCGCAAGTGCCGATAAATGGCGGATTCGCGTGAACGCGAGCGTAGTCTCTGTACCGTGCTATCATTATTTTACGAGATACGTTTTAAGCGTAATAAATTCTATTGTGCTCTCTCTCTTTTTCTCTCTCTCTTTTTCCCCCTCCCCCTTACATGTGCCGATTCTTTCGCACCCACGCAAACGCACGTCCGATATGTTTCCTCGAAAGGAAACCGATCCCAATCTGCAAACAGACTTTTACGATAAATACCACGAATAATAAATCGCGTGCACACGTACGTGTAACAAAAGATAGGACGTAAGTTAACAAAATATGTATATCATAAATATTGTATGAATCAGTAGATATCCGTTCTATTAGCATTAGACATTCTGAATTCACTGTTTTACGGGATGTAAAAGTTTCTCTAATATTCATTAACTATTTAGGGAAAACTAATAAACCTACACGTCATATTAATTTTAATAGAATGCTTGAAAATAAATGTGTAGTACTTTTAAAATAAACAAATCCAATAATTACAATCACGATTTATTGAAATAAAATCCGTATAGGAACTAAGTGGACGCTTTACAACTTTACCTACTAATTTATATTATTTCTGATTTTAAAATTCAAACTGCTTGCAAAAAAGATTCGTATAATTACTCTCGTATTAACTGCTTAACCGTAATGACATTATCTAATTAAATATTAATGCGTGCAAGTTTTAAACACACATAAATAGAATAGCAGACTATGATGTCCTTTTTATAACATAAAAGAAGCGAAAATGTATGTGATTAGACCAATCAGTCTTCCTGTGCATTTCTTTTGCATCGTGACACTTGCAACAAGTTCGATATCGTAATGATGTCGATGCGATCGTGAACACGCATGATTATAAAAATCAATATTTTCCATATGTCTCACAGGTTTTTCTTAGTCGTCGAGGATCGAGCACGTTAATGCCATTTTCGCACATATGGTCTCAAATAATCAGGTTAATTCGGTTCTACTTTCCTTCGATTCTACTTACTTCGGATCACTTTAATTGATCTTTTATAGCGTATAGAAATAAATTGTGTTTCAGGACATGTGATTTTATCGATTTAAATCGTCCGATTTAATAATAGTGCATGTCACGCTCTGCAGCGTCGACGATTTATATGGGATGGGAACGCATTTTGTTTATAAAGGGGGAGGGATATCTGTTTAACTTAAAATAAATTAGAAAATTTGAGGCATATGCAAGAACGCTGGTTATTAATCTTTCTAAATAGCATCTGTCACCGTTTACTCTGGACGGGTTTTCTTAAGAATATGTTTATATATTATTATGTGCCGTAGGATTTCTACGGTTAGAAACGTCGGTACACCAATTAGCCGTAATGACGTGTTTCTACGATCGACGATTTCTACTCCTTCATGCTGATTTCTCACGTTAAGTATGCGCGTTAGGTACAAACTGACGATGGCCTCCGATTAGGATCCTATAATTTCTCTTTCGATCTACCTCATGTACATGCTGCTGTATACATACATACATACATATGTACATACATACATGTATGTGTATATACATGCAGAATATCTTTTGTTATGCAACATGCGAAGGCATTTAAGTACCAAAAAAAGTAAATAAATAAATAAATAAGATATCTATATAATCATATCCGCTTGCTGTATATATATATATATATATATATTCATGTAACAATTTAAATCAATATCTTTTACGTTTCACGAGAAATTTATAACAATTGCTTGATGTGTGCATCGTCATTTCTATAATCACAAGAAATTCTTCACCTACTCATGAGAATTAATGACGAATAGATTAAAACGTATGAAGTTCGTTATACGTTTTTAGATTGTATTTGTAGATCTTGTAAGATCCTTTCAGAGAAATTTGCGCAAGATTACTCCTATTGTGGCGGCCATTATCGCGATCATTACTTTAATCAGATTTTTCCGCAAAATGCTATCTCTTGAGAAATTGCAGACGCTCGTCCACGCGGCGAACGAGTTCGGAGGTATTATGAAATAAATCTCGTTATTGCTTGGCCGAGGAAGAAAAGCGGGCGGTCAGTTTTAATTAAAGAACTCGAGGCGTCAGCTGCTCCTTGCCAACGGCTCTCCGGTTTCCCTTCCATCCCCCTTTTTTTTCTATCTGTGCATTGCGACCGATATCGTCTACGTATACGTCATAAAACTTGCGGAGTTGATGAAAAAAGATGGTGTCTCCTAGGGAATGATAATCCCTCGTATACTCGTGCACCCTTTTGACAGTCTCTTTGATTGCCAAACGTATTCTGCTAGAAAGAATTGCTTATTTGACAAAGATAATTAAATGTAATAAATGAAAAAGTGCCCTGCCATCTTTCCAATTCATCAATTAAACGTGTTAAAACATATATTATTGAGACTAAAGTATAAACGTAAAGTAAAATTAAAGACTATTTAAGTTCATTCGTGAAACGTGTCATGGATTTCAATCAGATATTGAGAGTTACTCAACATCCATTTTTTTTTTAATTCAAAATCGCAAGACAGTCGAGGGTAGAATTTCTACGTTCAGAACGCGAGACAAATATAAAGCCAAAGAGTAAAGGAAAAGGGCGCGCTGTTTATCAATTTAAATATCAGCGCAATTTTCAGCGTTTGAAGTTCCTGTGTTAGTATCTTATGTGGACACAGGGGGAAGAGCGCAATATGAATTTACAGGGAAAGGTTTACTCGCGATTACACGCGCCTCCGGGGCCGGTGCCTTTATCATTCGAGCGAATGCACTATATGCCGAAGCGTGTGTGCTACATCATAGATGCAACGTTTTATGGGTCGTACAGGGTGACCTTACGAGGCGGGCACGATGAATTCCGCGAGACCCCCGCCCGCGCCGAGGAGATGATATAATCCGTTAAAACGCGAAGAGCGGCGACTTCGAGTAACCAAACATCGCGAAATCCAATAAAGTGCCGCGCTTGACGAAATAATGGTAGACCACTGGCACGGCGAGCAGACGTAATTGACTCGGTAATGACGAGGTAAACGGACAGTTCTATTAAGCGCCCCGGCTACGTGCTCGGCCGCGTGCGCGATGCATACCGGCACGTAACCGATCGCGGACGCAGAACTAATCGCTTTCACATTTCGCAAATGCGACATCGCGCAAATGTCATCGCGACCAACGTTCGATTTGTACTTTGATGACAATTAATAATTTCTTCCTCGTCGCCGAATTCCGTATCACGTATTGTACGCGAAACGCGGGTTCGTAAAAACTAGAGTAGAACCAGACGGCGCATCACTTTGTGGAAAATGTCTCGTCTCTGCGTGTATTTTTTATTAGACAGATTGTCAAAACAATCCATTTTTTAACCATTCATTTACAGTCATATTTGTGGCTAAATATAAGAGTATCTTGAAAGATTAATTATAAATTGTCAATTTCTGTTAGAAGATATGGTATAATATATAGAAAAAAAACTTTACTTTTCTACATACAACAAAAGATATATTTTATAACTTACGTAAAATAATAATTATAGCTTTTATATTTATGAAATTGTGACACAGAAATTAATGCATATAAAGCTGGAATATTTTATTTTGCAGAAACTTAAAATATATCACAATTATATTATTTAAATATATCGGTAAAATTGCTGGCTTCCTAGGCAGATCTTTCGATTTGATTCGTTTTGCTCATCGTATTGATGTTATTTTCTGATACAGTTTAATAGATTCATACAAAAAAGATATACGTTAGATTAACATAAATTAGCATAGAAAATGCTATCTGCGTATTATTAAGCGAAATCATATACCTAGTCATTAATCATCGATTATAACAGCATCAACATGAGTAAACATCTCTTGGACTAATTAACTTGCTTCTGCGCGGTAATTCAAACGTAGAATAAAATCACAATAAACGTAAAAGAAGTTATCGTGTCAGGAAATAATCAGCAGATGACATTTTAATCATATACTTGCTGCTAACACTTTATATTTTTTTAAATAAGGAAAAGCAATGATAATTATGTACAACTATCTCTCTCTTTCTCTCTACTTCCTTCTTTCTTTCTTTAAGTCGGTATATTTTAAAGAATAAATCACAAATGTGCAGGGAAAAAGAAAATTCGAAAAAACCATATAATTAGCGAATTTAATTCAACAATATCACACATTGCATTAGACGCTGTAAAATTTCAACGACTAAATTTCAACGACATTGCACGAAAGTACAACGCAAACTATTAGACCGCGCAAAATTAACGGCAAGGTGGAAAGCTGAAGTTGTGTCCCCGAGACAGCGAGAAAATCCTAATGAACACCGGCCAGCCAGCCACCAACGAGCGAGGCTAGCATCTCCGTGTCTCATTAGCGATCTTTAATTTTCCAAAGCGAGTCTTCCCGGGCCATTCGGAAGCAGTTGCCACGCGGCGTTGTCAGCGGTGAGAAGCAAGAAAGAAGAGAAGAAGAGAAAAAGACGAAAAAAAAAGAAGAAATGAGGAAAGTGGTAAGGAACAACGAAAGAGAAGGAAAGACGGGGAAGGGGGAGAGCAAAGACAGCGGCGTCGGACAACGGCAAACAGCAACGGCAGCACGACTCGCGGTGGCTCGCGCGCCATTGTTCCCTCCCGGGTTCTTTATTTCTCTTCCTTCTCATCCTTCCTCCTCTTCCTCTTTTCTAGACGCGCGAGCGAGAGGCGCGCACCGTGGGCTTTATTGTGTTTGAGCTCGACGCTTCGCTCTTTTGTTTTGTTTCGCGCGCCATTAGAGGGGCTAATTGCCGCTCATACGCGATCGCCTTTTGTTTCCTCCTTTTGCCACCTTTTCCCCCCACGACCCTCTCTCTGTCGTCTCTCAGCCCTCCGGTTCACCACTACTATCACCACCTCCTTGTTCTTTTGCTCGACGCACCCCAACCGACACCACCGACCACGATTCCGACCGCGAAGGAAGGCTGAGTCATAACCCTCACTCTCTCTCTCCTCTCGCGCGTTCCTCCACTCTTGAATATAGCCCGTACCTATGCTCTTCCTCTCGTCGCTTTCTCGTCGCACCCGACTTCCTCCGAAGCGACGCGGAGAACCTGTCATTCCGTCCCCTTTCCTTTCCTCGTAGAGAGAAGCGATCGGTTTTTGTGTCGCGTCCTCCTCTTCATCTTTCGCGTTTTCGCCCCGACCGCGCGCGCGACTGGTTCTTTCTATCCTATCCTCGGCGATGCGGGACCTCGCGAAAGGAAGCGAGAAAAGGAGGACAAGGCTGTTACGGAGAAGAGAGCAAAGGGAGGGACGTTTTAACGCGTCAACGCCTCGATGACCTCCGGTTTTTCTTCGACTTCTTCCACCGGTCGCGCATGTGTGACACTCTCTTGCCACCTCGGACTCTTTTCGAGTCCTCGCAGACACGGAATCGAACCGATCAAATGAGTTTATCGACGGATAAAAGCGGGAAAGAAATCGATCTGGAGATCGAGTCTGGAGAATTGAGAGTATCGAGCGATAAGTTGACAAGTCTAAAATGCGGACCGCTAGTCTAGCAGAACGCGGTAATGATTAAAAGGATAAATAATTTATCTATCGAGTGCGCGAGATAACATCGATTGAATATTATATTTTTAATGTAATTGACTTGTTAATTACTGGTTCTAGTTCCTACTATTTTTAGTTGGATATGATTACGCTGCAACTTTATCGTAAGCTTATCGTAAAAGGCTTAGAAATTGATCAGTTGCATTGTACATTTTACGCACTTAACATGGAGAAATAATAAACGTCAATATTAAATTAAACGAGTCCTAAAATAGATCGCATGACATTTATGAATTATTATAGTTATATAAGCTGCTCAATGCATTGCACGCTTTCTCTCGACTGCGAATTAAAAAAATTTCCACTAATTTCTCCTTACAGAATTTATTTATATATTATCATTTCTATAATTTCTTTATCCTCATTAATTGTTAATATCCTATTGTATACCATCTATATAGTGCAATAGAGTAAAAAACGAAAATAATAAAACGTTATCCGGAGAAAAGAAACGTCGTCGAGACAGAAACACGAAAAGCGGAACCAAGATTTTAGTGCTAAGAAGAAAGAGATCCGGCGATTTTAATTCGCCGGAAAGCTAATAATTCCGGCATTGTGCGATCCTTACCGCGGTTATTGTTTCCCTGACGAAGCTCGTATTCGCGACGAGAACTCCTCGCATTCACCTCCCATAGTATCTTTTTCATCCCGGGAAGGACAATGAATAAGAGAGATGTTGCTTTTCTTTTCCTCCTTGGCACATATATATAGTATATTGCGGCTTAATTATTGGCTTTATTATGACTTTGTGCTTCATTTAAGGAGGGAGTGTGTGTATGTGTGTAGAAAAGAAATAAACGAGAAAGGCAGAAAGTCTCGTCGGTGACAATACAATCTGTAGTTCTTTTCCTTTTCTATTAATAGCACTGTAATAAAGAGTTCCAAGTATCTCAGCTATTTCATTATTAATTTTGTTAGATAGCTCCTTGCTATCGATACTTTGTTGTAAGTTTGTTAAGGTAGCGCATAACGTTAAACATTTTTGTTAACGCATTCAGTTTGAGTACAATTATAATTGGAATTTTCATGCCTAATAGATTATGGCTACCGTATTCTCTTATTTTAATGTAAATCTTTATTTTCATTGAAGTAATTTGATTATTGTACAGTTCTTAATTGATACATTTTTCTCTTATTTTATGATGTTTAGCCTTCTACGGCATTCAATAAGTACCGTTATATACTAATTTCGTTCGTCTGATGCTAAATCGGAAAGATTGATTAGACTCTCGGATTTGAATATGCCTTGTGGTGGTATTACCAGCACTGCCGCGACGTACCTATATGAGAATACGATGTAAAAGAGCGACGAGGCCTCGAATAAAATTCACACGGAAGCAACTGAGCCCGTGCCACGAACTCGCGACTAACTCGCGTGATTGCAACATTGCGGGTCCGAGTAATTGCGGTGCCGGCGCGAGGCCGATTTTCTCGGAAGCGATTCGAGAAGGCGAAACGTCAGCTGACCGTATTGTAGTTCGCGCGGAAAGAGGAATAAGAGGGTGGGCACGAGGACTGGAGGGGGCGGGAGGTGCAAGTGAACACGGCGAGGGATGAGACGGCGGGAAAGAAACGCGCATATTCGCCTGTCCAGAACGCATGAGGGGGAGGGCAGGCAGCATGGCATGTCCCCCCTAATTATAGCAACAATAAAACAATTTTGATAATTATCTCAACTAGTGTATGGGAACACACGGCATTACGGCGGGCACGTCGCATAGGCAGAGAGACGGAAAGAGAGGCGAACAATCGGTGAGCGAAAGAGAAAGAGAGGGACAGGGTGGGGCGGGAGGAAGACGAAGAGGAGAGGACACGACGACCGGGGCAGAATAATGACAATAATTACCATTTATATGCAAGTGCCGTCATTACCTGCACACGAGCAGAGCACGCATTCAATTTCGTATCTAATTTGAATAATTCAAACAAATCTCTCCTTCCTGCCCTCCTTCCTCTGCACGCTTTATAATCCCAATAAACGCGATGAGACATCGACGGCGAGTCGCTCGCTTTTTCAGTACTGACGACGACAACGACAACGACGATGACGGCGACGACGACGGCGACGACGATTTGTCTCGTACCCCCGATTTTACCCGTACGCTCCGAATTGGACGGCGACAGTATCTCTTCCTCGCCCCTCCGCTTATTCATCCCCTATTGTTCATTCTTTTTATTGAGCTAACGAGGAACCGCGAAATACACAGGCAGTTCTCGCCGATCCGCATGGATCTCCCTGTACCGGGCATGAGCGAACGCGATTACGCTACATCGCTGTCGGGCAAGTCGAACTCACTTGCGACAAATTAGCATTTCTAATAAGAATCTTCGGGACAAAACATCAACGTGACGTCGATTCGGCGGAATTTATGAAGGATTCGTAGTCACGCTACGCGACCCATCGCGACCTATTTGGCTGCGGACATTCTTAAGCTCGATCTCATAATTTTGTCAACATCGTCGATGAGCCTTCCGGCAGTCATAAGCCACGCAGCAGTCGAAATGACAATTATGCAAATAGAAGCGGCTCGAATTGTACGAAGCATTCAAGTACGGACAATTACTTCTCGATGTAGATCGTTAAGTCGATTTCGTATTCGATTCACAATATTTTCATCATCGTGTATAATTTTATTAGTGATATCTATATTATTATGTAAAATGTTATGTCATAAATTATCGTAACTTATCATCCTAATAAAGCGATAAAGAGACGTACTCTATTTTTCGGAAAAAGTTTTGATACAATTCTAGATTATCATGTTACATAGCAATGCATTATACGAGATGTCAAAAAAGATAGAAATCGAAGATCTAAATAAACGGAGGTAAGTTGGCTGTGTTTCAAATAAACATATTCATCAATCATATTAAATACATATTATTTATAACGACACATGTTATATAATTGTATAGTACGTATCTCATTTGAACTTTGCTTTACTGGAATTCCGTAAAGTCGATAATAGTCGATCAATAATAGTCCAGGCCAATATGTCTTGAATTTGAAGCCAAAAGATAATTAGCGTATTAATAGTTTATTAATCAATACATGAGCAGACGCATTTAGATTATAAATATAGATTTTACAAGAATTAGTCTAATCTTGACCATCCCTAATTTTGCAACGATTGAAGTATGTAGCTGTAAAACTTTCGTCATATCTCTTTAAAGAATACTTGCTAAAATTTGGAAGAGTTTTAGAGAACTTCTTTTTCCTTTTTAATAACGGTGAAGAAGTGAATTTGGTTTATTTTTATATCTAGACCTTTGATTAATATCTAACGATGGGACAGTTTTTTTTTTTAGGATATCAAAGAATTTGGCACCTATCCGAAGCATCGCCGGCAACGGCAAGTGTGTTTTGCTCGTTCGCTCGGTCGTAGCAGCAGCAAAGTGGCCCTATCAATATTAATCGCGATATTTGCCCGGCTTGGTCCTTGTCGAGCTCTCTATTACCAATTAATCCGATCGTGCGAAGTATGCTGCGGCGGGCAGCTAGGCCACGGTGCGCGAAAGAGATAGGAATAAAAAAGGAAGAGCGACGAGGCACACAAGGTTGGACGACAGGGAAGAAGAGAAAGACAAAGAGAGAAAAAGAGAGATATATATATGACTGTGAAGAGGAAGAGAGAGCGAGAGAGAGAGAGAGAAGGATGAGAGGGACGAGCCGTCAACGGGTTAGATATTGTGTCAGTCGAGTCGTCCAGCATTAAAAGTAATTACGACGTGATTGACCGAGGGCTTGTTGGCCGAGGGCGAGGCGACGCCGAGGGGGAGGCTAAATCATCGGAGTGACGCACGTAGCTCGTTGCTGCCTCCCAATTATACAATCAGCGAGAGCAAAGCGCGCGAGAGGTATCGAGGGGTGAAGGCGGCGAAAAAGATACCGAGAGATAGGGCGAGGGGAGAGCGACGCGGCGGAGATGTCGGTCTCTTGCGATGCGAGAAAGACGAGGAGAGAGAAAGAGTCAGTGGCGGAATTACGTCAGGAACGTAGTGGGTAGCCGTCGAGATTGACGAAGATCGGTGCCATCGTGATGATAATTGCGCCGCGAAACTGGTGCCCGCTAATCGGGGTTAGTGACAGCATTCAAACCACTCTTTAGCGACTCTACTCGAAGCGTTTGTCAAAAACCATCTTAAGATTTTAAAATAAAGAATTATTGATATCAGTGATACCGGATGAGAAGATATATCACATATATTGGTTATTAAGGCTCATATTATCACACAGTTTTTGCTGTCGTATTCAAATGACCTAATGATTTGCCTATTTCACGGTACTTGCTACAATTTGGAAGTTTGCCCAAGGAATTCATATCTCGTGCGAGATGATTGCCACACACACACAAGGGTAACTTGCGAAAGACTGACATGGCGTCAAATATTCGATATCATCAACGCGAGAACATCAGTGTCATCACTAGGCAACCGTAGTGCGAAGAGTAATCAAGAGCAGTGCGGAGCGACGAAACTTTGTTCTTGTACGCGAGCTTCTTCTCTCGTCACTGCGACAGGTGCGACATACTAATCTCGGTTTTGCAATGTTTCACGAGCGGCCAGCTTCGTGCTAATTCTGTATCTTTCTATTCGTACGTCGGACAAGAGAATTGCGACTCTGTTCTGTCTCTTCTAAAAATGTGGCGTGACAGGCGTAATAAATTAATGTGATATTTTACAGAATTATAAGAAGCGATCATTAGCGTGTTATTAATTCTAAAGCAGAATTGAGAGAGGCGAAATAGAACAAAACATTTATTATCCCAGCATAAAAATATTCACCTATCTCCGCTCGATAATAATTTGCATATTAGATTTATAAGGAAGAATTTTATAAATAAAGCTTAATCTTCATTCTTAATCCTAATTATAATGCGGAATATGTCGATATATAAAATATTTCAGATAAAATTGGAGATAACACGTTCGAAACAAGATTAGCACGGCTTGATTTAGTTACTCCCTCCAACTAATTCTCAATAATTTTATATCTGAAATATTTATTGCGAGATATTTAAATCCGTCCCTGGCCTCGAAGCGACTAACAATAAGAGAGACGTCGATGAAGCGAGATGGTCCGATCGCGATCGTTATTGTCTATTATAAAGCAGAGTAACTTGGCTTGTTGCAGCTGCTGATTCGTAGCTTCGTACATCAACGATAATATAACGCAATTCGCAATGTAGAAAATTACCAATCGCAATCGTAACAGTTCTAGATATAAATTAGACGAATGTGAAGCAAATACGAATAATATGAATAAAAAAGTGTGCATAGATAACGAAAATTGCATTATGTTGATATTTTTCCAGTTAATTTGTAGAATTATTGCCTATTATGTAATAATATAATCATACATTTTATATGTTTTGTTATATGTAATTCTATAGCGAATCATACATATAAAAAAAAGTCTTTTGTATTTTAGTGCACAAAACCCCCCCTGCATCAAAATTACGTTTATTGGCTTAGCTCGTATTACTTGATTCGTATATATAATAGCGCGCAGAAATATTAACTACAATTATTGATATTTCTATTGCGACAGATGCGCGGTACGTATTCTGTCCAAACGCGCGGACATATGCAACGGAAATGATGTCGCTATTGTTACTTAT
Source organism: Temnothorax nylanderi (assembly GCF_030848795.1). NCBI lineage: Eukaryota > Metazoa > Arthropoda > Insecta > Hymenoptera > Formicidae > Temnothorax > Temnothorax nylanderi. The sequence continues at coordinate 465,688 of NW_027249128.1, forward strand.
AACGCGAATTCTCCTTCCTTCGTATTCATCGCGTCACAAAAGACACAGTCGGAATCACACGACAAGATTAATTGACGTCCATTGCGCTATCGCGTGTTTATTTTCCCGAAATATCCGCCGTATTTCGCCGCGATGTACATTTCTTAGCAAGTTGAAATAATATCTTCACGATGATACTCGATAGACGCTTTCTACGAAGGATTAATGGAGCCAGTAATCCATCAATTGTTGTTTATCTAACAATTTGTTTACTTTCGAAACACCGATCTCGCGAGAGACATTCAATGGATTCAATCGCGAAAAATACGGCGGCGAAACGTCGAAGTGGCGACGAAAGTACCTGTCGCCGTTTGTATCCGCTGTGCATAGAACGAGCGACTTGAGGAGGGGGATAAAAAAATAATGTTTTGACTGCATTGTCACACAACGTTGTTATACGTCGCGTGCGCCCTTCGCTCTCGAATGCCCGTTGCTGAAGCATTTAGCGTTATGGAGTGAGCGCCAATCCAGAGACAAAGAGACGCACGAGTTGGCAAGGGTGACTCTTGGTATGACGATCGTACAATGGTTTCTATGAAACCTTTTCTTCGAAGCTACGGCCATTAATGGCACTCTTTCTACCCCCCCCCTCCCCTTCTCCGCCCCCTCGGCTCCTCTCTCTCCTTTTTTCTCTACAAGCCTCTCGATCGTTAGTTCCGTTATTTTCATGCACGGCCCGAGTCAACGACAGTGCCTTTTCATCGCTGCACTTGAATATTCTTATCGAATTAAATCGGTTTTCACGCCGCGTGAGCACAATTATGGAATATCATTGTCGTCGGACAGGTACACGACTCGTCGTGCGTTACAACCGCATTATCCTCCTATCGATAATGTGCACGTGCCAATCGAAGGTTTATAAGCAAATTTTTAAATTAGAATTAGTTAAAATAGGAAATAGCGTAGGTATGGCATGATAAATTGATGAATATTTCATGCGTATTTTAGAAACGATTATTATGCACTTACGAATCAAAGTTATAAAAATAACATTATAATAAATACATATATATAATATTATAGATATTATACACATTAATCGACACACACTTTATAATTATTTTTTTCTAGCTTTGATTCATAAATGCATAATAATATCGTTTTTATCCTTACTTATATAAGTCCGTATACTCTTTTTTAGAACTCGGTACGTATGGCATTTATTGTAATTTTGCAATATAGTAATTATTAATAAATTTGCATAATCTGCATAAAGTTACATTAATATACACATAATTGTATTTTACTATCGAGATGTATAAAAAGCTTGCGAGATTAATTCATTAGACCATCGTCAGCTGAGCAAACTGACGTTCATTCGTTCGTGCTGAAGCTAACATTGGCATTGCATACACGTAACTTCATAAACCATTCCTGTCTTTCAGCTTTGTGAGAATGCATAGAAAGAAATACAAACGACAAATTCTCAAGATATGGACTTCTATGACAAGTAGCAATTGTTATTATATAATAATATATACAATCTTCAATTTGACAATGTAATACGCAAAAAACAAATACCTATATATATACGACTGAAAAGTATTCCTCTTATCTATAAATAATATATTTTATGATTTATGTGAAGCATGCACGTGTAATTATCATATTGTTTTCTTGGCGCTGCTGGTTGATCGCGCTTTGAGAAATCATTATTACGACGAATACTATTTCAGTTTATTTTACGCCATTTCAATTTTTGTTTCATGCCAAATTATAATATAAATATATAATTAAGAATGGTTGGCAGTTATCTGGGTTTTATATATTTAGGATTAAGCGCTGCGCCAGGAGATGCTGCGATTCGCGAGACGGCCATCAACGAGACATGTTCCCGGGTGTAAAAGGTGGGCGCTCTGCGTGCGTCCGGCTGGAATTACGAGTCTGGGCGTTAAAATGTATCGAAAAGAGACGGCTGTATATACGCAGGGCGTATTTATGCGCATGGGCCCGGTCAGAAAGGCGAGGAAAGAGACAGAAGGAGGCGATCGGTATGGACGCGGCCAGCGGATCCGGGCTAGGTCGTTCAACCAACCGGCCAACCGTCGAACCATCCGACCGACCAGTCCGCAACGGTCGAAGCACCTTATACTCTTAACAGTCCGTACCAATAGGGAGGAAGAGAGAAGGAGAGCAGAGAAGATAGCAGAGCAAGAAAGACGAGATGAGGGAAGCAACCGGGAAAGAGAAAGAGCGGATGCTTAACACCATCGTCACCGAGTTCCACCAATGGCCTCTGCGTCCTCGCGCTAGCGCGAACTGGGTACAGGGGTCCAATCGTACAGAGAAATCGGCGTAAGCGAACGGCGAAGGATTGCAGCGCGAGGTGTGGGTCCATCCGAGTTGCAGAGGCGCTCTTAAATGCTCACCATTGTATCAATAACGTCACCGGCGTGAACGATTTATCGTGATACGAAACCTTCTTCGAGGACGCGACGAAGACACACAAGATAGATATCCTATCTTCGTATGCAATCTACATACGCGCGGTCGATACTGTCCCCAATATCAGCAAAAAGAAGAATCACCAATTCGAGCTTGATTGAGATGAATACATCTAGAGCCCGCTTTAACAGATTTTTAAGATACAGACAAATTTTTGTACTGATATCTCTGAGATATTAACAAAATCTCCTTTTTTTTTATTGAAAAAAATATACAAGAAAAAATTTTAGAAACAGATAAAATAAACGTAAATATTCTGTAAGCTTTACAAATTAACAATATGATATAAAATATTTAATAATCCTAAATATCCTTAATAATAAAAAAAAAATTATAGTTTAGTTTTTTGGGTCTGCTTGAGTTCGAGAATTATCAGTAATTCTTTAACTTATTGTACCTTTTTTTCTAATATCAGAAAAAAAATTAAATAGAAAAATACAATTTTGCAAAAGGATAAATCAAAAGATACTTAATTCGATTTCAATGTTTAAGAGTTGAATCTAATAACACATTCTATGTATAATATGTATTATGGAGTCTTTTAATAAAATTATAATTATTTCATTAAACAATTGCTATAGGATTTAAAGTGATAGCCTAGCGACTGAAATTGCAACAGGGTGGTAACAATCAGTCGAATCTTCGTAACGTAACTCTTATCTTTAACAATTCTTGATCAGTTAAATTTCTTAAACTTGATTTTTTCTTTTACCCTGTTCTACTTCTGTGATTTTAATTAATGAAATTTGAATCCTCTGTTTTTCATTCATATATATTCCCTCTTTATATTAATTATACGCGCTCAAGAATATTTTCATTCAATATAAATAAAATCTATAAATGAGATCTATAAATGAAAACTATAAAAAATCAAAAACAGAGAGAACTCGCTCGATTCCAACTTACCAAGGATACGAATTGCCACTGACAATCGCCATTTTTGCTCGATAGCGATATTCGCAATTTGCGATGGTCCGTACGAAATACGACGCGACGGTAACAACGAGACGTTCGTTCTTCTCGCAAGGGCAACGATACGGAGGAAGGCGGATCTATGCCCTCGTGAAGATACTCTTAAACGTCCCACGGATTCCACCTCTGTCAAGCAGGCTCCTCCTATTTCGCGTGCATGTACATACACACGTTCGTTTGTTTCCACTTAGGTTGACGGAATCTCCTTACGTAGCACGACAATCCTGCACGACTCCGGATCGTTAAAATGCACGTAAGTAGAAATTGGAATTCTCCGTCCGGCAGGAAAGAGGGGTATACAACGTGAAGGAGGAAGCGGTAATACCGAAACAACTGATACCATTAAACGAAAGACGTTGAATACTAATGAATAGAAATCACCGTTCTTTGTCATTGCGGACGGAATGATGTCACGCGAGAAGAAGTTACGAGAACGCAAATCATATCACCTTGAGCGATGCAGATATTTATTTAGTCTTACTAGCCTAGGTTCATGTAAAAATGAGGGAGAAGCGAGGGTGCAGGGTATATTATGTATAATTAAATCTCTTAATTTTTAAGACAATTAACGTAACTCTGTATAATAATTATCTAGATAGATAAATTTAGGTACATTCGAACAACAATAGTGATGTATCTCTAAGTTTTGTATCTCTAAGAAAGCAAGCTTTATTTTTAAAAAATGTTTATGCAAGACTTCTCCCTTTCGTTCATGCGTTACATCCGGTATCTTATCACTTTACGCTTGTCTTTTGCAAACGTTCACATCGCAGTGACGCTCGTATCTTAGTGTAGGTTTTTGACGTTCCCCACAGCGAGGCTGATCTTAACACGTTCGTTTACCGAAGAGGCCAGCCGTCTGCGCATCAAATCGCGACGCACTAACGACCAAGAAGACTCGGCGCGGCGGCAGCACGGACCGGAACCGCCAGCAGTCGTTCCTCGGTCTCGGAAATAATATTCCTAAGTTTTTTTACGGGGCCACGCATCTTAAATAAAAAAAAAAAGAGAAACGGCAAAAGGTAGACGTGGCGGAGGTACAGGACGATGCCCGGGACGGGCAGAGAGAGAGAAGGTGGCGGAGGCGCTGCACCACGGAGAATTGAAAATGATGATTGGCGGTAAGCGGGCTGCCAGCGTTGATGGAGGAGCAGGAGGGCGGAGAAGGGAGAACGTAGAGAAGGCACAGCACGTAAAGGAGTACTAAATAAGAAAGCCACGAGGGAACGGGACCGGCGGGGGCCGGGAGAGAACCGCGGGCAATGCTGAAGGAGGACATCGCAACGATTCGAAGGGGGAGCGAGGAGGGAGAACGACCGCTGGAAAAAGAGTCGGGCAGCGCGCGAATTAAGTCGATCGCGGTGCGTGGAACCACATCCTTCGCGCCCGCTGCCTCCTTCGCGGATATCGCCTCTCGGTGTCCCGGTCCTTTCCCCGCGGGCCCCGTCCCGCTCCCGTATCGTCGGCCGCGCTCCTCGCTCCTACGGGGACGCATCGGCGCGCGTACCCCCTTCTTTATTATCGGCATCGACCATCGTCTTTTGTTTTATAATAACTGCCGCGCGGCTGCGGTCGTGCCGCTCTTCGCGCATCGACGATCTCCTTTTGCAATGCCGGAGGAACTCACCGCACTCCGGAGGAACGCAAGGAGGAGCCCGGTCAAGGGGGGGTCCAGAGGTTTATCGCGATAAATCGCCGATGGCCGGGTAGTGACGTCGACTGTGCGCACACATCCGTTCTTGGGCGCACACTTCGATTGTTATTCCGTCTTGTCCGGTTAGAGCATTACGAAATACCGAAAAGATTGTGTGTCTCTCGGCCTGTCGGTCGGTCGGTCGGTCGGTTGGTTGTTTAGCGAAATCCGGTGGTAATTTTAACGTCACAAAGTCGGTAGCTAGTACGATAAGCGCGTATCACTACGTTAAATCGTTTCGCTACAGTAGACAATGGGGTAATAAACTGTCGGAAAATCTCCTCTCTTTATCCAAGCTCGCTCACTGAGAAACGAGTCGCGTTGGCAATTGCCGACATTGCTGGATTATACAGATAAATAAAATAAATAATTCGATTTTTATAGAACAGGTATTATAGACCCATAAATAATATAGATTAGTAATCGATTTGATAGCAATATTGGTCAAGAAGCAATATTGGCTAATTTCGTAGCACGTTCATTTTACTGACAGTTAGATTTGAGATAGAATTGAGTAAGATAGATCGAAGTATATGAGCTTAATATTAGTACATATATGTCGTGAAAGTCGAATTATAGCGATTTAGATCATAAAAGCTCTTAACAAAATCGTCTTCCACTCGCCGATCTGCTTAACGAAAAGATACACGGGCACTATTTTACGACGTGGCCTTTTATTAAATATTCCTGCATCGGATGAGACCAAGTTACATCTGGTCCTCTCCTCGTCGGAGACGGAGATGCGAGAACGGATAAGGCCGCGACAACGGGGGGCTATGTCTCGGCGGAGCGCCCTTAATTCGGCAATAAAAACGCCGGCTCACGTATATTATTTTATTTTTGGTACCCGGACCGCCGCGACTTAAACGCATCCATAATTACCGGTGTCTACGTGAACCGCTTAACTTATCGCGCGCTCCCGCGCGTACGAGCCTAATTTATGCGTGCGTGGATTTTAACTCCCACGCCGCGCTCTCGGGAGAGTGCACCGCACCGCACGTTGGATTGTCCGTGCCCACAAATCCTGAATGCCTTGCGTATACCTGTCCCCGGGGCCCCGGCAAGAGTTATCCGCGTCGAGTTGCGACGAGCTCCCGATACGCCCGACACGAATCCAGATCAGCCGCATCGGTTTTCGCGCGCCGACTGGAAAGCGAAATCGCGCCGCCGCCCATAAATCGCGCGGCAAGCGCGCATTTCACCGAACGGACTTGCATTCAATCGGTTCGTACGCCGTTGTATTTTTGCCTTGTATTCCTGTGATACGAGTATGACGTGTTGCGATATCGCGTTTCGCGAATAATGCTGCTACTCGGTAGCATGTACATTTTCTTACGCCAAGAAAGAAAATATTTATTACATTGCGATAATTCGACTTCAGTGATATTATTAATTAAAAAATCTCCACAACTTTTTAGGTCGTGCATAGTTAGTCTATAAAAAAAAAACGTTAAAAACAGTTTTAGCAAAACATGAAAAGCAAGTAGGGGAGCGATTTAACCGCGAGAGACGCCAGAGTACCTGCTTAAAATTGTTCGCTCGTCATGTTGTTTATACCAATTGTTCGAGAAGTTCGGTCGAATCGTAATACCTACGGGAATGTGTAACGAGTGAGCTCATCTTCGACGAGAAAGCATTATACAATACGTAGGGACCACAGGCGCAGAGAGAGAATAATGCGAAAAGCGCGGGTAAGCGCACGCTATGGAGACGCGAAAAAAAAGCACGAGCGAAAGATAAGCGATGTTGCTCGCGCTCGCCTAAGGCAGACCCGGTAATTTTGTCGAATTGCGCGGCGATTACCGACGTACGGAGGCACGAATTTTCCGTTTGTTTGAGTTACAGGTTTACGCAAGGCCGCTCAACAACTTGCGGCTCTCTCGTACGAAAGGAAGGGCGATCGGCTATAAGCGAAGGAGCCGTTCCGGATGGCAGGGGTACGCTAGGGATCGGCGAGAAGGGCGCGTTACGCGTGCGAATGGTCCCGAAGACCGTCGAACGTCGAACAATGACCAGAAAAAAAGAGGACCCACGCAGTTGCTCTCTGTGTACCGAGAGGGCCGGTAATTTGCCTGATGGCCGGCGATTAACACTCAAATGAACGGCGGGGGAAACGCGCGGAACCTCATCTCGCCTCTGTTCTTGGTGCTGCTGCCCCTATCGCAGCTCCTTTGTTCTCGCGGAGGTTCCTCGCTGGATCTTTCTCTCGCCCTCTGTCCACTGAACAATGGTAGCGGCGATTCCGCACCGCGATTTTTCCGGTAGCTGAATAAAGAAGAAGGAAGAGGAGGAGGAGGAAGAGTGGAAGGAAGATAAAAGGAAAAAGAGAAAAAAGAATACACACGTTCGCGCGCGCGCGCGCGCGCGCCTTCTGCGAGCCTGCCAGAAGAAGGATAATTCCCTGTAAGTGGATAATGTCTTGACGGTGCTCCTTGCCTACGCAGTCAGGATCGTCGTCCTGGCTGGTCGCCTCCCCTCTCGCAGTCTTTTCCTCCTATTTCGATTCTCCTACCCTGTCTGTCGTTTCGCATGAAAGATCGTAGCCGATGGCTGGACGCTTTGTAGTTCAGTCTACTGGTCTATCTGTCCTACCTCCTCCCGCCACTATTTCTAACTCTAACTTGAATCTCTCCGAAGAAGCTTATTGTACAACCCGCTTTCATAGTTCCACCCAGTGCTCCCGGACGCACCTCCGCCCGTGGAATTCGCGTTTTTCCTTCTTGGCGTATCCCCCCCTCCTCTCCCCTGCTCCTCTTTCCGTCCGCGTCGGGCACTTCCCTTCCACCTCGGACTTTTATCGTGCAGGGATAAACCCGCGCTGCCGTTTGCGGCTCATCCTCCAATTATCCCTAATACAGAGAATACCGTGGAACGTTATTATTACTACCGTCTATTTGGAATTGTTGCTTTCCCTCTCGGCCTTCTACACCGCGACACGTGGTGAACCGTGAGTGTCGAGCGTATCCAGAGAATTGCCAAGAATAGTCTTCAAAAGAAAGGGGTGTAATAACAGAAGCTGTACAACAGCAAGGTGAATTACGATGCGCGATAAATTAAGCTTAATGGTGGATGATTATTCTGGTTTAGCGATTATATGTATAGAGTATAGAAGTCATAAAATAATATTAAAATTGTTTAACAATTTTTCGATATTTTGTTACATGATATATTGGGCAATTTCGAATATTTTTGCATATTTACAACTTCCATTAGTCGCTTCAAATCAATAGCGTCGATTAGATGAAGAAAACAAAAGTGTAATTTTAAATCGATAAAGGTATAAATGCTTCATTTTAGTTTCCCATATATATTTTCATTTGAATTCAAGGCGGAGTGGATGCTTCATTGCGAGATGTAAAAGAACCAACAACAGTTATCGTTTAATTCTGTCGATGAACATCTTCCTGTGACAGAGCTTCGTCCGTCCGATGATAGAGACTCGGACGATTCTTTGTTTGTCACTGTCGCGTCACCGTCAGGGCGCATTCGAGATGGAAGAAGCGAGAGGGAACGAGAGAGCGAAAGCGAGAGAAGCGGCTACCGCAAGGCCGTTGTAATTATTGTACTTCGCGGCGATTGTTCGAGTACGTGCGAACTGTCGGTACGAATCTCAGCGGCACACCGAACACGGTGGAACGCGGCAATATTCCTCGTCGTTATATCTGCACCGCGCACTTTAACTGCCGCGTGGCCGCGCGAGAGACCAGGCGAGGGCAAGACGGTCAAACGATACACCGCCCTGAAATCTACATTCAGTCTTCTGAATTTTATAGGCCGGCCGACGAAGAACGGCGATTCCCTCATACCGTGCCGCCACCGTCGTTTTTATGATGGGCATTCCCGTGACGGCTAAATACAGCGCGATGCAACGCGGCCGGATCATCCGCCAAACAGCTTTTTGCCCATCGATCGCGATGACTTTTACGATAGTCAAGCGCGGGCCGGCCCCCTCGCGATCATAAAGCCCCCAACAGCATTTGAGTTTCGGATGGTGGTATGCCGCGGCGTGGCGATGCAACGCAACGTAACGAAACGCAACGCGAAAGCCGAACGCACGAATCCCGTACGGAGAACACTCCACCTCTTCTACGCCTCTAAATGCCGTGGAGCGTATACGCGCGCGAGTGGTTACGCGAGAATTTGTATTCGTTATGCGCCGCCAGTTTAAGAACAATTTACATTCTTAGTCGATGCTACGCTTTCTTTGGGGCCGCTCAACATGGGATTAAGGTTCCGCAATTTCGGACTGAACGCTTCAACAAAATTTCAGATTCTCAAGTCAAACTCGTATGCATTCAGGTCGTCTTATAAAATGTTCGAGTTAAAGCTTGTTCTTGTGCCCTAGTACTTAAACGATCATTTGTCAACGATTTATATTCTTAGTTGTATTCGCACGTTTTAGGATCAGTCAATGCAATTTTAGCAAACGCAGAATGATATTTTGCAGGTACGGTATGACGCGCACGTTCGAGTGAAGAAGATCGTATACAAGTGCGCATACCGTTGAGAAGCATAGCTGGCAAGACAGTGAGAATAATTTATGGCGTGGGAAGACATTTGCATTCCGCGAAAGATGCTTCGGCATCATAGAGACGGTCGGTAAGAAACGAACTAGTAAAGAATGGAAAGGAAAGCAGGAGCATCGATATCTTTCCTTGCGCAATCTGGCGTAAACGACTTTACGGCGAGGTGCCCGGAGTGGTCATCTCTCCCTGAGCGTGGTCGAAAACGATCGAAAAATTGCGTGCGACGTGAACCAAGGGAAAGAGCGACGCGCGCCGGTGAGAACGGCTTCACGAGCGGCGCATCATGAAGAGTTCCCATGGATGCCAGACTTGCAGAGTCGAAAAAATGTATAACGTCAGCCACTAGTAGGCAAAGCACAATCCCATTGGCTCTCTTCCCGAGGCCCGCCGAGGTTCGCGCGAACAAGAACTCCGGCTAGATCAGACCATAGGCCACGTTTTCGAGGCGTATTCCGTGTTCCTCCGTGTCGACTCGCGCGAACAGACGGGAGGACGGGTGAACGATGAGCGACGAGCAGGCCGAACGGTCAGCGATCAGCGGAGGCCTCGAGACGGGCACACTTTTGTTATGAGGATCATATAATATTCCAGTCAGCCCCGCGGTTGAACAACGGGCATCGACGCTCACGAGCTGAATGACAATTCAGGAGGGGGGCTACGAGAGACGCTGGGTAATTGCCAGCTTCGCCAATCATTATTACGTGTGTCGTTGGATATGCCGCGCCGCTGATACACGGGGGGCACATAGATAAACGGGGCCCGCGATCCGCGAACTAACGGCGGTTCGAACGCGCGTGATTTACGTCGGTCAGCCCGCGGGAACTTATTGGCGTGTACTCGATAGTGATCTAAATCCGACGTTACGTCACTAACGTTCGGTGACTTTCGTCGAAATTTAAATAATATCGAAAAACCGGACAGAACAAATAGTTGGGATATTACCAGCGTGACATTATTTATGCACGAATTAATTTCTTAGATAATACGTTAAATTAATTCGTAATTTCTATATTATGAATTCCGATTCGAGCAGACTATGAATTTATGAGAGAAGTGATGTAGCTATAATTAACAGATAATAATGTAATAGAAAATTATTGTCGCGAATATTGCAGCAATTGAAGTTACATGTGAAAGCTTAACCGTATGATTTAAGCGGTCACGATCCGATAAATGTTGTCAATTAATGCATAGAAGAGATATGCATGGTAATCTGATTGTATTTGATTTAGCATGGGTTAATTAAAACGGTGCCGTGATCGATGTGCCGATTATTGTGATACTCTCGACATTGGTAACCGGATGTATAACGGCATTTCTCGATAAGGAAAGCCTAAATCAAGATCGGCCGGTAATAATTAATTATCGGTCACTATAATGTCTCTTCTACACATCAATTTAAAATATTTATAATCAGAGCAAAAATATGAATTTTTCATTGAATGATATATAAAAAATATGCTATACTGTACATTCAGCGAATCGATCATTAGATTACATATTTCGCATTCAATAACGTGAATGACTAAATTATTCACGTAAATTTCTCCACAATGCAGCATAAATGCAACACAATTTATCATTCAATTCAAATGACATACCTAAAAATAGCTGTCATTAGAAAACATATATAGATATTACTTTATCATCATTGAAAATGCGGAAATAATGAAACTATTACTGCTTGTAATGTGTTTATCGACCGTTTTAAGTATAAGTAAATTTTGATATGATATTGAGTTCTGTAAGAAAATTTTTTGATAAAGTTATTGGCATTGAGCTGTTACAGCTAAATAAAATGCCATGACACAATAAGAAGCATTACGATTGACTTAAATCATAAAATGGAAAAACATAAGATGGGAAACGCAACGAGGCGTACATGTGGATCAGGATGCAATAAATTATTGCAAATAATAATGTCGTCGCTGACTCCGGAGGGTGCTCGTTAAACAGAAGGCAACACAATCGTGTTGCTAATGACTCCGGTGCGGTGGAGTTGTTTCTTAGTACAACAACGTGGCGAGCGTAGATACTTCGTCACGCGTAGAGGATGGTGAATCCTGGCGAATCATTAGTAAGGTATCCACCTTGAAAGCTAGTGGTTTCCTCTTGCCACGAGGCAGATCTCGATCTGTACATCTATTGTCTACTCGCGCAAGAGAGGCATTTAATTTCCAGAAAAAAATGTCCCGTTTGAAAACAGATATGAACACAACTTCAGCCACTATTATGATGATTATTAAAATACCTATCATTTATATATAATTTCAATAGTCTCTAACAGGATAATATCGTTACGAGAAAACTTTTATCAACACAAAGCCGAAATCTCGGAAATAAACAGTCTGAAAAAAGAGCATCTACAATTTAAGGAAATTATCATAGGTTGTCCGGCGCGAGATTGTCCTAATGAGTATTGATAAAGTCATCTAATTACAGTTGCAGCGAATATACCTAAGTGAAAGGCTCGTAGGCGTGGCAGGAAGCGTACAATGGATGGGAAACCCGATAGTATACATAAAATATATGCGATCACAAAAACCCGCGGCTAAGAAAGTTGCGATATCGCGAAAGGTTAATTACTACGCACAGTATTATACGCACGACTAGTAATGCATTTCGATGAGAGGCAATGATATTTCCTTCAAGCGCGTAGCAATCATTTTCTTCGCTCGTTACGCTGGCTACTTCAATTTTTTTTCTCGACAGAGATATGCTTTGCTAACCGAGATAGTTATCAAGATAGTTATCAAGACAAAAATACAGCATTTAGCAAATAATTATTTCTTCGTCACTGATAAATCTTAAGGAATGTATTAACACATTTAAACAAATGTTATCCGTAATTACAGGTCAAGTTTCTTCGTTAGAAAAATATATCTTATGGATTCCTGAATTACAAATAAATAAATAAATAATTAAACGGATTCGCTTGATCGTGTAGAGAGAGTACGTATTAGAGAGAGGTTTCGAGTCTCTATTTCAAGAACGGTAACAGGACTTCGTGGAACACAAGCATTGGTAAGGACTTGTCGTGCAAGCGTTACAGATCTGATGGCACTAATGACGGGGTCCGTGTGTCCACGTGTTGTGACACTAAGTGACCACGAAAAGGGGGTACCACGAAGAAGTGACGATGATCAGTTTGTTAGGTTCCCTTGTCGGTTTGATAAATCGACGGTAACAAGTCGGGCCGAAGGGTAGAGTCCGGAAGTGTCATTATTTTTACAACATATCTGCCGGCTTAAGAATAATTTGCCGTGGTTAATCGGAATAAAGCGCCAGTCATGCTACGCCGTTGCGTTCTATGAACTATAAGGCATCGTTGACGGTCCCAGGATGACTTCACGCTTGGCACAGGTTGATCGTGCAGGCGTTAGGAATGTGATGACACTCGCAATGAAGCCCTAGCTCCAATATGAAAACTAACCGAGCATGAGAAAATAAAAGAAAGACGGCCCATGGGAAGGTGTCTTAAAATTCTTTTGCGTCTGAATACTTTCATGATGACATCACTGATTTGTATCTCTGCTGCTATCGTTTATAATATTCTCACATGTCCGATCGTTTATAACATACTGCGTGGAATAACCAATGTATGCGTCTGGAAATTACACTTAGCAACAGTCATCACGTCCGTATTTTAAGGAAGTACTCTCTTGTAATCTTGAATATATTCAAAAATATCGCCGTACTTCATTCTCAGATAACAGATAAAAACTATTAATAATTCTTATTGACGTTAAAAGTCGCGAAAGAACAAAATTTGATTTAAAAATAAAATCTCATAACACGTTAGTAAATTATATTTCAGAATACACCGTCTTCGTAATAAATTATGGTGTGATATTCTCGTTACCGCAGACGCATTTGCGGTAACATCTTGAAAGAAGAAAATTCCGAAAAGTCCGCTACCTCCCGATCGAATCTCGCGGTTCGGGCCGGCGCGGCGCGTTAAGGACTCCTCGTGCAGGCATCAGGAATCCGATGACGCTAATGACGAGGCTATGTGTCCGCATATTGACGCTAACTGGACTGACTACGAGGAAGACTCGTTGGTACCGAGGACGGTGCGGGGGAACGCGGAGGACGAGAAGATGAGAGAGGCAGAAGTGGCGATGCCTGAGCAGAAAGTATCGTGCAGAAACGGCGTGCACGAGGTAACAAACGTCTCCTCGAGGCCTCGCGAGGCGAAGAGAGGAGGTCGCGGCGAGGTGAGGAGGCCGTTTTCGAGCCGCGGAGATGATTTACCTTACAACTAACAATATCCCTCCTTAAGGCCCTGGCGGATTTATTGGTTCTCTCTCTTTCCACCGGAGGGTGTCCAGCGGGGATAGGGCAGTGCCTCGCGAGAAGTATCCAGAGAGAGAAGGAGAAAGACAGAGACGGAGGGGAGACGAGAAAAAGGGCCCCGGGCTCGAACCCGGCACCTCATTACCCGATAATTTACTACGCGAGTAATTAACTGGGCACACAAACGGTGCCACGTTATGTATACCCGGTGTGCGCGGATATACACCGCCGACGACTCTTCCTTCCCGGTACTTCTCGGATGCGTACGCTCGTATATTACCGCGCCGCGTCCTCCTGCCGATCTATTTATCCATTCGTTTTGGCGTGACGAGCCCTCGGCTCCCCGGCCGACCCGGATGCGCGCGATAAACGGTTCGATAATGGCGGTCTCGAGTGCCCAGCGAGAAAAAGTATTTACGACGTCTGCGTATTACATTTTATTTCCCTCGTTGATATTTTAGCACCACGATAATAGCGCGATAATTATGGTTTTTTATAGGTATATATTATAGCTAAGATAATAATAATAATATGTGCACTAACTTGTCGCAAGACGAAAAAGTATAAAATTGAGTTTCCGAAGAACTCTCTACTCTGGTTAAATTGTCGCGTTATATGTCTCCGTGTGAATAGATGTGAATTACATCTGTAAGCAGATCACAGCCGGAAAGGGGCTCTCGAGATGTCATTAAATCCTTCGATCAGCAGCGTACAGACTCGTTTCCAAGTATCTTGTGTCGGCGAAGACAAAGGTTCTCGCGAAAGACAGACGAGAGCCGAAGCAGTTGCCATTTATAGGCGTTGCTGAGGTGGCTATCGCTTGTTATTCGGCACGTTCCTGGATTTTTCATTTGATACGCATTTTACGATTTTTCGCGTGTGACTGCCACCGCCTCGGCGTCTCTGTATAGTCATCAGATCGAGGCTACCTGCATGCTAATCATGCCGCCGACCGGACAGAACTATGTGCGAGGAATAGATTTCAGTATTAGGGCTACAAATTCGACTACTCGATTTCTTTTCCGAGAGATTCAAAAGCCGGGTCTCAAGACCGAATAAGATATAGCCATAAATTTTCGAACGAACTTTCGCAAAGTGTATGTAAGGCGAAAAATTGGATAGCTTCAACTTACTAATTCTCTCTCATAATCAGTCAATTATGTCCAATGTCATGTAATATAACGTAACGCGATACCGTCGTAGTATTGAGAAATGGGAGGAAAAAAGACTAACGCTAAATTTACTTCGTTATCCTGGTAAATTATTTCTGCGCGACCGAGAGATAAATCCTTTGTAGACGGTAATAATTTAAAAAAGCTGCGAAATTAATTTAGCATCCGTGGGTGCCGCTGCCAAAACGGTGATAAATTCTCCACACCGATACGCCTGCGCAAATGTAAATCACTCTTGGCGCATTTACCTTTCGCGACCGAAAGAGGTAAGGTCTAAGCGCGATCGCGGGCATTAAAAACGCAGCGTCGAGGTTGCTGCTGACGAATAGCCCGCGAAATAGTGGACGCTCCAGGTTGCGCCAGACGACTTGTCGGAGATCGGTAGAAAACGGTGAGCACCACTGGCGAATGTCACGCGTTGGCGGTGTCTCGACCACTGACACCCCGGCCAGAAGGATAAGGATGTGCGTCCTGCGTACCGCGCGACTCTGCGGAGGAGTCGTTCGATACGACGCGAGAAGAGGGCACTAAAATAATAAGGGGAAAAAGGAGGGCCCGTCCTCCGGTGTACGGACTGGGAGAGGCACGAAGAAGCGAAGGCTTAAGCTCGAAGAAAAAGGCGGCGAAGAAGCTGATTAGAATGAGAATAGACGCGGACGTGAACGCGCAAACGGATCTCCCTGGATTGGAGGGAGAAGTATCGCCAGTAGGGCGCGAGGAGATGAGAGACCGAAACAGGCAAACTAAATAATAAAGCCCACACTTGGCCCACTACCTCCCGGGACCCCAAACGGACCACCCGGTGCAAGGGAACGAGGAGTCGCTCGTCGAGAGCGAGCGCTGGGCCCCGGGTGGGCAGAGGTGAGCATTTGAAATGGTAATTACGAGAACCAAAACCGCCGATCCCCGATAAAATCGTTTCCAGCGGTTATTCGGCGTAATGAATTTTCACCTTGGTGGAACTGTTTCTCCGCTAATAACACGCGGGTCGGCCCGTTTGTGGATTTTTTTCGCCGGACGTAATCGCAGCAGTCGACTTAAACGGAGAACGCGCGATCTTGATCGACAGGTGCATAGACCGCTTTTAACGGAATGTTAATATCGAGCTAAACGTTCTGTCGAGAGAGTTGACGAGCAATTATTAATTAACGTTATCTTAAGGCTAAGGGAGAACGGATGCACGAATCTCTGAACACGAAACAAATCGCGATAAGTGTAATGAGAGCTCGGAAAGAAAAAAAAATCTCGCGCAATTTTGAGAGATGACTCGATGCGATCGTTAATTATAATAATCGGCGTTAAAACCACGCGTCGTTAAGCATATTTTCAACGTACTCTCGCTTGAAGGATGCGATTATCTCGAAGCACAATACCAGAATTTAATTACTCTTTCGCTCGCGTTGTACATCTCGAGACTGCGAACGGGCCACTCGCGCGTCCGTGCATTATGCATACGAGAGCCGGAGAGATGCACTTATGAAGGATCTGATTGAGTTCTGAGTAAATGGCATCTGGTTAGCCGAGCTGCTAATTAAACAGCCGCGAGCAGCATCGTTCGTCTTCTCGGTATATATAGCTGCGCGAAAACAACACAACGGTACTCTGGATATATTCACTGTGCAATATATTTAAACCTGACTTTGCAAATTACATTTTCTGTATATGCTAATCGTGTGATTCCAATTATTAAAATACTGATAATAATTAGAAAAGACTTAGAAAAAATACTTGATTATAATTCACAGAATACATAAAATGTCGCAAAATCAGCAATATCAATTTTAATGACTTTTTTATTCAAATTTATTAGAAACTGATTATAAAAATAAAATTAAAAATACTGCAATATTGTTTGTTAACTATCTGTAAATATCCATAAGAACATTCGTTTTGATTTCAACTATCTTAAAAATGCAAGAATCGCTTATTGATACGCAATAACGTGCGGCGACAGCAATTTTTAATTATTTTCACGAGCTTTCACCCCTCTTTTTCTCTTCTCTCGGTACTCCATCAGTTTGACACGAGGGACACCGTCTGTGCGTGTGTAACAGCCGCACGGCGGTGCATTATGCATACGAGGGCCAAGCCGAGGTGCGCTTATGAAGGGATCTGATTGAGTTCTGAGTATATGGCGTCTGGTTTGCCGAGCTGCTAATTAAACACCCGCGAAGAGGTGCCCCGACACACGGGCATGCGAGTCACACACCGGTTCTGCGTTACCACCGGAGCCGTCGTCTCCCTTTCTCTCTATCTCTCGTTCTCTCATATCCATCTCTCTCGCGTCGATTCTCTTCTCGCCACCGCTCGTCCTCACCGTTCTCACTCGCTCGCTGATTGATATTTAAGCCCGAAGTTTAACCCACCCGCGGTCCCTCGCCCGCCCTCCTTCCGTCTCCTTCATCCATGTTCCACGGGGTCGTTAGCGAGCCGCTCCTACTCCCGACATTGGCTGTTGCTGGTACTGGTGATGCTGGTGCACACCGTGTCGTTGCTGCGGTGATTTCTGCACACCTGGCGAGGAGGTCCGCCTGCATGGTACCAGCAAGCCCGACGCGGGAGTAATAGCGTACGCCTCGATTAAATCCGACTCGCCTCGGCGACGGCAATATCCTCACGACAATTTCGCTCGTTCCCTGTCTATTTTCTCTGTTTCTCTCCAGTCTCTCATCGCGACACGCTCCCGCTGCCGCATCAACGTCCCGGAAGTAGGGATAGAGTCAAAACGCAGATTTATGGAGGAAACGTTGCTACAGTAATCCGCGATTCGCATACGACGCTCTCTGTGCATTACGAATAATGGATAAACTAGGATGTGCGGCAATTTATAAAATATATTAAAGTGACGATCTTTTTAATGATTAAGGCGTAAAAGATTGTCGAATTATTTGTTACGAGCTAATTCGGTGAGTTCTATTAATGTATGTCAGCTTAAATATCGAAAGAAGAGGAAACGGATAAAACTATTTAATTTATATCACACACACACACGCAACATACCATAATATCTCTTGCAATATTAATATCACAAAATGTGTGATTTTAATGATTTTATACATCGATATAGAAACAAAAGGTTTAACTTTAGAATATTGTTATCGTAAATCTATTGAGTTTCACAGCCGGATATACGTTTATATCTTTTAAATAAAATTAATTTTTTTAATTTTATTAAAAGAAAACAAATGCTTCTTATTGTCTTCGCGATGCGAAGGCAATAATAAACAGCATCGAGTTCCTATTTCTTGACATCTGAATCGCCACATTCTCCATATAGTAACAATGACTACGTTCAAAGATACAATCCGTTACTTCTTGCCGGGTTGTTTTGTCCAAGATGATTACGTCAGACAAACCTGGCGCTGTAGAAGACAAAAGGTGTTTCGCGTTCAATAAACGGCCGAAGACGCGCGTGGATTCTCGTCAGTCGGCGGTCATCGTGACTGGGGCCTGCGTATCTACGTATGCGTGAAGAGTGTGGAAAGGTGCCCGCGTCACGCCGGGGACCCTGGGGACAATTCTCCTCGATCCTTCTTGCACGGACAGCCGCGTATAAAGCACCTGTTGGCCGGCCGAATCGCACGCGTTCCTCGCCGCGGCCGACCGAGTGTGTTACGCGCGTCCTACCGGCCCCTTTTTGCCACCGGGAACAGAAATAGTTTCTCGGCTGACCGAACATCAGCCAGAGGGTACTTAGCACCTCATCGTCTGACGGACACGCCGTGCCAGGGTTTTGCTATGCGAAATTCTTCGCCGTCTTCCAGACCTTTCAGCCTAGAGGTGCCCCTACTCCGGGGCACCTTGAACCCGGTTTACCCGGGTAGGGGAGCAAGCACGACCTGACGAATGCGCACGATCTGCCCGTCGACACGTCGATCGCGATATGACGTATGTTCTGACACTTCGTGATGCATCTCGAATAGGCACGATGGGAAACTATGTAAACGAGAGAACGCACCTTGTCAGATTGCTATTCTAGAACGCGTTAGTTTTGCAAATGCACAAGTAGGTATTTATGAAAATATAAATTTGATAATATATGCAAATACGTGTAACGGTGCGTAATGTCAAAAATAAATATACGCTCTTCATGCGAAATTAGTGTATAACAGAAACGAATTACTAGTTCATGCAGATGGAAAATAATTCTCACCCTCGGCGCTTCGACACAAACGGCGAGACTCCGTCGTAAAGATATCGCAAAGATCCCTATGGTTACGGCACAGCGCGATAGATATATAATATATGCACGCGTCCGAGCGGACGTGAAATAACACCAAATTACACGGTGGGTGTCTGTCGTGCGTACCATCTCGGGCGTACCCGGCGCGGCGTCCCGGGACGCGGGCCATTAACGTGTTCATAATCGTCCCAGCGGCGGTTACCGCTTGTACGTTACACGAGGTAATTGATACCAGATTTCGAGGAAACGGCTTGCCAACGAGCAGCGCGAGCTCCGGGGATGGAGATCAAAAAGGTGAACAAGACGGTGGGCATCTTGGCACCTTTCTGACGCTGGCGGTCCGGACTACCCGAATCAACGTCCGTGTAAGATACGAGGGGGCATGCCCGCCGGAGGATCAAGCCCTCTGGAGGTGGCTGGTAATTTATACGTTTATCTCATTCCGTCAATATTTAAAGAAGAACGCTGCCCGAATCGTGAAGAGCTCCCGCGTGACCCACCTCTTCCTGCGGGATCTTGTTTCGAGGGTGAACGGTCGCGCGGCCAGAGGTTTCATATTTTCTTCCATATAACACCCTTTAGTGCCACGTCGACGAATGGGTATCACTCGATTTTTATGCGAAACAGTACTCGAGCTCATACTTAAATATGAGAAAGGATAATCTTACCTCCCAACAAATCTAAGAATATATGGCTAATTACGAGATTAATTAAAAATATAGTTTATAAATTAAATTCTGAATCGCTTCGAGAGAATAGCAAGCGCAAGAGGAAAGAAATAGATACTGCGTGTGAAGGGAGAAACAAGGGCATGGATTTATCCCACCCCGCGCACCGACACAGCACAGAAGGGTGACGCGTTGCGCTGTTAGTAAACTAGGCATTAGCATTACAAAGACTGCATCTGCGGCTTTGCTTACATCCGTCGTCCGGGGCACACGCACCCTGTGTCCGACGCACACGCGATCGCGTACCTGCAGCCTCTCCTCTCCTCTTCTCCTCTCCTTTCACTGAAATAAGCACACGCTCACGCGTGTGAGGGAGAAGTGGTACGAGCGATGACGAGCGGTACAATACGCACGGGCGAGCCAGTTCATAATTATCCCTAAACACAGTAATTAATGCCGCCGCGGCGATTACGGGGGTGTCGCGCGCAGCGGACGTTTTCGTCCTTCCTCAGGCCCTTCATCACAACGATTACCCGCCGGATTGTGATTATTCGCTGGATGTATTATGGCACATTTCGTAATATCCCTTAACACGCAAATTAATTTTGCACGAAATGATAGGCCGTCAACCGTACATGAAATAAAATGTATGAAATCTAACGAAACGACGATGTGCTACGTAGCGAACAATGAAATTAATGATAAATCATTAACGGTACAGAAAACATTAATTTTTTGAGATAATAATTCTGCGAAGAAAAAATAATTTTGCGGTACACAAAATAATTTAAAAATAATATAAAATAACATGACAATAAAGAGAAACCTGAATGGATATCTCTCCACAGATGTGCTCCGATAGTTATATACCATTTCTTTTTGTTACAACTTTCTGTCTAAAATATCAGGTTTGGCAGCGAACTTTTCGTTACACACAGTTATTTACCCAACATGTCGTTTTCTCTCCGTTTCGATTCTCGTCAAAAGAGAGTTCTGTTTTCAGGTGTGCATCGCGTGCAGCGTCTTCACGAGCCGCGACCCTCGTGCGGCTGCGTTGAATGTGGCGGAAGAGAAAAGAGACGTGAGTCAACAGTGTTTCCAGCGCGCTGCCTAAATACCGGATTTAATCGACAGCGGGCACGCGGTTCGACAGTTGGCGGTAATCACGCGGGGACTGGCGGCGCATCGCGTAACAAAAAGACCGCGACATACGCGTCGGGGGTATAAGCGGCGGGTGGGCGGCGAAGGGAATCAGACATGTACGGCATCGCGTATAATTAGCGTAATAAGTAGTTTTTTGGGGCGGGGCCTGTGCGGTGGGAAAACAAAGCGATAGCTGGGAGGCAGCTAATTTCCGATCCAGCATCGACGGACAAAAGGGACCCGAGGAGCTCATACGCGGATGAAGTAGGGAAGTCCCCGGAGAAGAGGGGGGACAGAAGTTCGGGGGACGGAGGAGAAGGTTAAAAAAAAAGAGAAAGCAGCTTCTAAACGTCCTCCCTCGTCCATTCATCCTCTTTCAGCGTACCCTGGCTCGGTTTCGAATCAAAAGGCGGGAGCACCCTTTGGGCCCCGCGCGAGTGCGTAAGTTTTTTTTTCTCGCGCGCTCTTTTCCGCCCTCCTCTTTACCCCGAAAACCCCCTTTCATATGTGCCACATACCGACAAAAGAATCAGGGTACGCGCGTGCACGCAAAGACAGAAGCGGCGAGGGTATGGGAAGGGACAACCCGACGAATCCCGACAATGAGCCGGACGGTGCGGGCCGCCATTCGGGAACGGATTAATTACAGCGTGCCTCCATAATTAGCCCCGCGGGGATCGGCCGTCGCCGGGCCCACCATTGCCGGATTCGTGCTATTCGTTGGTCCAGCCACGGCGGTTTCCGTAGAATACTTTCGGTCTCCCATTCTTCGAAACACATTGAGTAAATTCACTCAATGGCGTAGAATTTTATTTTATATTTGATTTTAATTTTGTTTGTGTCAAATGCTACGAATTACAAAACTTCAGACTAAAGCAACAATCTCACAGATATACGATTGTATCTTCGTATAAACCACGTACAAGACAAAGAAAAGAAAAAACGAATATACAAAATTCTGTTGACTGTTTTATTCGTGTGTGTATTTAGTTTCGTTATTACTTATGTAAACTTCATAAAGATACCGTCATAATATGGGAAATTAACTTGTGTCTACCTATAACGAGCAATAAAAATTGAAATTATTATCAATTTGAAACATGCCGTATTAAACATTTTATACAGTGTCCGTCTTACAACATCTTAATATTAGCATTGCAGAGTCTCGTTTACCAGCGCTAGTAACCATAAGGAAGCACTGGAATCGCGCTCGACGAAAAGAATCGAAGCGTGACGATTTCAGCAGAATGGATCCGGCGTCGTCGTGCGATACACGCGAGCATGCATGATGTCCGGACGAATTTACGAGTCGCGCTAAGGACGTCGCGACATAAACCCGTAACAATCCTGAAGGCGCGCAGGGGGGGGGGGGCAGGCAGAAGGAGAGAACGGATGAAGGGGAAGAACGATATGGTGCACGCGTGGATGCAAATTGCATAGGCAAAGACGCGCGTTCTCTTCGCGAACAGACATGAACGTGCAGCACACGGATTATTGGTATCAAGCTCGGGAACAGACGGGAAATGTCATAATGCGAGCAAATAGAGTGCCATCAGGCGCGCGCGGCCGACTCGACCACAATTTCTTGTTACATTAATGCCGTCGGCGAGCGCGGAACGGACACGTGAGAGGGCACGATGACCGAGGCGGGTTTTATGCTCGGGAATTAGCTTAGCTTCGAACCATTGATTTCCAGCCCGTGAAATATTCTCGTCATTAAGCAACATAGCCGACGCTGGTAACCAAGATGGAAATACGAGCGTATTATATGCGCTGTTCGATTCTTCTCCGTTCGCACCTAGCCGAGAGAAAAAAAGTCGCAATAAGTCTTGACCACTAGCGAATCTAAGAGTTGATTATCCAGCCTTCAAAGCAGATGTTGCCCACAGGCGAAGCAATTACGAAATCTGTATCTTGAGAAAAAAAGTGTTTTAGATACCGCAGGTGTTCTAACTTAATTTATTTAGAAAAACAATTACAATACATCAATTTGGATTTCAACACAATCAAAGATATATAACTTGTTTTTAATTATTAAAAGCCCGAGATAGCGTAAACCACTAAAGAAAACTTTGCTTTTGTATCGCACAAAATTCCATATATACGAAACTACACAGTAATCTCCGTAAATTGCCGGAAAAGAAAGCGAAAGATAAAAGACTCTTCTCCATAAAGTTACCTCAATAATTTAAATGTGACTTTAAGATAGGAAGTAGAATTGACCGCGAATTTTACCGGAGGGATAAAGTCCTGCTGTTAGAGCGCTTTTTATGTGTGTACGTAAAGAGCCACGCAGGTTTCAACGCGCGTCTGCCTCGTTCCTCCACGTCAAACGCTGATTACCGGTAACAAGCTTGAAAATAGAGACTGTCACAATCCGGGAACGCGAGTGGAGTCTCATCAGAGCGACGTTGTAGGCGCGCCGATTGACTCGACCGCGATATCTCGTTACATTAATGCCGACGGCGAGCGCCGCGCCGTTCATGAGAGAGCACGACGCGGCCGGGCGGGCTCTATACCTGGAATTAGCATGCCTCCGAATCATCGATTTTCTACTTATCGGCTATCTCCGGCCAGTGCTCCCTCTGGTCCCCTCCTGGTCCCCTCTGGTTCCCTCTGATCTCGCCGGGTATCCCTCATCGCGACCTCTTACCGGTCATTATACAACTCGGCTCCGTCGAACCGTGCTCGCACAGGCTCTAATGGCTGAGCCGCACTTAGGTTCTGTTCGCCGCATGCAACTATCTGCGCCTCTGCCTATCTCCGCGCGCCGATGACGGGGAACGTTCCGCCGGAGGAACCTACGTCGAAACCCCCCCGGGTATCTCCGCTTTCGATCGTGCGCGCATCGCGTGCCCGAGCATAACGGTAACCGACCGGTAGCGGCGAACAAGCGCATAGACACATACGGCGACGAGTGATATCTGTAGCGATGTAGAACGCGGAGAAAAGTCAGCTGGCGGCTTGGCTTGCCGAAGCTGTTTTACGCCGATTGAGATAAACTCGGGACTTCCTGCGTTTATTGTTCATAATTATATGCCGCGGTATTGCATTATGATCCTGCGCAGCAGATTACGACATTGTACTTAATACGAGGAAGCTATTTAAGTTTGAATATATTAGGAATTGCCATAGAAATATAAAGATGCCTAGTTACTCGATATATTAAACACAATACAGAATAATGTCTAAATAATTCTGAAGCATCTTTAATCTCCAATAGCGTCTTCCAAGCAAAACATCATTCGCTATCTTATTAGTCAGGAACACGACACTTTCCGTTGCACGACAATAAATCAAAGTTCACCGATATTAAGCGCTTCCACTAAAAGAGCGTAATTAAGGAGATATCTTACGCGTGGTGAGAACTTTGCTAATAACCCCGGATG
This sequence comes from Temnothorax nylanderi, assembly GCF_030848795.1. Lineage (NCBI taxonomy): Eukaryota > Metazoa > Arthropoda > Insecta > Hymenoptera > Formicidae > Temnothorax > Temnothorax nylanderi. Next base: position 490,214 of record NW_027249128.1, read on the forward strand.
AGGCGCCACCTCTCGAGGGGTTCTTCTCTCGTTGCGGTTCGCGTTCCTAAAGTTTGTTAACTCTCGTAAGTCCGCCGCAAGGAAGAGGAAGAGGCGGGCGGGTATATGGCGAACGAAATGAAGGGAGTTTCTCTGCGCGCAGAGTGAGTTTTTGGCGATTAGATTAGACCCCGGCCCCGCGATGGACCAGCTGTCCACCGGAATTCGCTCAAGAATCTGCCTAAGTGGATGGAACCGACGTGCAAGAATCGCTCGAGCCATTCCGCCCCGTGTAATGAACGAACCGTATTACGAGTTCGCGGAACTTCTTTATTGCCGAAGTTTCGACATAACGCATAAGCCCGGTAATGACCGCTATTTAAAGGATTAAAAGATAGAGGATTAAAAATTTCTCGTGGCGATCTTATTGACACGTGCTAATCGATCTTCGCCTCTTGTGAAATATCGAATTATTAAGTGTTACATGCCACACTCACTCGCAAATTTTTATTCGTACAACAATCTCGCATTTTCTAATTTACAAATTATAGGAAGTATCATATCATTGTAGAAAATTGTTTTTTCTTATATTTTTTTATATCGCAAACAACACAAAATTATTTTTAAAATTCGAAAGAAAGAGAGAAATTTAACATATTTTACACAGAGATGTTATACATTGAGTAACATATATTGATAATTAATGCCAGTATATAAGAAAATATTTGACAGTAACATCACTCTGATTGTGAAAATCTGCAAGATGCGATTTTAAAAATACGATTTTATTTGATTGACGTTCAATTGAAACGCTCGATTCGGATGAAATCGAATCGATGCGAGACTTTTTAACGAACCGTTCCACGATCGGTTGTATACAATCATGTAGGTACGCACATTCCGAAATGAGATCGAAAGTTAAATTTACTCAAGTTATTTCTATCCTTCGGTGGAGTACACCGCAAGTCGTCACAATATCGGTCGGGGGAAGGAGGAGGAAGAAAGCGAGTCCGGGAGGTGGAGGCATGGCAGGGAACGCCGATCGATAACAATAATAATGGAAAATGATCGCGACCGCAGTGGCACGTGATCCAATGACTATGCCCAGGAGGCGATGCCTCATTATTTCGATTTCCAAGCAACTAACCAACGACCTTAGCAGCCTCACGAAATACGAACGCCTCGTTCCCCTCCCTCCTCATCATCATCTTCATTCTTCGTGCGAACCCAATCATCCCTCTCGGCCACGTTCTGTACGCCCTGTTGCATTCGGCCGCGAATATCGTACGCTCCGTCGCTCGGACCTCGTAATCGCGCAATCCCGAGGGATTAGAATATGGATTGGCCCGCATTAAACTTCGACTTTACGCGCGGCGAGGTCATTTTATTGAGCACGAGGAAATCTTATTTATCACGTATTTCATTTTTAACGCTGAACGTAAGTGATATATGAAAATTTTACACGTACACCTCTGCACTGCCGACAAAGATTGCATTGATTAGCAAAAACTAGTTTTAAAAATAACATTAAAATATCTCACAATGGAACATAAAATTACATTAATTGAATAGTGTCATGAATTTAATAGTGTCATGAATTGAATAGTGTCATTATAATATACTAAAATCAAAATATATTTCAATACATTATCGAGTGGCTGTTTCTACGAAAGAGATTCAGGATATTGACCTTGTAATACACGATGCACTTTCAAGCGCCTCGCATAATGTTTGTATGCATCGAGTTTATGCAGTGAAATAACCTTGTACTGATGCTTTACGATTGGGTGCTGGTTGAATTAGAATAGCAATTCAGATCTCTCATCATTGTTAAAGAAAAAGGGAAGAATATATAAAGCATCCGAGAGATGAATCGGGTAGGTAGAGGGTCACGATTGCCACGTCTTGTCGGACAATCCAGAAGAAGTTGATACGAACGTACCATATGAGAGAGAATACTCCGAACATCCCTGCGGGCGTACAACTCTGTTCTTGCTTTCAGTACGGATAAGGCGTGAGGTTCGAGGAATACGAGGTAATTGTCTGAGATAATGATCGTACACATTGCATAGATCCGCGATGCTTCACGGGTCTTGGCGCATTTGAATACCGCCGATATTAATACGGAATCGCATTTACACATCGCCGATAATGAGTTAAAGACCAAACGAAAAAAATGAAAGGAGAATCTGAAACAACGGATAGGATCGTAATCGTGAGCGCGGTTTCACGCATGAACGATGAGATTCGAAAGCGGCTTCTCGCATAAAATTACTAAATCGCTCGATAATTATAGAGCGTCATTTTCCATGCTCGATAATGTCCCGCGGGACAACGTTCGGGTTAATCGTTTCTTCACGGAGGAGCACCGAAGGAGCCCGCGGGTCATGGGTTAAACGGGCCGTCCTGCGACAGGACCTTCGGGATACGGTTCCTCCGCGGGCCTATGGGTTCCCGTGATAAAGTGCTCATAATGTTTTTAACGAGTAAGCCGCGCGCGGGCGCGCTCGCGCGTAATCTTATAATTCGGCCATGGCTCCGGCCCCGTGGTATTTCGAGAGTGGATATAATGATTCTCGATGATTATGCGGCCATATCTCACCCACGGCTCCGTCCCGGAGATACAGCCGGTGAAGAGATCGCCGCGCCGTTCGTACGGATGGAAACAATGTCGGCGGACCCTCCCACGCCGCGTACACGGACTGTACCACGGCGAGCCGGAGTAATTCCCCCAATTATAAAATTATTATCCTGCGGTTGGCACCCCCGGGCAACACGCGGGACCAGGCCAGGCCTCCACTCTCCTCTCGGCCTCATTCGCCATGTTCTCCATGTTCACCGCTCCTCTCTCCTTATTCTCCCTTTCCGCCGCTCGTTCCCTCCTGCCATCTTCCTATCTGTCCGGTTCTCGTCGATCCTCGTTGATTGTCCGGCAAGACGAAGACGTGCGCACTCGCTTCGTGATGCGCTAGAACGCACGATTCGGAACAGATCGCCGGAAGCGTTTCTCTCAATCTTGTGTTTTCTCCAAAGAGAGTAAAGAACGTACTAACTCTTTTGATACCGCGTGAGATTAAAAATCTAAATCTTTCATTTATTTTTTAAAAATAATTACATATAATACATGCGTACTTGAGAAACTGTCGGGTGGTTTTTTAATATATTTCGAGATTTGAATTGTGCTATAGACTATGAAAGAAAGATAAGAAAAACTAATTTTCATATTTATATTATTCTTTGTTTCAATTATATATTTTTTTCGTTTGAGCATGCGGGAAGTGGTTCTTTTGCTACTTCCGTTGAGATGGATCAAGATAGCGTCGTTAAGGAGCCATTTGCAGAAAAATTTATAACTGTCGTTAGAGAGAAGATCGAGCGTGGAGGGGTGAAAAATAAATAAATATAGCGGGAGCACAACCCTTGTGTACGGTCGGACTTTTCTTAAGTCGAGCTCGTTCATAATCTCACCGGCGGCTGCCGCTGACTTTAACCGAGCAGCGTCTCTGTTTGTGTTCTATCGTGTGTAACAGCGTGTGGATACGTGCGTGAAATTTCGACAGAAAAGCGGGATACTCGAAGCCATACAGTTTCTATTAAAGGGTGACGACTGCAGATGATATAAGTACCGTGAGGCTTCCGTGAAATATCATCGGGCGATGATGTTGGCGCCATAAAAAGGAATATACATTTGTAAAATTTCATCTCATATGAACAATTCTATATTAAAATATGCTCAGATAACAAAAGATAAAAAAATCGCTATGATAAATTTATTCGACTATCTTGGTGATTTTTATAGAATTATTTAACTCAGAAGTAGACTCGTTCGAGATAGATAAATCGTTCTGTAAATTTTATACAGTAAATTTGGTCAAGAAAGCATTAAAAATAACTACCAATTTTTCAAAGCGGCACATGTGTGCTGAGAGAAGACGCTGCATTTATTCTGCATATTAATAAGGAGGCATCAAAGATGATGTAAGTATAGCAATCGCGAGACGCGAGGAATCGATAAGATCGATGAAAGAACCACGATGAGGGAACACGAGTATCCGAATACCGAATCGAGAAGATTTTGGTGCCCGCAGCGGGATCCCGGAAATTAGCGATCTGTGCTCGTCGAGAAGGACCACGGTCCGTCACGTTCGTGAACCATTAGTCTCCTCTCGCCCGGACCTCTCTAGCGAGAAAGGCGGAGAGACAGAGAGCGCGCGCTGGGGAGGCTCAGTGTAAAAGTCAAGAGGGAGGACGATCTCCGTGGGTGGGGTGGTCCCACCAGCAAGTTAAAAGGACAAGAATGTTTGACAGCCATTTTTCAGTAATCACGCTGAGTTAGTTATCGATCGCAAGGATCTCTCTCTATCTCTCTTCCTCTCTCTCTCTCTTTCTCATCTCGGGCCACCATCCCTGACACCCCCCTCGTCGCGGTCCAATCTCAAGCGGTCATTCTTCGTTTTCTATTTCTCATCGCGCGCTCCCGATGAAGAGAGAAGTTATCTCTCATCTTCTCCTTCTCGCACGCATCTCCTCTCACCTTCGATATCGAAAATCTTGCGATGGTTTCTCTGCCTCTTTCTTATTTTCTCTCTTTCTCCCTCAGACCTTCTCTCACTTCATTTCTGGCATCGGTGGTCACCAAGTCTGACGAACCTAATCCGAACCTATCCTCTAATGCCGACGCATTGTGCGTCTAGTTAGCAGTGGGGATCGCCCGGCGCGTCATCGTGATTCATTTTTTACTTCCACGAAAAGTTTCTTGATTGATCGGAAATTAGGGAGCTTAAGTGCCATCCTGAGACCGCGACATGTTCCAAAGAGGAGTGTAATCAATCACTGAAGAATGAGGTATCACTCTCGGCCCTTTGACTCCATTGGCAAATGTATACGATGTCGTTGACCAATTGTACTCTCTTTTAATGACAGATATCAATAGGGCGAGTAAAAACGATGTTTGCAAGATGTTCGATATTCGCAAGAGTGTAGCGAGCGCAACTGCTTTCAAGTGAAGAAGACTTATAGTTAATCATTTATGATGTATGGCAAGTTCAAGGATGTAAAGCTATTTTTGTGTTACTATTGGATGTACATAATACATAACTGTCAGCTTGATAATATAACGCAATTGAATTCTTAAACACAAAAACAGAACGATCCGCCATCATTTTATCTAAAAAATTATTGAATTTACGAATTTTTCACTTTTTAACTATTCGTGTATTATCAGCTATTAAAAGAGAATACGTTTGGCTATAGAAAAAAACCTATCTAAGCGTAAGAAACGCTTCTTTCACACGCGCGTGCACATATTGTTTTATTTTTAAATTCCTACACAGTAATATGTTGCGCGAATTCCAACGGGAGTGCTAATCGGTGAGACGGAATTTCGACCCCCCTGAAGAAAGTGAAGCGGAACGATTAGACGATCTTGCTTGTGTGAGTCGCTCCATATAAATTTCTCTCCGTTTGCAATTTTCGGTTTTAGCGAACGCTTCGATCCTGTCGGCCGATTGAAGAGCGAAACCTCGGCACTCGTCGCGGATGATGGCCGCCTTTGCCGCTCGATTACCCATAAATCTGCGCTAAAGGTTTGAGGCCGGCGACTTAAATGACGGACTCGTCTTCCTTCCTTTCCTTCCTGCGGCCAATGCTCAACAACAGCATCGCCTTGAGCAACCGCGGGTGGAACGCAAAGTGGCCCGGCGGATCGCGCATTTTTGCGCTCCTCGCCTGTACGTAATTACTGAAATTTTTTAAACGCTGGTTATTTTCGGGAAGACCGTAGTAAATCGTTTCGGATCCAGCCCACCGATTTGTGATTTATCTCCATCTCTGCGTATAACGCACGTCCACTGATGTCTGTGCTTTTGTTGCTCGCTGCTCCAATATCCGGGACTTTTATTGCCCCGTAAGCCTCGTATGGTCTATCAATAGCAATGTTATCTTATACCAGTTTTCATTAATACAAACAAAATACGTATAATATTTATATATACTCTAAACGCTCTCTTTAAATTTCAAAAGTGCAAAATATAATACTTTGTAAAATAATTGATTTTAGAGAATATTACTAAATATATAATACAAATCGTTTAGCATGGCAATGTTCTCAAGGAAGATAACAGATCTAAAAATATATACGAAGCTGTTTATCCTACAACGCGATATTTTATGAAGACATCTTTTAAATCGCGTTTATTACAGCTATTTTTTCACAGTTGCTCGCTTCATCCATATTAAAGATTCCTGATCGCCTATTTTCCCTATGGACAAACTCGACCTTATTCTCTCTTCGTCGTAATTAATTTATCGTATATTCCGGCAAGCTTATACTCATCCCAAATATAACATTCTCCAAATAGATCCAAGTAATGTAGTGTCCTGTCGAAAGTATTACTCCTGCTCCGCATTAGTTTCCTACGTTCTCCGTTTCCCCGCATGAGCCAAGGAGAGTCGATCACACGCAAGGTCTCGCAATTAACGAATCAGATACGGCGCGACATCAAAAAGACAAATGATCCCGGCGAGATGGGAGCGGATAAATGCGTCCTTTTTTCTCCTGACCTCCCACCCTCCCTCGCCTCTTCGCAGCATGCTCGCGCTTGACGAGTATGAATCGGGGATCTGATAACCGAAGAAACGGTTCGAGCGTCCGGAGCGAGGGCCCGTGAGGGGAGATGGCGGACGGAGAGAAGCCGGAGAACGAAGTGAGGGATCGGTGGAGAGAAGGGAGACAAGCTGGAGATAGGGGAAGGAAAGGGAGAAGGGAAGGTGGATGAGTATGAAAATTATTCTCTGGATGCGCGTACGGGGCGCACACTTGTCAAGATGGCGCATGGAATTAATTAAATTAAGCCCGCACCTCCCTCGGAGAAGGTAACCCGAGCGAGCCCGACCGAGACGACGAACGTCGAGCAGATCGACGGTGGAAGAGAGACGTGAACGGACGGAGAAACGAGGAGGAACGGGGGAAGACCGAGAGGGATCTTCGGTTCGACATCGAGTGCAAGTCATTCCAGTCATTGGTCGCTCCATAGGAATCCTGGATGCGTGTGTGCGAACGCGAGCGCATACGTCCGAGCGAGTACATGCTCGCTCGCGCGCGCTCGTGTGGGTGGACGAGGTGTGTTTTGACGTTTGCCCTCACGCCAGGTATTCTCGTACCTTCGATGCCGTTGTGTCGGAATTCGAGACGCGCGAAACTCTCCTGCAACCGGGCTGAATTCGCGGATTTTTAATGTAGGCCGACGACAAAGTTCAGCGGCTACCACGTATACGATCAATCGGCTGTTCAGAGAAACAGCTCACAAAAGCTATAATTTCATATTCACGTAAAGAATTAATTATGTCGCTTGCAGATATTTGGAGAAGATTGCAAATTTTTAATCAGTGATTCGAAAAATATTGCAACATTCTTGCTCGAGTTTGATTTGAAAGTAGAATGTTTTATAAGCAATATCGAAGTAAGTTTCGAAAGATATTGAACTTCATATCCATTTAAAAGTAACTTTTGGAAATAAAAGGAATAAAAGAAGAGAAGCAAATATGAAAGTAATTCTCTGTAATATTTGTTGGTAGCATGTCCATTCTTAAGTATGTCTCTCGAAAGTGACTCTCGACGGTATTTCTGAGTACTAAACCATTATGTCAGCCATATGAGGAACTATCGATTCCGATTCTCGTATGTCAATCTTCGAAAATTTTCGATGATGCCGAACAAAAGAGCGTGGCTCGCGGGCAAAAGCAAGACATGTCCACAAACTGATACGTATGCGCCAGGTTTCGTCCGTCACAGGAGACAGAGTAATAAAAAGATGAGGGACTTAAAGAGCGGGCGAGAAGGACGAGCGAAGGACCGGCCGGTCCTGAAATATTGCAGTTAGGTGGTACGTACGTACCTGAGCAGTGCCGGCTTGTTGACACTTGGCCCCTGGGCCGCTAAATCGCTTTGGAGTTAAGCATCCGCAGGCCTAAACGTCTCTCCCCTGCGGAGCCAGGGAATAACGCGAAAAAGAGAGAGCAACGCAACGCGGCTGTGGAACGCGCTCGAAGAACACTCCGCGCGGCATCTTTCTCTCTTTCTCTCGTCTCTCTCTCTCTCTCTCCTTCTCTCCTTCTCTCGTCTCGTTTCCAGTCCGACGAAGAGAGGACAGAGCGAAGAAGGCGAGCGCGAGAGGAACGGCGAATCTGCGGGATAAAGGATGCAAATGCTCGCGCCGACCATCAAAATCTAATTAACCAACGAAAGAACGAGCCCGGGCTAAAGCCAAAAAGATTCGAGGAAGAAAAAGGCGAGACTGGGGGAGGGGGGCACAAGCGGGAGGTTTAGCGGTTCGAAGGTGTCAGAGACCGGTAAGGTTCGCTTATGCATATGCCAGGTCTCCTCCACCTACTACTCTTTCCCCTCTTCCTCATCTCCCCCTTCTCCTCCCGCTCCCATCGCCTACAACTCCTTCGTCCAGACTCGCGAATGGGGGTGAGAGGACCAGAGCAAGGAAATCTCTATAGCAAACGTCGTTACGAGCCGGGTTTATGTCGCTCGCCGCATATAACATTCGGCAGAACCGAAATTCGTCGGCGTGTAGCGGGAGTCCTAAATTATCCGCGTTCACTTTTAGAAGAAACACGTGGAACGGAATCGCACGTATCCGGGCCCTCATGCGTTTCTTTATTGACACTTTATTATCACGCCGAGCTCTGAAATTGCCCAACGACCTTCTTACGATCGATTGCTCCTCGGGAGAACATGCAAAAGGGTAGAGAAATCGAGATATTAAAGAGAAATAAAACGCAACGCGTCGTGCAAGAGAGAGCAGCCGGTGCATCTCTTCGATTAGCTGAAGAGTCCAAAATATCACGGTAAATCCGTGAGCGGGGATAATGATCAATCGTCGATCGAATTGGTCGCGCATTTAGATTCGCTAACCCGCTCCGAGCTAAATTGAATTTGGCCGCGGCAAAAAAGTACTAACTTCATCGATCTCGGGAGTGTCGAAGATGAGTTCGAGTGCGCGCGCGGCGCGTCTCGAAGGTGGTTCGAAAAAGAGCTTCGGGGCCTTGGGTTAAATGCCAATCGAGCTGGAGCATTGTGGGTAGAAGGCCCCGGAGCTAAAGGGCCCGGGAGAGGGACCACGTGATATCGCGTCTGCGTTGTGTGTTACACGTTAGCGTGAGTGGTTGTTGGTTTATTAAGGTTATTGATGCGAGATCAGATCTACAGTCGGATTAGTCAGGGCTGGGTTCTGATTCCTACCCGTCTACTCTCCATGCTCTTTTTCGCCCTCTCCCACCTCGCGCCCGTCTTATTACACGTGCCCTCATCTTGTATTTACCTTGCTCCTCTCACTCCCACGCGAAGATAAGTCTAGACATCAACCTCTCGTCAATAGACGCGTCTACATTGCGATCGGTAAGAGCCAACGTTCTTTGTATGCGATCTGGGATTAATGTATCTTTTTATTTGTGCAAAGCAATTTTTAATAGAGTTAATACTTGTATATATTTTTCTGTGTATTATTCTCATTTCATTTTTTTATTTTCTCGAAGAAACTCTTTAAAGAATCCACATAATACATTTAAAAATCATAAAAATAAAGAAGCACTCTAACTTTTTCAAACGTACTTAAAGTATCTTTATAAGACGTCCTGGATTTCTATGTCGCTTGGAAAGATAATGAAATAATTTCTCGAGGTACTAGTATAAAAAGCTAAAACGGCTTCAATTTATTTCTTCATTTATGTTCCGATTATTCAGGCAGGTCGATTAAATCGCGGCAAAGAAGATCGTTTCTTTAATAAAAAGGAATTTTTCGCGAGGGACCGGGGACCGGTCCCCTTTCGAGGTCTGGATCTGGGACCAGGCAAACTGGCCAATCGCAGATCGAAGTAGTTTCCGATGTCAACGATTGCGACCTCCAACGTCTACCGCGGTCTGTTTTCAGGGATAATTCGCGATTCGTGTTGATCGTAATTCTTCTTTCTCTTTCATCGTCCTACCCGCCCCTCCGCTTGCGAAGCCACCCGCGCTTGCGTTTCTGCCTGGAATTACAGGCGGATTTACAAGGAGCGGCGGATTTACAAGTCAGCCAAGAGTGGCCTTTCCTGTTCGTCGCGCCGAGTCCTGAAATCGTCGGAAAGTACCGAAAAAGCGGACCGCGCACGGAGCACAAGCGGAATGCTCGAAAGAAACGACCGCGATTATTTCGATACATCGCCGGGGACGATACAAAGACGTACAGAGCGCGGCCAAGTCGATGCGGCGGGTATCTAAGAGCCATGTTAGCTTGCAGGAATAAAACTCCTATAATCGCTCAATTTCTTCTTCGCGATTATTGTAATTAAGTTGTAAAGTTGAATTGAACGAAACCTCGATCAAAAAATAAATGTATCGATAAATCCGATTCATAGAAACAACAGGCACGAAAAAAAATATTCTCTTCGACGCGATATGTGTACAGGGATGCGACGGATGTACTCTTTCACTCGGCCAATTCCGAGAGGAATTCGGTTCGAGGAGCTGAGCTCACCCTAGTGGACCGTACACACCACGGAAGATCGGTTGGGGAGAGCCGAGTGACTCCCGGCATAAAGTAAAAATTCACTTTCGATCGCAATAAAAGTTCGGGAGCGCGCGATACACGGTGTGTGCATTGCGTCGAGCGCAATCCTCCGGCAACGAAAAGACATTAAAGTGTCGAGACACGCCCTGGAATTTGGTCAATAACGTACCTCTTTCCTCTCCCGCGTTCTCTCCACCGGTCTCGCCCTCTTTCTCCCGTTCTCGCGCGAGATACGTCGACATTATCGCGGCGGAGACCCGGTACAGTCGCGGGCATCCTAAAACAACAATGGAGGCATTAAGATGATCTACGGCCGAGTCGCTTGACCCTCTGATTCAAAAAAGGTATTCGAATCCATTCGAGAAAGAGAGCGCCGACCGGTGACGTCAGGTAGAAGAAGGAGCGAGCGAGCGGGAGAAAAAGAACGAGGAGGGTCTCCTCGCGGCGTTCGTGTGGGTGTCAGCTTAATGTTCCCGGTCCGAGTGTGGGTGACCATCGTGTGTCGAGTGTGAGTCGAGGTTTTAAGTTCCTCCTCGTACGGCCCGCGTGAGCGCACTTTCGAGCCTGATTAAATATATATTAGGAGCGAGAGGAGAGAGAGAGAGAGAGAGAGAGAGAGAGAGAGAGAGAGAGAGAGAGAGAGAGAGAGAGAGAGAGAGAGAGAGGAGCGCGTGAGGAGGCGCAAGGGAAGTGGGGAACTGACTCACGGCGGGGGGTGTGGTATTTTTTCAAGAGAGCGAGCAAGTGGGGCCCCATGGTCAAAGGGTGCGGTCGGTACCAAATCCCTAAGCGAGAAATGCGATGACGCTCTCATCTCGTTACTATCCGCGAGTATTCTTTCCAAATGTCATATCGTTAATCGTGAAATCACGAATCTAAGATAATATATATTGTTAATGAATAATATTTACTCATATACATTATATCTTTATTGAATCAGTTTTCATAATCTCGTTTCTTGTTTTCTTCAACCTCCATTTATTTGATAATTTTAACGTTCAATTGTATTATTTCATAATTTTAATATTCAATTGTACGATTTTGCCGATTCAAGAAATTATCTTAAAACATGACGTTTTACATTACAATAACTTATCACTTTCCGAGCTAAACGTGGCTAAACCTTTCATATTTGAGATCGTGCTACATGTTGGAGAGATTAAGAGACGTAAAATATGGCGATGCATATTCTTGGCAATGTTCTATCAAAAGAGGTAAGGTAAATCTTGATTTCCCAACAACAGCCGCAGGACGAACGAATATGAAGGAATCTCACGATCAGTTACGAAATCAGAAACTCCCGCGGGAATGTTTCAGACAGGTTGGTCGTCGTTACAAGGTCGAAACCAATCCGCCCTACGGATGATGTCCAGACCAGATCCTGCCATTACGATCGGCTCATTAGGTAGCCAAACATTTTCACGGACACCCGGTAGCGCGTTAATGACTGATGACCGGAAAACGTAACCAGAAGACCTAATTGGTAAATGAGACTACCTGGAGTAGTAGCTTTCTTCCAGCTCCTTATTTATTCGTTCGTTTCGCCCTAGTCTACTGTCTTCAGTCCTTAGTTCCATATCGATGCTTGTCGTCCCTTATTAATGAGCCGAAGATAAATTCGGAGACGCGATACAACCGACGCTGCTTGGGGGAGCGCCTTTCTCATATTTCCGAGCAGGGATGAGACGAAAGTGCGGTGAAGGGTGATCTACATCATTAGAATTAACGAGAGCCCACCGATCTCTTAATGGATACGCACAAGTGGCAACGAATGTTTTATCCGGGTGACTTATTACTCTCGCAGAGTAAACGCATCGGTCCATCTGAGAGAGTCTTTCAACCTCTGGATAGTCCTGATGTTCGTGTTCAATCGAATGAATGACGTTAATCTAATAAGGTAAATAAGGTATAGAAATGTCCGCGTGATATGACAAATAGAAATTTAATATTACATATACTGATTTTTATGTTATCGATTACTACACATATACGATACAAATTATATCCGATACTAAATACGGAATAAAATATAAATGACTTAATAAAATATAAATTACTTGATGAAAAAAGTGAGATATTCGCTCAAGCCTCTTATTTACAAGAGTGATAATTATTTGTAAAAATTTATTTAAAAAATAAAAAATCTAAATTTTAATGTTTTTCCGACATGCGATATTGTATGACAATGTCACATTACGGGCAATTATTATCGCGTCGAAAATGGAGACGGGGATGTGCAGGACAACGGGGGAGGCATTGTAACGAGACGGTCAGAGATAAGTCATAATAGTGGCTCACTCGATGTTGTTAGGAGTCAACAGAGGATCGCGCCGAGATAGCGCGTTAATGCACGCATTTATTTGAAATATTAAACCTCGAGGAACGGAGAAAGAAGAAGCGAGTGTGCCCGCTTGCTCCGCGAGGTCGGGCCGTGTTAAGAGGGGAGACACGAGAAGGGACAATTATAAATGATGATAATTAGCAAAGATCTTAACCGGTCACTCCGTGACTTTACAGTTGTAATCGTGCGCATCGAGGGACTACACTCTGGATCTCTCTACGGGGTGATTTTACGATAGCCATGGAGTGGAATTTGAAAACTTATCGGATAATCTAGTAAAACGTTATAAAGATGAAATCTAATTTGTTTTATTTAAAAAATATATAGATGTTAAAATTAAAGTATTTGATTCTGTAATTATTTAAAGTGTTGTAATTTACAAGAAGGAATTAGATTCCTCCGTTAAAAAAAATAGGACTATGTAAGTTTTCTATAAAACTTCTATAAATATATGGTTCTTTCATCCACATAAATATTCATCATTAAAAAAAAAGATAAAATTATGCTAATAAAAGAAAAGAATTTTAATCTTGAATATATACGCCCGACTTCGATTAACGAAAGGTCCGAAGAATTTGATCTCATCCTACGGCAAGAATCGTTTTAATCCGATGTGCAAAAGGAACAATCTCTTTCTCTCTCAAAGACACACAGATTGATTGTTTCTCTCTCGCCTATGTGTTACACCTACCTAAGAAGAAATCTCAGACAACCGTTGATCGAATCAACACTGACTAACAGAGTGATACCACAAACTCACTCTCTCCTTTTTCTTCTGCTTCTCTTTCTCCTCCTAATTATTAATGTTCTCGAGCACGCGGAGATAAACCTCAGAATCATCGTCGAAGTATTCAAAGCCTTCTGGCTCGGCCTCTCGTTATTGAATATGAATGATTAATTAAGAACATCTCACAATCCGCCAGCTCGTCATTCGATCCCTCCTCTCACTAAAAACAAACTTTGAATACTATGTATTCGATATTGTACGATACCTGCATAGGAAATGAATATTTGATATTGGAAGATTATTATATAAAGAGATGTGCAAAAGATAACTACATATAATATAAATAGTACATTTTATTATTTGAGAAAATTATAATTTATAGTATCTGAGTTATGTAAAAAGAAATATGATTATTTGAAATAATAGCATTATTTGAATTAAAATTTGCAAAATCCGAATACATGTATATTCCTATAATGATATCTTAAATTAAAATCTCTCTCACATAATTTTTCATTAATTTATATGTTGTGTTCAATTATTAATTTAATTAAATTTCTATATAGCCACAAAAAATCATAAAAAACGATTGAAAATAAGATATTCCCGCAGCAAACAAGTACTGTCAGGTGTGTCAGCTTTCAATTACAACAAACCGAATCCACCTCGACGAGCAGCTCGTCGAGGTCAAAACCCGATTCCTCTCGGAGTGTTATCATCGATTTCAATTATACATATCGATCCGCGCGCATTCGACGTGCGCACAGGCCTCTTTGTTCATTTCCACACGTCGAGAGAGTTCATCTCTGTAGACCTTTGCTACAATGACTTGAGGAGAGAGGAAAAAAAGAGCCGGCAACACAACAGAGCCAACTGATACAATATTCATTTACTGCTGCGTGTGTCTATGCTTCATAATGTCACGGCGGGGGGATCGAGGGGCGAGATGAGGCAAAAAGAGACAGAGAAAGAGAGTTGCATTCAAATGAAGGAATGCCGGGGGCGGTGGGATGGGGTGGGGTAGGTGGGACTCCAGGATGACACTTCTCGTAGGTGATTTATACCCGCTGGTCGAATGACCATCATCTCGTGGAAAGATCTACAGGATCTCCGAGGCGCGCTTAGTTAGTCGCTGAACGAAGGATAGTTAGTCCCTACGATGGGCACACAGGCGAATGTAAAGGCTGGGGGGAGGTAGGGACTTAACGTATAATAGAGGCCTTATGTAATCCGAAACATATAATTCCGCCGTACTCTCGTTACTCCCATCTAAGATCACCGTTTGTTTAATCGCCGACGTTCAATTGCATTGTTACAAAATCGGCCGGCTGGACCGAAGATCTAAAAGGCTGCTCGGGCGAGAAAAATTATTATCGGAACGTGAATATAATAATTACATTGCGTCTGCTTTCGATATGAGAAAGTAAACGAGAAAGTAAAAATCGGACGTATTCAGGGGGGGAACTATCGATTGTGCGGCATAAAATCACCTCCCGCAGACGGAGGTACGAGGCACGAAGGAACAAAAGCGCGTCTACGAGTGCACTCCGAGAAAGAATTAACACAATAGCTCTCGCCAACTTTGATTGGCCAGCCGACTCGCGAAGTTAAGTGCATATTCCCCGAGGCAAACAATGTTAAAATAGCACAGACGGCAATAGGTCGACCGTGGCGCGAAGTTATCCCCCTTTCTTTCTCCAGGGTAAGTATGCGTACAAGTACTCGCATTAACTGTGTAAATAGCTATTTGTCTTACGAGTGGTTGGATAAGAATTAGTGTTTTAACGCCGAGGAGACACGAAAAGAAAGAAGCGGAAATGGCGTCGCGGGTCTCAAGTATCTCTCTTCGAGTGGATTTTTGCTACTTCTCTTACTCTCTATCCATTTCCACGATTTTCTCATAAAATCCGAAAAAATTGTTGCCAATACTTCTCCGTAAAGCACCTTTTAATAAAATAACCACGTATGTTATTAACAATAACGGGCCGCTTAATGCATTTTCAATATAACGCGATTGATTTATCGTTCAAGCGTACGTATGTAACTTGAGAAATTAGCGACAAATATATATCGAAACAATGGAATGTCGAAACAATGTTTAAAATGACGGAAGTTATTACGCACAATATTCTGCATTGTATCTGCGGCAATTTCACGCTAGTTCCACGCTTCCCTGACCAATCGTGGAAGTCAACAAATTACTGATGCTTTTGCGAAAGAGGATTTCCAGGTGCAATAAAATAAACCATTTACATTTATGGAATAATAGCAAACCACTCAATGCAGTTTTTAGAAATAATTCCACGCTTTCCTGATAAATTGTGTAAATTGCGTGAGAGCAACAAATTAGAGAAAAATTATATTACAACAAGAATCTATTGTTCAGCTATACATATATCAACGATCATTAATTTCGATGCTTTCGCAAATTTATTCGATAGGGAATTATCGAGATTTGGTAGTCTAATTAATTCAATGATTAATTTAGAGAGAACTACCTGCAAGTAATGTGAATTTTTAATAGTCGGTCTACATACGATTATCTCCATCTGCTTTATTAATCGACTTTTGTGACGCGACCATGTCGATCGTTAATTATATCAACTACTTTGAATATCTATCTCGTTTACTTAATGGGCAGAGGAATGCAATATTTCACGGATCAATAAAGAAATGAAACGATCACGAAAGATCATAAGATAAATTCATCATGTTGCAAACTATTCCTTATATAAACTCTATAAGCTGTATATCACTTATATGTAAAGCATCATTTTATTTCAAAATGTGTATAATTATCTTAATTAAGTATCGAAGTCGCATGGTCGTACGATATGCGACAGAAATTACTTATGTGGGTGGATTAGCAATAAGTGTCTCGCATTATAATAAATTTGCATAACGCGTACTTATTGACGCTTCAGCAGTTTTGATTGGCACGGTATATCTCCACGCTCGAACGTCGACAGCAACATTGTCAGAGAAATAGCTAATCGGTAGCGCAGACAAACTAACAAATCTCGTGCTAGCAAGTGAGTTTTGAAATCACAACATCTTCGCGCGTTAAGGACAAAAGGATTCGAAGAACGCGAATTGTCGTCGATGTGTGAAGAAACGCGAGTTGAGGCTAACGAAGCTGCAGGCAAATGTACACACAAAGTCAACGTCGTGAGTTCATGAACCGTGAAGAAGTAGAAGAAGAAGACAACGACCAAGAAAACGGCGTTGGAGAAGAGGAGAGAATAGAAGAGAGGAACCGGCGCCACTCTTCGAAACGGTGCCCCGTCCGGCTCGATCTTCGTGGTGTGCAAGGCTCGCGCGCCAACTCGCGGGGGTAAACAGACGAAATTATATCGAAGAAAAATTACCTCGAGATAATAGTGATTAATGATCGGCCGGGTGGGCGCGTGTGCGTGGAAACAGGTACGTGTGCGTGCGCGTCGGTACGCCGATGCCCGGTAAAATATGATACTCGGTAAACTCTCCTCTCCACTCCGTCGCTTCTATCCCCCTCGCGCCCTCTCAAACATTCCCCTATATCTCCACTATGCGGTTCCAACCATCGACTTTGGCGACACGAATTGTCACGGAGGACCGCAGCGATGAAAGAAGAATGCGAGAGGAGCCAGACGCAGCAATCTTCTCTAATTAACACATTGAGACTAATCAGAGGTAGTTATTCCCGTTCGGGTCCAATCGTCTAGATTTAACTTCGCCTAAATTAATTCTTATTATTTCTGCGACTCGTACTCTGCGACCAACGACATTTCGCACGATAGACAAGACAACGATTTGTCTTGATATATGTTATTTGTACAGTTTTTATAATGAATAAATATCAAGTTGCTACACACAAAGTTTATATAATTAAAAGTAGAGAAAAATGTTTCTCTCGAATCATCTTTGAAATACAATGGTTCATGTAACAAAGTATTATATAATTTCCGCAAACCATCATCATCCTAATTAATGAAAGAAACAATCACATGAGGTATAATTAGATAGATCGATGGTAATAGGCTGCAATTTTTTTGTTTTATAAAGCTGATTGACAAAGGGTTAAATGTGACTCTCGTTTTTTTTTCTCGTTCAAGACGCGCTTCTCCGCGAAGTTGTCAATGACAATGACTGGCCCGCTCCCTCGACCCCTCCCGCTCCGCCCAGGAAGGAGAGAAGACGCGTAGTGGGGAAACTGGTTTAAATATTTTCTGGGCACGTGTTTTACATAGGTAGAGATATACCCGCTCCTCTCCACGCACGCTCGAATGTATAAGGCCCCGCGTCGCTATCTCGGGTCAGATCTCGGCGGTGATCTTCAGCTCTCATTTTTTCGTACGGTCACTCCGCTATTATGCTCATCCACGAGGGACTCTCGGGAACTCGTTTGTGTACAAAAGCCCCCCCGGCCGTTATTAATTATCGCGATACGGTATGCTCGCGTACGGAGAAAATTCGACATGGGCGAGACCCGCTTGCGAGAGATTTCCTCGCAATGCAACACAGGAAAGGTATTAACAGGCAGTGTAAAATATCGTATATTACATACCTTTTTGCAGTTTTATATCCAAATTCGATGTAATACCTTGCAGTCTACTTTGCAATTTTTTTCAAACATTCAAAGCAACACACGATTATAACCGAGTTATATTTTTAAGATTTTCATAAATTTCTCGAAATCAAAATATTTTAATTAATGTTTTAGATCCACCATTTAAATAAAATTGAAAACAAAATACCTGATCATTTGCCGGAAATAATTTGAATCACAAAAGGGTGATTCTTTCCTTTATAATTACGCAACGTGCGACACAATATATATTAACATTCGCTAACGTGAATATTTAATTTAAGGCACAATCAGATCACAATATTTTTCAAAAAGCAATAAAAGGTTGCTTATATTCAATCAATTGTAAACAATTTGGCATAAAATAGGATATGTACGATATTCCTCTATTAAATATAGTCGAGCAAATCTTGAAAGCAGACTAATTTAGATCCACCATTTAAATAAAATTGAAAACAAAATACCTGATCTTTGTTCATTTGCTGGAAATAATTTGAATCACAAAAGGGTGATTCTTTCCCTTATAATTACGCAACGTGCGACACAATATATATTAACATTCGCTAACGTGAATATTTAATTTAACGCACAATCAGATCACAATATTTTTCAAAAAGCAATAAAAGGTTGCTTATATTCAATCAATTGTAAACAATTTGGCATAAAATAGGATATGTACGATATTCCTCTATTAAATATAGTCGAGCGAATCTTGAAAGCAGACTAATTTAGATCCACCATTTAAATAAAATTGAAAACAAAATACCTGATCTTTGTTCATTTGCTGGAAATAATTTGAATCACAAAAGGGTGATTCTTTCCCTTATAATTACGCAACGTGCGACACAATATATATTAACATTCGCTAACGTGAATATTTAATTTAAGGCACAATCAGATCACAATATTTTTCAAAAAGCAATAAAAGGTTGCTTATATTCAATCAATTGTAAACAATTTGGCATAAAATGGAATATGTACGATATTCCTCTATTAAATATAGTCGAGCGAATCTTGAAAGCAGACTAATTGTTATCAATCACCCAATTTATTAATTAATGTAAGTAAAAATATAAAATTATAATAAACAGTTATATAAAAATTCTTGATGCAGACGAGTCACATCTCTCCCGAAGATCACCGTTTTCTCGATGTTTTGAAAACACATTATGCCTCAAGATCCGCCTTTCTTTCAACAGTTTTGTCATGTTTACGTCGGTGAGAAAAAAAAACTACTCACCATCCCGACGAGCGCCACGGCCTTTCCGCAGGATTCGTCGGATTCGACGTTGTCCGCCTCCGTCACCCAAGTTCGTTCGACTCACTCGCACGATTGTACCGAAGTTAATTAGGTTAAATGCGCGATCGTCACCCGAGAGCCTCGATCGAATTTAATCACGATCGTCGCGCTTAATATTCCGCAGGTAATTGATACAATTCGAGTAGATTACGTCGCAACCTACGTGCCGCTCGCGCCGAGCTACACGCGCGTAAAATCACTATTCTAATGATGCTAAAATCACGCGTTATTCCGCATCGACGGAATTTTACAAAAAGAAGGCGAAAGCGATGCGACTTTCGATAAAACGATAAACGGAGAGGCTCAATTTATTCATTGTCGATTAACCGATCGTTAATTCAGCTTTCTCTACTATGTGCCGTAGTCATTCGTATTTACATCAGTACATCAACGGCATAAACGCGTATAAACAAAGCCAAGATGTTTACAAACCGTCGTTAATTGGCTCCGGTCCGGTTGAGCCTGTTCGCGAGCGAACAACGCGACGAGGAACAATTCAGCGTGAATTCGCCGTCGGATCGTGATTCAAGTCACGGAACACTTTTCGTCGATCGAACCCAGGGATCCACCGCGTACGAGAGGAGGACAGGAGCGACAGGAGTATCTCTTTCCCTCCGGCCTTGAATGGAATCGCGGCAGGCTACCTGAAAACAGTCTACGTTACGATAGGTTTTTTTCTCTCAAACGGCCATTATGCCGGCAGCCGGCCCAAGGTGCTCGATGTACGATGCTTACGTATCGGCGTTGCTTGCCCGAGCCGGTGTCCGTTGACTCCGGAGTATCACGTCGATCGACGAAATCGCACGCCGCGTCGATCGGGATAATTAGCGGGGTCACACCGCGTTGTCACACGCGAAACACGATTAGAACCTGCGGAGTACGGAGCCCGTGACGGAAAAAAGGGCGCGAGCTTTTGCCATTAATTGGCAACCGCGAATCAAACATCAAACTAGCCGGCAACTTCACGGAATTAACTACGCGGGCACGCGGGACCCGCGGGACTACGCCGCGACGGGCTTCGGTGCGGCTGGCGCCATCTCTCGCGGCGGGCGCGAACCGAGATGGAGGCGTGACGTCACGGCGCCAATTTGCCGCGTACGAATTTCCCGGAGCGGCCGGAGTCGCAGAGTGTGGTCGGTCACGAAAATGATCTTCGACGGATTTCGATGGATTTCGCCGATCGTGTACGAAAAATTCATCGCCACGTAGACTGTCGTCAATTCCACCGTCAATTCCGTCGTCAATTCCGTCGGAGTCAACGAGTCGCAGGCGCGGTGAGTAATAATCCTCTCACATCGTTAACGCACAGTGCGTTCGGCGCAGAATGTAACGGTTATGGTCTGTATTCGATTTCAGATTCACTTGCCCGTCGCGTAGATTATTACCATGGGCACATGAATTGTCGCATATTGCCCAACGACGCCAAATATAAGATGACAAGCTTCGCTACAAGCGTCTGCACTGTGTAAGTACGCATTAATTACAACCTCCCGGCGAAGGAGCGAGGGGGGAGCGGGGGGATAAAAATGTATCAATTAAACCTGCATATATATTCGCATATATTGTTATTTGAATCATCGAAGTCGAAGAATATGCCACTCTTAATCGCTATTTATATAGTTATTGCATTGTTAACAATTACATTGTTAAATTCATAGAAATATTATACTAAATATTATACGTAGAATTCGTTAAATATTATACTTTATTTGTGATTTTTAACCATTTTTATGAGTCGCCACTGCTCCTACTCAATATGTCGTTAATTTAACAAAACAATGTTGATTTAACCAAACCAATGTAGTTAAAATAATGTTGTTTTGTGTTAAGATAATAAATTTCGATACACATGGCAGTTAAAAATAACAAAATGTTATTTTAACTCAAGCCATTGGTTCAAATTGCATTATTATTTAATATTTAACAGTGTACGCGGCAAATGACATCATTAATTAATATTGTCATCAATTCCGTTTTATTTGACGCGTACGAGATGTTCGTTGCAACTTGCAACGGAATATGCCGGCTTGCGTCCCGGAATTCTTAAAATTATAACCGCGCACGGAAGTTCGCGAGAGGTAATCGGGAGAATTTTCTCGGGTGACGGCGACAAGCTCCGAGCTTTTTAAAAGCAGCTCCCCGGTCGGTGCAGCTGCGCGACAGCTTAACGTTTCTGAATAATGTTCTGGAGCTGCTAAGGAATGGCGAGCTGCCATTAAGAGCCGGGGCGCGAACGACGTTTCACCCGGATAAATATTTGAAGCGTTTCCCTGACGATCTTGAGAGGTTCATTACAGAGGATTACACGACTCATATCGACGACTTAGAATTCACCTTTCGCGCCGGAAGGCGCGATCACAGTCTTTGCAGGACTGATTCGAATGCGGCAAATTAGTTCGCTCGTTCTCCCGCTTTCAATACTCCCCCTTTCTCCCTATCTCTCTCTCTTTCTTTCTCTCTCTCTCTCTCTCTCTCTCTCTCTCTCTCTCTCTCTCTCTCTCTCTCTCTCTCTCTCTCTCTCTCTCTCTCTCTCTCTCTCTCTCTCTCTCTCTCTCTCTCTCTCTCTCTCTCTCTCTCTCCCTCTCTCGCTTGCTCTCGTAATCGTAGCCTTCTTCCGCGTCTTCCGACTTAATTTCCGGTTCTCCTCGCGATCATTTAAAGTTCCTCGCGTTTAAGCCGAATACTCAGAAGTTTTACCGTAAATGACGCGGGCATTACGCGGAATAAATGATCGCATGCTAATAATGAAAAAAGTAACGGACGTTAACTAAAAGGAGCGTGAATGGCGAAACGAGGTCTCTCGAGTAAATAACGAGAAAAATAAACAGCGTCGTTATTCAGAAAGGAATGACGAGAGAATCTTGTTCTTTCCTCGCCAAGAATCGGTGACTTCTTTTTTTTTCTCGAGTAACGAGGGTTTCATTAATAACGCGAAGGAAATCGCGAAAAGCGGAGACGCGCGGAGGCTCTATCGAGAACTTCCGTCGTCACGATACTCGAGCAGCCTTTCTCATTTACCATGACGCTGACGTCGCTCGCGCGCGCGCGCGCACACGTAGGAAATGTACGAACGTATTGTAGTACTGTACGTGGGCTCGAATTCGGCTCGGTTAAAATTAGCATCCCGGGACGCTATAGGACAACGCCGTCAGGGTAATAGGCGTTTAAGGCTTAATGTATGCATTGAAAACTATTAGGTATTCAAATACTCGGATTGCATTACGCCGCACTATAATACCTGACTTCCTCCGGTGGCCGCCGCCGGCGAAATTGCCACTATTATTCTTATTATATTTTATTTATTAGCCACGCCGGCCTTAATCCACCTTAATGGCAACGGCGCGAGTCGAGACATCGTCCCACGAACAAAAGACGCGCCCTTTGAAAGTTTATACATATTCCCTTTTTTCTTGTTACGCACCGAGTCTGTCACGAAATTGAAAATTAACTGCTCATTTGAGATTCAAATGTCGATATGATCAATTGTTTTACGTTATATTCTTTTCGAGGTATATATATAGCGTTGCAAGTATATAACATTGATTCGTAACGGAGATGTAAAAGGAGCGATCAAATTAATCGAGTAAATTAATCGATTTTACCAGTCGTGAGTCATGAAAATAAAAATATCCCGAAAGAATACGAATTTCGACGGAGTACCAAATTCGCGTACGCGCTCTTTCTCGAGCCACCGCAGCTATAATAATTCGAGATCCGATCCGTGAAAGGTGCAACGAAATCAATCCCGCAATTTCGCCGTAAATGCGTTCAATTAACACGACCAGCGGGGCACCGTGCTACCGTCAATACGAAGGTCTTCGATTTTTACGGTGCCCTTTGATGCGAGCAGGTTCGATTCGATTCGCCGTTACAAAACTCGTTACACGACGGCCGCTGTACCGAGACTTCTTACAAGACAGTGGCCGTGCTCGATGGCGAAGAAGGCGTTTCGCTTCATTAGCGATAAGCCCTTTTTCCTCTTCATCGCCGTTCCGACGAGTTTTTCTGTACCGCGCGTTTTTGACTCGCCCGCCTCATGACTTTATGGGCTTATATGCGCATTCCTCGTTGATCGCTCGAAACCAGGTGCGGTATTATCATTAAGGATAAATCACTCCCGCAGATGCAACCTCGTACGTGTGCAATGTATGCGATAAAGTTAACTTATTGAGCATCGGAATATTTTCACCGTGTTGTATTAAGTTGCGCACCTCGATTCGCCAAAAAATTGAATGTTTCTTTATTGTTAAATTATCCCAAGAGAGTAAAGTGATTCTTCAAATTAATTCGGAATTGCTACAAGTTAACATGAATTTTAAGCTTTAAGTACAAATCTTGTGCTTGGATCTTTTTACTAAAATATATAAAATAATAACATAATAAATAGAAAGAAATGTATATTTTATGTACGATACTCTTCTACGTAAAGTCCTGTCTTGATGACAATCTTTAGTTCTTTGTATTTCTAAAGACTTGCCTTCCACTTCGTCTCCTTTATTCAAGGCACTTAAAGGAAACGCCGACCAGCATACCGAGAGATCTCGTAATCGAGAAAGTTTGTTGTCCTCGAATTAATTACGCAAATCTTCGCGGAAGGACACCATTCCAAAGAAATCTCGTGACATCAGGTCGGATCCTTTACCCTACTCGCCGCTGACTTAATTAATTGCAATTCTCGATATCTTAGAGGTTCTCTAGCAATTATTAGCATCAGGAAATTTAGCTTTTTTCTTAAGTTAATGAATAAACCAACGTCGTTTTGTAAAATTCTAGACGTTTAATATAATTACAGAAGCAGCAAAGCAAGCAACGTGTGCCGTTATTAAAGTAACGTTATTTTTATGTGTACCAAGTTTAAATATGATTATGAATGCATCATGTATATAATTATAAATTATTAATTATAAACTTTGGCAGAGATATATTTTAAAATTATTTTTTTCTATGTATAATTTGCCTATAATTCATCTTTTTTTTAGATTATATTTATCAAATACAATCTTAACACAACGTCACTGGAACTTTATCATTGACTTAACCATTTGCGATCGCGTTTGCAAACGCGTAGTAACCGTGAATCGTAGACAAATCGTTCCGATCGGAGAACCGCGTGTAACAAAGGACCGCGACACAAGGACGAGATCCCTTCACCCCTTCCCCCCATTTCCCCGAGAAACGTATCGAACGGTTTGGCAACAAACGGGATCCCGGTCGGGTCGGCAATTAATTTCGCGCGAATTCGGCGAACGAGTTCTGCGAGATCGTGTCTGGGAGGGATTCCCGAAACCGAGAACCTCGGATATCGGACCCGGGCGCTCTTTTCTGGGAGAGCCGCTCTTTTCCGTCCGACGCCGCTCTAATTAATAACGGATCGGCGCCTCAACCCTCCCCCTAACGGATACGGCACGGTCAGAAACGAGGAACGAACAAACGAACGATCGACCGACCGTTTGGGTCCGATTTAAATTGAACCGTTCGAAACAAAGGGGGCGGCCGAGAAAGCACGCGAAATTAAACAACCTGCAATATCTCGGGGCCGCCCGCGCGAGCCACCCCACAAAGGCGCGTTCACACCCGATTAGGCGCACACCGTCCACACACCCGCACCCGGCAGCGCGCGAGAGGGAGGACGCCTGTCGAATGTGCCGGTGTAACGGAGGAATGTCTAATAACGAACGTGCCTCCTGCGCGTAGCCACTTGAAGTATCGGAAGACGGGGAGATGCGGACGAAAGTACAAAAGTGAACTGCAAATTTGCGTAGACTGTCGTTTTGCCCAAGTTACTTGTAGTTACAATAGTCATTTGTTACATTGTTCTTACTGATATCTTTCAATAATTATAACTGTGTGGTGCACCTAAAATATTATAAATATATATATTTTCTGTAACGTACGCGACGCAATTCGCAGTTTCGACGATTTCGCATCTTCTATCGCGAGAAATGCCATCTACAATTAAGTTATATTTAAGCTACACTGCTATACAGATCTCTCGATCTCACGAAGGTGCGAAAATGCATACTACGAGAATCAAATGGCTGTCGAATGCAATATTCATCGAGAAGAAAATGGGCGGGCCAGCCGACAACGTGCGAGAATTGGCAAAAGATTCTTTCACGTTGTCGACCCGAAACGATATCTTAGAAGTGGAAGGATAACGGAAATGTACGCAGGATGCAGGCAATTATAGTGTTTAATGATGGTACCACGGCAAACATCCGTTATGGTACACTCGTTATTTTGGTAATTACTACTTAATTCCATTCGCTATTGTTCGGGGTACCGTGGCTAGCCGCCATCACCGAAGCGTGTACAAGTTCATTGGACTTTAATATAATTGCTGGCTTAAAGATTCGTTGATTTTGATTGACAAATCACGGAACGGTTAACCTGCAGAACGAATGGAGTCCAAATGCACCTCATTGCAATTACTTAATTTGCTTGTCTCGCTTCGAAAATGCGAACAATCATTGCGAAATTAAAGTCCATCGAATAGAAAACTAATAATTGACACAAGTAAATTTTCTTTTTTTTTTTTCAATTAATTTCTCATATATGCACAAGAAAAAATATCGTAAAAAATTCTTAAATAATAATCTCTAGATGAAAATGGTTTTTATTTCCTTTAATATAGTAGCAATTCCTCTAATTTCAAGATAATTTGAAGATTGTTCTACATAATTCATTTCTTATCGTAATGATTTGCGAATATCAATATTCTTTCACAAAAAACCGTTTGCTGCTTGAACATACTACTCAAAAAATAATTTTGATTGATGGATATCGATTAAAGAAATGCTTTAAGTACGAGTCCATACTTTGAAAGTAACCCATCGATCCAAGAGTCACGGTTGACTTCGTAATTAATCCGGAAATATAATTCCTCCCTTTTCCCCTGTTGCTTTATGCGAGAAAAGTTGTGTCGTCAAAAGTGAGGGTAAGAAAACGAGGGTTGACGGCTAAAAGATAGCGGGGTATGATTCTGCGGCCGTGGAGTTTTTAATCCAGAAAGCTATCCCCCGTGTAATCGTTCCGTTTTTAAATTAAAGAAATAAAGGAAGGATCCTTGGCGTTAGTAGGACTCGGGGTAGTGGCGGAACTCATTTGCACTTAAAAAAATGATGAGCCATAAAACTAACGCCCGAACGTGAAGAATTAACGACGAGAAAAGGGAAGGGGAGGGAGAAAGAAAGAGATACGAGAGGGAACAAGGAATAAGGAGAAGGAACGGCGAAATCTTAACAGTGAGAAAAACCATTAACAAATGAACGCGTACTTTATCGGGCGGAAGTGATTTTGATTCGTTGACTCTTGCCACTCCATCTCGTTTAAATTTTAACATAGCGACCGGCAGTTTCTTTAATTGGATTTTTAATTGGGACGATTCGCGCTACATTAATCCTTCGTCCCCGCGATCTACCCTGTGTTTATTGTTATTATTATTCCCTACGACCCCTCGCTCCTTGCCTTTTCCCTCTTTCTCTCGCGTAGGTTCTCATTAGGCGCCGCATTTTTCACCGCTGATTACGTTTGCGGTTACCGCGGCTCTCTCGTCTTTCTCGCGGCCAATTCTCTTCCGTGGTTTACGGACGCGCGTTAAACTGTTCAACATTTTTTTTCGCTGGAGCTTAATAACTTACAAGTTTCTCATTTCTTGCCGTCCTTATCCTCTCATAATGTATACATGATTTCTTCGGTAAATGAGTAATTGAAGATAAAACGTTTAAAAAAGAATTTTTTATTCTTCAATATGGAAGGTAAATCTATTTTAAGAATAATGAGAACAAAATAGTCTTAACATTTCTATAAGTCAAATATTGAAAGAAAGCTTTTTTCAAAATGTCTTAATTTTAGAACGCATAAAAATGCAATATTCTTAGCTTATTAACTTTAATTAATTAAGAAAAAATTCCTATTTGATGTTTCAATACGCAAAAGAGAAGAGATTGTGTCACGCAATTGCAGAACGGGACATCGTGTTGAGAATTGGAACGAAAGGATTAACGGCGTGACGAATATCACGGGTGTGTAATTCGAGCCCCTTTCGCGCTTCACCCCTTTCCGTAACATCGTCGGCGCATCGACGGTAGTAATAATCGCAATAATCACAATCGCGCCCGGGTCTCAGCCAATTTGAATATGAATCCGAGTGCGAACAATGTCATCGCGCGAAGTGCGGGGGTGGACCTGGTAGGCAGGGGGAGGTTTATACGTGCCGTATCTCCCCCACGGATCGGGCTTCTGCCCGGTACTTGCTAACTGTCCCGGACTGTTAGTTAGTTAACTGGCTCGCCAGGGTGACAGTCACGTACCGGAGAGGGCATTCGAATCCGGAACTCTCATCAAAATCAGCGTTCGCTACGTTTAACCCGATAATTAAACTCGCTGCGTCCCGCCAGTCCCGACCGAAGTCCTGCCCTCCTTCCGTTCTTGCTGTTGCTTTCCCCCTTTGTCCGCTCGACACTTCTCGCTGAGGGAAATCGCGCGGTCCGAAATTTGCATTCGTGCATTTTATTCGCGCCACTGAGCGTACCGGCTCTCACGCCTCTAATTCGGATTACACGTAAGACAGTTACGCATATCGAGTGTAATCCGTCATGCAGGGAAATAGGGTGGTAAAAGACTGGTGTGAGAAATGCAGATGTGAACATGTTTAATGCGTCAAGCAATTTAAGTTGCTTACTTCTTGTTTTTCGATGTTAGATAAGAATATGATTAAAAGGGTAATCGCGTTCTGCTGATAAATTCGGTTGAAAACAATCTTGGGAAATACGGTTTAAGAAATGGATTTTAAGAGTCAATTTGATATTTGCAAATGCGATTTAATTGAAGATCTCAGATAAAGTTTGCCTGAGACACAGCCACAATTTTATTTTTCATGGTTCAATCAATAATTGATTTTTCAAATAAGATTATGTATGTATGTATGTTAATAGATAATCTATA
Source organism: Temnothorax nylanderi (assembly GCF_030848795.1). Taxonomy (NCBI): domain Eukaryota; kingdom Metazoa; phylum Arthropoda; class Insecta; order Hymenoptera; family Formicidae; genus Temnothorax; species Temnothorax nylanderi. Next base: position 518,630 of record NW_027249128.1, read on the forward strand.
TATTAATAGTTTTTTTATTTTATAATATTTATCCGAAGTTAACTTAAGAAAAAAATCAATCACTAATATAAAAATTAAAGTTAAAGAATTTATAAAAATAGATTTTGAGATTATCGTTAAAATTAAAAATTAAATATGCTATTCTTTATATACGATACGCGTTTGCTTGAAATTAACTTTCACTAAACTTGATACGATGTCAGTAATATAATATTCATTTGAGGAGTGAATTTATCTTTGTGTCGATGGGGAAAGTATTTACTTTTTTATAATATGTTCAATTGAATAATTAGTATAATAAGTATAATAAACTAACGAAATTACCTATATTCCATATATACATATATAATAAAAATTGCAAAATCAAATATTCCGAAATTAAATATTAAATAATCAATCTTAGCCCATCCATTTTGAGGCAATGAATCCGTGAAGTGTTATATTTGTTATATCTGTAATATTTTTTTCACTCTGGATCCATTACCCCAAATTTAAATTAAAAAATAATATTATACTCACCATTACGATGCGCAGCAGCTGAGTTGTAGCACAACTACGTTGATCTGTAAAATACAAATATATTCAGATTACAACATGATCTAATGTTATACTATTATTATATTTTAAAATACAATTATTATATAAACTAATTTTTTTATTTGTTATTTAAGTAGATATTTAACAGAAATTTAAAGATGTCCAGAAAAAAATTTTTTAAGCATAAACTTTTCTAAAATTTAATGAGTAAAAGTATAAATCTCTCTTATACAAATACTCCAAAGAATTGTATATGTTAAAAGTCTTGAAAATATTGTAGATATTACTTATTCTAATAAAAAAAGTATTATTTCATAAATAATGAAAAATATTTTATATGCATCGTATTACACGATGTAAAAATATTAATACCCGAATGATTGATAAACGATTAATTTTGCTACGTATAATATGTAACAAGTAAATAATAAATTATACTCACCCTTCGGTTGCTCCGCTGTCGCCAGATGCTTCCCCGAGCCTGCTCCTCCTCTCATGTTTCTCCATTGCTGATTTTTCGCAGCACAACATTCACTTACAAAAACACAAACATAATTACACAAAACTACGAGATTTGCTGATTACTCGTAGCGTTCTGCAGACGGTAGCGAATAAACTTCGAACGAGCGTTTTAACCTATCACGATTCGAAATCGATCGCGATTTTGTTAATAACCGAAAAATTCATAAATGGAATTGGCAATTTTATCCCGATACCGCGAGATAGCGAGACAGCGCGAATTGAGTTAGTAATTAATAAAACCGCAATAAAAATTTTAAAATATACAATGTTGAACTTCAACACTATATATGCGCGATATAATTTAAACGCATAAATCGTAGAATTACCGAGCAAATTATATTAACGTCGGCGGAAAGTGGTGAGAGCAAAATATATATTCAAATCCGACTGTTAAAAAAACAATCGTCGTCCGTAAATATCGCGACGAAATGAAAAAACTTGTGAGATTCGTTCCCTGTTATCAATGCCTATTCTGAATCGCGCGAAATATCCGTTTCGATGGATGGATAGCCATCGTCTCGATACGTACACGAATCATTAGACACAAAAGACGGTTAAACCGTACAGGATAGCAATCATTAATTGTTCGAAGTGTTATTGTAAATCGTGGAATTACCGGACAAATTGTATTAGCGTCGATGGAAAGAGTGAGATCAAAAATATATTCAAATCCGACCATTAAAAAAAACAAACCTCGCCTGTAAATATCACGACGAAACAAAATAACTTGTGAGATTCATTCCTTGTTATCAACGCCTATTCTGAATCGCGCGAAATATCCGTTTCGATGGATAGTCATCGTCTCGATATGTTCACGAAACGCTAGACACAATTAAGAGACGGTTAAACCATACGGGATAGCAATCATTAATTGTTCGAAGTGATCGCGTTATTGTAAACCGCGGAATTATCGAGCAAATTATATTAACGTCGGTGGAAAGAGTGAGAGCAAAAATATATTAAATCCGACCGTTAAAAAGACAATCGTGTAAGTATCGCGACGAAATGAAATAACTTGTGAGCCTCGTTTCCTGTTATCAACGCCTATTTTGAATAGCGCGAAATATTCGTTTCGATGGATAGCCATTGTTTCTCGGCACTTGCCGCGATCGCGTTCAATGAAATATTACGACGATACACGGAGCGGCTCGCGCAAGTTGTTTACTCGGCGCGCGAACGATGGAGAGGTAGTGGGGGTAGGGTGAGTAGGCACGACGCGACGCGCTAATTACCCCCACTCCGTCCCCACCACTCGTGTTATCGAGAAGCCGCGGCTCTATTGTAACAACCGTCGCGCGCGGATGTGTGCGCGGAGACGTTATCATGTGCGCGACGAAATTCTAATCGGCAGGTAATGCCGCTCCGTGCTGTTCCGCGCATTATAAATAACGCGATCGCGACAAGAATTAGAAGAAAGCGCGTTTATGTCTTAAAAATTCTTTCTTATCAACGCAAGTTATTCATGTAATTAAAAATCTATAAGTATATTGAAATGACGGTTCTTCACATCGTAACAGATACAACACATAATTTATATACTTGAAATAGGAATCGATAAGTAATAAGAATTGTTCCGTAATACATTGTTCTGTAATATTTATGGGCGATAATCGTTTCTTTAGTACTACTAAGATTTATCTCAAATTTATCTCGTGTCGTGCTCTGAATTTTTTCATCAGTTTAAATATTATTCATTTAGCATATTTTCGAGTGGGAAGTAAAATAATACATCGGAAGTAAAACATACATCGGATTGAGCGATAATGATTATAATACTTTATACAAGGAAACTAGAATTACCGGCATATATATTTATTTTATAACGCGTTAAATGATTTCTGGACGGTAATTGCCTAGAATTTTGAGATTAATATTTGCGGCGTATGCAACATTATTGTTACACACGTCATCTTATCGTTTATATTCGCGCAGCGAGACTTGAGCCGGCAGACAGCGTCGTATGTTCTGTGTATCGTCGCATTATCTTTCGGGAAACCACTGCGAGAGCTAGAAGAGAACGCGATCAGTCCCTGCGAGCAATTATAACGATAATTAACCATCGTAATCAATTTAATTAGCGTGAATAACGATACTCCTTAACTTTGTATAGGACGACTATTTATTATACACGCTTTATTCGTTTGCAGTAGGAAATAATAGTTTCTAAGCTATTCATCGTAATTAGCCAACTTGACTTTATTAAATGTATTGATATTGGTATGAGAGAAGTCTTTATATAAAAGCTTATATCTTTGATTACAGGACTGATGCAAGATATTCGAACTACCTGACTGAATAGATAGTCTTGGAAGCAATGAAAAAATTGCGTAGCCTTGTGTCGTTCCCTCGCGTTATTCTTTCGTTACGATATAATAGAGTCCACGTCGCATGTACGATTAACGTCGGGAGTGCCGTTTAAAGTGTCGCGCGATAGTAATAAATCGTGTTTTCGCGAGTGAGTGTTGTACAAGTGCAATAAACGATTCTGAGAGGAGGAGGAGGCTTGGGAAGCATCAGGCGACAGCGGAGCAACCATGAGGTGAGAAAAATTTCGTATTTCTTATTTTATATTTGTTCTACTATTATTTATTCAATATTATTATAAAATTATTCAATATTTATTTTATGATATGTAATAGAAATAATTATTAAAATTTCTAATTATTATAATTTATAATTATTTAATTCATGTAACAATTATTTATATAAATATTAATTATTTTGAACGCTATTATATAATTTGATTATATTTGTATTTTACAGACCAACGTAGTTCGCAACGCAATTTGCAACTCCGCTGCTGCATCGTATCGGTGAGTGACAGATTGTTTTTTTTTTTATTTTAACTCTGCGGAAGTTGCGAAGCTAAAACTTTCGCGAAAGATCACGTGTATCTGAGATATATCTATATACATAAATTTATAAATTGATTACACTATTTCTCTGAATAAAACCATAAAAACCGAATTAAATCGATTCGGCTGAGATTTTCCTTTACACAGTTTGTCCAAAATATTTTCGAAATAGTAATGGCAAAGTAGTTTACTTACAATTAGTTGACGTTTCTTACTTTTTTCTATGTTTAAAAAAAATTTTTTTTGTATATCTGGCAGTTTAATTGCGACTTCCCGAGAGTTAATCTAAAGTAATGGTTCTATGAGAAATATAAGATATATTGATGGTATGTATGTCAAATTAATAGCAAGAGAATTGGTAAGATTTCATTGCTTCTTAAAATGAGTGGGCTAAAATGATTAGGGCTAATAAGTATAATGATCATTTAATCCTGGAACCTACAGTTGCATGTCCAATTTATTGGATACATACAAAATATACATAAATACAAAATACTCGTAATTTAAAGTTCAGGATACGTAATTGAAAATATCATGAAGATACGATAATAATTTTATTTCAACATTTTCATTATTATTATAACATTATAATTAATAAATTTTTATGATTTTGTATGATATTATATAATTAGTAAAAAATAACAAAAAGAGAAAGAACATTTATTTTTATAACGCAATAATTACTCTAATCTTTTATAGCCCATCATTTATCTATATTTATTTGACTTTGTATCATTTAAAACGGAATAAAATTGTGATATTCTGCAGTAATTGTACAATACGTTAATGACGTCCGATTTCACGTAATGTTGTTGTGTAATGAAATTGTTACGTTTCTTAACTTACAGTTTTAATTAATTTCTAATGAAGATATGACTGTTTAGCTTTCTGCATCTTATTACGCAAAATTTTATATCAAGTATTTTACCTGTTTTGCTTTTAATTTTTTACGAAATTTATATATGAATACGGACTTAAGAATACCGTTTAAGTTATCAAATTTAATGGTACATTAATACTATAATACAGTTAAATATGCATTAATTTTATAAATGATAAAAAAAGCTTTTCATTGTTTTAAATTTCTTAGAGAATATTTTCAAGAAAAGAAATTCGGCACTTTTTGACATATTGATTCTAAGATTATTGTTAGGGCATAGAATTACTTGCTCTCATGTACGTGCGTTTTTGGTATCAACCAACGAGACATTTCGCACATCACGAGACTTAACAGGTAAGGTAAACGTGTCTTGACAATCTCAAAACGATTCGCGCCCGTTTTGCCGCTCGCGTGGTAGCACGTGTAGAGGATATCATCCTTTCGGTCGCAGGACGAGGCCCGTCCTGGTAGGTAGTAAGACTAGATCCCATAAAAGGGTCGCGTGGCAGAGAAACATTCGCGAATTGGATGGTTAGGCATCGCTAGGCAATGGCGATAGTGGTGACTGGCCCCAACAATTACGTCGGAATAAAAGCAAATAAAATCCACCCTCCTCCCCCCCCCCCGCTCCTCCCACGCCAAGGGAAGTTCTGGATGAAAGCAGTCTGGCGGGAAGGCGACGGCCCGATGAAGGGAGGGCGGGTTAAAAACAAGACTAGACCAAAATAATGGTTAGATCCGTCATCGGAGATAGTTGCCAGGGGTAATGGAAAAGGAACCGTTTAAAAATAGGACTTTAGGCGGCCGACTCGTTCGCGATTCCGTGACTGCCTCCGTTATGCCGGGATTTACGTGCTTTATATGCACGATTCTTACGTGTGTGCCCTTACGTGAAATCGAGCGAGGAATTCTCTCAATCTCCGAGCCTCCTGCCCTGGTTCCCTATGCGCGCCTCCGTTCGTCTCTTTCGAGCGGAGTACGAGTAATTGCTCGAGAGGTACGCGTCGTCCTTGTGCGCGATACGTCTGCGATTTGTAAGTCTAATCAGACTTACGTTGGTATCTCCACGTATTTCCGCAAGGACATGTCAACGCCGGAGTCCCTGTGCTGCTGGCATGAGGAAAGACTCGCCATATATCTTCGTCGTTAGGAAACCGTCGCGAGAAGGGAGCGGGGGTTTAGCTCGCAATTACTTTGAAAGCTAATACTTTCTCTCGACAGAAAAAGAAAGATATTTCTTAGTATTCGTGCGCATTTAATCTGTGCTTGCATCTTTTTACAAATGCAACAATTGATCTAATATTTCATATAAAATTTGCTGAAATTAAAAACTGATTCGCGTTAAAAGATTCGATGTATTTTAGAATTTTTCTATCACTTTCGAAAATTGTTTATTATTTGATTATTCTTATTCTTTAATGAATCAATACACATAAACTTTATCTCTCTCTTTCTTGCTTAGAAAAAAAAAAGAAATATAATAACATAATGGCGATGCAATCGAATATTGTGACATTTGATAAGATTCAAGTTAAGTTTTTGTTAAATATTTTATATATTCCTTTGCATATAAAATGTTACTAATTAGAATTACTAATAAGCAAGTGTTGTGCGAAATCTTCGTAATACTTATAAAGAACAATCTTAATTAAAATGATAAGGGCAGAAATCGCCGAGCAACAGTCGGCTACATCTGTTGGCAAAAGCGTGAACTAACTAGTGTCCAGCATCCCCTTGGTCCAGCTAATCGGGGGGTTGTTCAGTCTGGACCTCTTCCGCGTCTCAACGTCTTTTTCTTTCTTTTCATTCTCGAAAAAGTCGAGTCGAGCAATGGTACGTACAGGAGGGGTGCGTTGGGGAGAGGAACGAGCCGTAGGCGAGGCAACAGGAGGAAAGGGGAGGGTTAGATACAGAATATAGCTAACACAGCGAAGGCTAGTTAGTATGCATAGTGCGGGAGTTGGCCGGGAATGAAACGTCAACCCAAGACTCGTCATGCCAGCCTCGTGCTTTCGTCCTTTCCAACGACTTTCGTTTCCACGATTTCCCTCCCCTCGATCCCTCTGATGCTCGATCCCCGCCAACTCACCACCACCGCAGTCTTCGTCCACGACGGTATTTGTGTTCTCCGGAAACATCAGAATTCATTCTGTTTTCCTGTTGGCATCGCGACAAAAAAAAAACGCGATGAAAAAAATTTAAATAAGACGCGTTTTAAAGCACGTAATTTAATTTTCACGTCTGTATTAATTAAATAAAATATAATTTTGTTATAAAAATTACTTTGCGAAATAAAATATCAATAGAGGCAATAATGCAAAACATAATCTAATTTAAACAAATAGCTTTTTAATTTTGTATTAGAATTATTAAAAAATGTGAGGAAAATATGCGATAAAAATAATCATAGAATAATAGTCACATATATGTATATGCTGATATTATTATCACACTTTAAGTTTGAACAAATCAACATTGTCGAGATCGAAATCACCTATAAAAAGAGTAATCGAAGCAATTTCAGAAGAGGCTCCCGTCAATCGCGAAAGGGTTGAAAGGTACGGTAGAGAAGAGGGTTCTCTGATCACTTGGTAGGATCAGCATTACGTTAGTACGCCAATTAAGGGTGGGCGCGGAGTGAGAATGGCCCGCGGGCCCGAAAGGGTTGAGGAATATCATGATCTGGAATCCAGGGTCGAGTCTCACACATCAGAGGGTAATATCGCCCGAGTTAGTTGGTTAACAATGCTAATAATATCCAAGTGAGACTGTTAGAAATGGAGAAGTGAGCCCTTTATATTCGATCTGTTTCAGGGCCGCCTGACTTTAGCGAACTTAGTGGTGGTATTAAAAGTTTGTTCTCAATGGCCTAAAGGCTTCCACAAAAAAATACATATAAGTTCCTTTTGTATAAAATATCTTGACTGATTATTTCTTTTGTATTGTGAGAAATACTGTTTTAATTATACATACATAAGATTATTTTTTACGAAAAATAAATTTATTTGTGTAAAATAAATTTGTCATTAAGAAATAACTTTTAATACTTTTTAGAATTTTATTGAGATTGTTTGTTCATTAATGAGACGCTGTTCTCGTATTTTTGTAGGCTTTTATATTTCTCTCTCTTCACTGTTTAAGTATTTATATCAATAAATTATCGAATATACTGCAATATAAGGTAATTGTAATGTGAGCAATGCTAACCCGGCCCTGCTTTGATCACTTTGTCTCGTTGAGTCAAAGGGCGCGGTAACTCCAGGAGCTTCCGGCGAGACTTCCCGAAAGGGGCTGATTCTCCGGGGCCAATTAAACCTCATTCATACGAGGCTAATTATCATCCCCGCGGGTCATGCTCGATTACGCGGACGCGCATGTATCGCGCCTAATTCGGCCAATCGACGTCCAACGGTGGGTCGTTAGCCGCTTGTTTCGGATATAATGGCGCGTTACGATCGTGCATGATTTCGCACAGTTCGACTCCATTGTGCAATCATGTGATTTCGTTACTCCGTTTCGTTGCAAACCGAGCGTGTGGAATAATTTTCGCGAATAGTTCCACGTAATTAAATCATGCAAAACAAAATTTTAGAAATATTCCCTTAAGTCTCGGACGAAAAATAGTAATACGATAATGTTGAGCATTATAAAACACAGTATTAATTTGTGATTCAAACAATTCTTAGGCGCGTTAAATTTCGCGCTTGGCTTCTTCGATTTATTCTCCCTTTACCTTCGCCTCAGCTGAACGCCGTGATAACGTCAGTTGTGAAAAATTCTAAAAGAAGGTCCGCAATTTTCACGGAGAGCGGGATAATCTGCATACAGACGGTAATCCTCGTCGTGGCCTCCTTTATGAATCACCGTGTAAGTCCGCGCGAAAGTGTGCGGCTCTTAAACGAGATTTCGAAGTACATCCGAGTGTCCGGCCGGACAGCCGCGGCTTGATCCAGGAGGATGAGTAGCAGGGGATGGATGAATCGAGGGAGCAGGTGAAGGGAGCGAAGCGGGATAAGATAAATTCAAATCCGGCACTCGGATGTCCCGAGTCGCAAATCACGTCCCACCGCTATATACATCGAGGATCATCCCTCTTCGACGCTGACCAACCCCCTTACACGGTTACACTCGCTACCTGTCATCCCTTTACTTATCCGATGTTCACCACGACAGTGACGTGGCCGAGATTCGATTTCAAAAGACACACGCAATTCATCGTTCTGACTATTGCTTCGATCCATGATACTGATTCGTAAAAAAATTTTTAAGATTATAGCTTATCTCTCTCCGCGACATTAAATATCTATTTAATTCTCTAATCGCTCTAATCATTTTACATTACAATGTTAAATCTGTCTTGTAAAAATGATGGAGTTTACATTATATTTATTTCCTTTTTCTTTCTAAAGATCCTTATTATATTCTTTATATTACACCGAACGATCTTTAAAACGGAACTAACGAGACATACACACGTGTAAGCGAACGGTTGCAATAGCAGGAATCTGTTAAGGAAAAGTAGCTACGATAAGTTTGACTCTAAAGAATTTCTTCAGCCCTTAACTGCGGAATTTCTTTTCTTTGACGTAAGATCGTTTCTGCTACCGTAACAAGATCGTACAAAGTTGCATACGTACGTAATGCCAGCAGACGAGAAAGGAAAGCATACATATATAACGTATCATAACATAAATGTTCGCGTGCATGTTCGTTCTTTTTTAACCATAAACGTAAATTGCAATTTTAGAGATTCTGTATTTACAAAATATATTATTGTAATTATTTTATATTCTGCGGATTTGACTTTAATATTAATATTAAAAAATAATTTTAAAATATTTATACGCACATAAGATAGTAATCAATAATCAACGAATCTCTCATGAGACATAAAAATTTTATTCACGAATTATTTTCTTAAATATCAAATTGTCTTCGCGTCTTTTTCTATCGTGATACAAAGTTATCTCCACAGGGACAAAGAGTAATCCTATCGATGTTTATTAGTTATTTTTTCATAATGAGAAACCATCGCGATTCGCCAGGGAGAACTGTATCGTTGAAAAAACGTTCAATAACCCGTCGCGGTAACGGCTCGCTTCATAGTTGCACATTCACAGATGCGTGCATATGGAAATGCGTGTATACCATGGCGTCGGCGATGGTCTCGCGGTGCGCGAGGGGCCGCGGGTGACGGGGATGTGGAATATTTAGAGGGCACAAGAATCGAACGCTCGCGTCGCACCATCAATATACATGATCTATATAGCGTCTCGTCGCAAGCCGCGCGTGTGCGCGACTCTTTCGCACGCGGCTGCGTGTACACACGTGCGTGCGTGCATGCGCACGTCCGTTATCCGCGATTGCCGAAGCTCCAGCGATGCTCCAGACGGAAGCAGAGTCTCCTCTCTCTTCCTTCTCCTCCTCCTCTTCCTCTTTCTCTCCCTCTCTCTCTCTCTCTCTCTCTCTCTCTCTCTCTCTCTCTCTCTCTCTCTCTCTCTCTCTCTCTCTCTCTCCTTCCACATCCGTCCCCTTTTCAAATGGAACGGGGGGAAAACGGCGGAATTTGCATACATACGACGTCACACACTGTCCGCTTTAATATTTCCCGCCACGGCTGGAAATTAAGTCCCCGAAACCTAGGTCGATATATACGCGCGGAACTACCGGACCGGACGAGCACCGCCATACTCGCGATTGTCGATTATTTCCGCTGTTGCTCGATGTAAATGGCGCAAGTGCGACCATTGCTGAAGACCAATAATGGCGATACGTGAACATAATTTCTCCACCAATATGATTCTGAAATAACTATATCTATTTTGAACAAAACGCGCTTCCAATAAAATGCTAAAGAACTTTATTAGCGATTCTATTCTGACGCGTCTTTTTTCGATAACTACACGATTTTCAATATAAAGATTCTGACAATAGATTTATCAAAATCCTCTTCTTATAGATATAGATTATATTTGTAGCCAAATTGTCAAAATATTAAAATAAACAAATGTTTCGCTCGACAAAGTAACAACTAAATAAATTCAAACGGCCAATTTCGAGCAATTATCAGGTGTTAAAGAAAATTATTTAATACATTCAATATAGTATACAAATTCGTTAACGTTTCGCGCCTTACTTGGCCTTCCTCTTCACCACTTGGTGAATAAGGGACATACAGCGGGAGAAGCGACCGACTCAGTGCGTGGATTGACGAATAATTGACACTTCTGACTTCAATATGACTAACTGTCCGATTGCTTTGGTGAGACCGGATTAATGCAAATTGTGGCGTCGTAATGAGTTGATTCGTTGTACTCTTAGAATAATGCGAGATATATATGCGTTTTTGTAATTTTTATTGTTCTGAGGAAGGCCAAGTAAGGCGCGAAACGTTAACGAATTTGTATACTATATTGAATGTATTAAATAATTTTCTTTAACACCTGATAATTGCTCGAAATTGGCCGTTTGAATTTATTTAGTTGTCAAAATATTAATCTAAAATTATTACTATTAAAGTCCCCAAGTTTTTGTTAAACTTTTACAAAATAAAATCAGCGAGATCTTATACGAAGATCAAGTTTGCTTCAATGACGTGAATCTTTTTATGCACTCGTAGCGCCAGTATGCGAGTATAATACTTTACATTAATCAGTGATTCTTTTTTCAAGTTTCTTCATTACACGCCGTAATGTTATACTGTGGTCGGTAGAATAAGAAGTTGTACAACGTTGTATTGTACTACGACAATTTATGTCATCCCATTTCATCGGCTATCGCTTCTTGTGGGCAGAATCGAGAAATACAGTTGCAATCGTCGTTAGTGACTCTTCGTAATACAAATGAGTGATCCAGATTCAGCTCTAGCGCGACCTTGGCATTTTTTTTCGAAACGTTGCTACGCAATACGATCGTACGACACTCTTTGATCTTATTGCGATTGCAAATGTTCATGTCGGTCGATAGGTATAATTTACATATCACATTTAGTTCACGCACGCGTATTGTGGTCATGTAGAATAATTTATGAAATTAATTGCAAAAAGAAATAAAAAAGAAAGTTCTTATATTTTCTTATGTTATCTTTTATTATTATTATTATTAAGGGGATCCTGCAGTGACAGACGAACTTCCTCGATGTCGATAATGTCAACCTTTCTAATTTTGTTTTCCCTATATCTGTCTTTGTCTAACGAAATGACATCTGTCCTTGTTTGATTGCTCGCCATCTCTTGCAAGATTCGACAACTACTGTTGCTGCTCTTCTTGTCATTCTGCATCCGTATTTGCAGTACTAAAATAAAATTCACATTTTTCTTTTATTGTACGCATTGAATCTTACTTCTACTTGCACGATATTATTCCTACATGTTTTCCTAAGGCTAGGAGACAAACATTATGTATGTATAAACTGCAGAATTTTTGTTTTAACCAAATATTGTCGTCAGGTGACAGCTGTATGTGCCCAAATAAGTAACATTTTTAATTTTTTGGTGTTTTTTATATAAAATCGCGTTTGCTAGCCTAGATTTTTGTGCGTACTTTAATTCTGTAAAAGATTTTTGCAATTCTATAAAGCCAATTAAAAGATTTATGTGAAAACGATAATGTCGGTAAATCATACGGCTGCAGGATCCCCTTAAAGTTTTTGTATAATTCTTTTTGTATTTTGCATATTATATAAACAATAAAAAAGATACACTTATCACATTTGTGTAAGAATGTAAAGCTTCACTTTACTATTGCATTAGAGGCAAGATAAACAATTATATATTTCTCAAAATAATATTCATATAAATCTGGGTACATTAAGAGGAATATTTAGGAATTGAATATCAGCGCTGTATAATTTATAGCTACAACTAGAATTGAATACGCGGCAAGGATCTTTTCTAGATCCCGTCGACGACGTCTCTTTGTACACTTCCACCGCGGTCCTCCCTGCGACTCTGTAAATCCTGTCGCCACTTAGCGCATCCTCAAGAGTGCGGTCTTCAGCGAGCTTCTAAATACCAGAGCAGCGCGCGGAGAGGACCGCGGAGAGGATCTCCAGCTGGGCCCTCGAAGGATCCTGTCGACCTGTCCGATCGTTGCACACGCGCGTACGTGTAGGACACGTAGCCGCACATAGGGGACCGCGTGCCGAGAGAGAAAGAGAGAATCATTGGCTACCATCATTCGGTTTATAATTCGCATATACTTCCTCTCTCCTCACTCTTTTATCTCTCGTCGGGATCTACCTCGAGTAGCCCCGAGAAAAGGCCCTACCTCTTCTCCCTTCACTTCCTCCACCTTTGCCTTCGGGCCTATCCCCCTCAACCTCCCCCGTATCGACGTGTGTACGCGTCGTCGCGCGGGGCCCATCGTTTCTAATAGACGATTTAAATTTTCGAATATATTTCGGCTCCCGGCTCCGCTTTGTCCGCTCGACGTGTGTCCTCGCACAATCCGTTTTTCTCTCGCTCTCTCTTTCTTTCTGTCGTTTTCTTGGGAACCTTCCTGACCGCGTTATTATCGTGGCTCTCCCGCGGGAGGCTGTCGTTCTCCTTTCTGCTCCGCCAAAATGGTGGAGGGGAAGAGCGCGAGGGAAGGTGAAGGGCGGAGGGAATGATTTTGAAATATTTGTCGCCGTGCATAAATTTGAAGGCGGCGGGCGCGCATACTTAAATACGGACCGAGCCTTTCCTGCGTCCGACTTCTTCCTCGTGATCGTCTTATTCTTGTTCGTCCTCTTCTTCCTCTCCACTGCCGCTCGTCCTCGGCTCGTGCTGCCGCTGCTGGATCTTACCTCATCTCTTTTATCCTTCCTCGTTTTTCTTCTTCATCTTCCTCTTCTTCTTTTCGGGTCTCGACCTCCATTGTCTCGCGAGCGCTAATAAACTATCCCGAGGGCCACCCTACGTAGATCCCATTGTTATTATTATTGTTTCTACTTGCGCGGTCAGGAAACGAGCGAAACTCACCCTCTCTTCTCTTCTCCTCGTATGTGCATTATGGCATTTGATTTTTTTATCCAAGTGCGTTTTATTTCTTCCTTGTGACGAATGATCAACCTCTTTTGAAAGCGTCTTCCGATACGTTATAATTCCATGTGTCTACATCAATAAGATTTTAATACGGTTTTCTCGTAATTTATTTAAAATCAGATTCCTATTTTAAGTTTACTTAATATCATGAAGTTTTTTCATATCTTGTCTGTTCAGGTGGAAGATGAATTCCAAAAAGCCTTTTCGGTAATTTAAGACCATTATTTCTTTAATAAAAATTTGTTTAAACAGTATAAAATAAAAATAGCATTAAAATTATACCAATTTTCAATAATTGAATACACTCTAGTCTTTTTTCGCTTGCGTAGGGCATGAGCGAAACGTTCAATAATCGCGCCGCTCGTTCTCGACTGTACAATCTCATCGTCTACTCCTAAGTATCCGGATAAGATTAAATCCCTCGACGACGTTCTCGACGACTTGGTCCGCTGTCCTAGCAGGGACGTTTGCAATCGAGTCACACTCGAGACGACGCGCCGGTAACATTATATCTACCCGAGAGCCTCGGCGGGGAACCCGGAAAATTAAGATTAGCAGATAAGGTCGCCGGGTCCTTACGTTGGTACGGCTTCATTTCGAGTACGCGTCACAGCTGCACGTGGTCATAATGATAATCGCACAATAATCATAATGATGATAACGATTAAGAAAGAGAGAGAGAGAGAGAGAGAGTCAAACAGCTAACACGACGTCTACTCCAAAAAACGAAGCAGGTAAACCGTGGAAGAAAACAAGAATAGAGAGGGATGGAAGGGATGGTCGAATGGTAAAACGGGAGCCGACGCAGCGGCACGTATACTCCGGTGTGTGTCCTGCTCCCAAATAAAACCGACACTGCGTGTAATATGAGAGACTTATATAGTAGTGGCTAAGATCTAATCTGCCGTGTCTGTTCGCGAGGGAAACACTAGACACGCCGAACACATCGGCGCGACCCGGCGCGGAACGGGTCCTAACAAACAAGAATCTCGAGCTACCTTCTTGGAAGGAGGTGTCCCGCAGGTTCTGCGAGGTCGGCATCCTCGAAATATCACGAATCTCACTATGTAACATCGATCGAATGTGCCGGCCGTCTGAATCGCGAGACATGTCGTTCGGGAGGCTTTCCGCGCGGTTTCGAGGTAGCTTTTGTGAGTAGTTGTACGATTTCCCGAGTAACAAATTTGCAAAACACGTCGCAAAACACGTTTAAAAGGTTGCAAGTGTCTTCGGATCTTTTATGACGACTGCAATTGGAATTGCAAATTCCTTGGAAATTCTTGTTCGCTACTTTAAAGTGATCACTGACAATTCTCACGTAAACGTACCGACATTTCATTGGCGGCTCCCACGATTGTAAATTTGTACGAAGGAACGCTCGTCGCCCAAATGTCGTCACGTTTGCGTTCCAGCGAAAATAAATTCGTACGTACTTCCGTCACGTGGCAATTAGGCAACTGGTGACAACATACGTTTCAACAGCAGGCGAACGTTTCTTACGGTTATCTTCGAATCTATAACCTTAATAGACTTAATTCATTCCGGGCAAGTCATGGACCGTCGACTTTTGAGCAGGTTGATTTATTGCTTAAATGCTCTAACATATATATTTCTGAGACAACTTCCATAAATGATGATCTCATCGCATGGTCTCATTTTATTTCTCTTTTTTTATTTCAACATGTTTATTCACATTTTTTTACTTTTATCCAAAGCATATTCTTATTTTATTCACAATATTATAAGTCTCGTTTTCTATAAAATTTATTTCACTTCGGTCTTCTCAATATAAATTATAAACATTCCATTGCACGCCAGGGTTTCTTACTACTTTCGTACGGATATGAGGCAGGTCCATCAAAGGGGAATTGAAAGTGCGCGGTGTTTCGGTCAGCGATTAAGCAAATGAGAATCGTTTCCCGATTAGCATACCTCGCTGGCCGGCTGGCCGGAGGGATCGTGAAGGACGAGGGCCGATATCTTGCCGAGGGTGCGCCCGTCGAGGTGCCAAGAGGGATGAATGGAAACAAAAGACCGATTGCTATCGTCGAGCACGCGATCGCCGTTGTCACGGTCCCCGGACCGATTTTCCAACGACGAAGCAACGTGCGTGTCCTTTATGATCGCTATCTGCCATGTGGATTGCGACGAAATTTCGTTGAAACCCGAACGCCGCTTTTGTCGTCGGGGATTCATTATGGCAATTAGTAAACGTCTGTTTCCGGTGTGCGTTCCATGTCCGGCGCACTTTGCACGTGCAACCATGGTTAAATGTTATTATACTTTATATCTCACGCGATACAATAATAACATATTATTATGAGTTGTCTGTTTTGCGTGTATTAAATCTAGATAATTATTAAATTATAAATAGAGCAATTATTGTTTTTAATGATACTTTGGCGTAAAGTTACGGTTCATTCTTAAAGAAAACTACTCTCGCAGTTAACATTAGTATCAGCTATCAGCTTATCGTTTTGTTGTAGTTTATATTAGATTCTAAAAAAGTAGCATGACCTGCATATAAATCAGAATGGTAGAATCTCGGCGTTTACAACTAGCGCGTTTACGGCGGTGCTTTTACGACGTATTGCGTGAGCATGCGTAAAATGGCGCGTTGTCGGGATTATACGCTCGCGACATCGCGCGAGTAATCACGGGTGGCGACGCG
Organism: Temnothorax nylanderi; assembly: GCF_030848795.1. NCBI lineage: Eukaryota > Metazoa > Arthropoda > Insecta > Hymenoptera > Formicidae > Temnothorax > Temnothorax nylanderi. The sequence continues at coordinate 535,121 of NW_027249128.1, forward strand.
TGTGCATGTGCACGCGTGCAGTCACTTCAGCATGCAGCGTTGTCGCGGATGCACCAGCCGGTCGCGCTATGTAAGCGGGAGTCGAATGGAATGCCGGCAGGAATCCACGGCTCTTCTGCCCCGCAGGGCGCACTATAGAGTTACGAACTCTTCGTTACAACGGGTGGGCTGTGGCGATTTCGTAGCTTCCTCCCCCTTTTACCTCTCTTTTTATTTTTATTTTTTTTACATTTGCATGGCTCTCTGCACGTGCTGGCGTAGCGACAGTCTGAGCAAGATGGAACGAAAACGTATGAAACGAAACTACAATAGTATTGGTATTCTTGCATAAGGCACGTTTCATATAATTGCTCTAATGAATCTCCGATAATAAGAGCGATTGAAACTTCAACGAAACGGAATCCACATTCTTTTGTCAGCGAATAATTATAATATGTTACGAAATCGTCAAGTTGGTTGAGCAGTATTTTTCTCGAGTTAATAATTTGCGATTTTCTCGATGTTTTCTGCTCCGAAAAAATTCGAGCGAGTAGCTTCGCGCAACGATCGCCCCGAGAGAGCCGTCACCGTTGAATCACGTCGACTCGGAACACCCGTCGCGCCCCGGCGAGAATGATTTAAGTGCGGCCAGATATCTGTCCGCGGCATCATCGGGCTGCGGAGCATTTAAAATTAATTTGGCCGAAACAAAGCGCGATCGATCAATAAGTATCGGCGCGGCAAGTTCGAGCGGACGCGCGCTCAGCGAGAGTCGTGGAAGAGAGATAGAGATGGATATGGACAGAGATAGGGGTGTAGGTGTGGGGCGCCCCACGGGGTCTCGATTTTTGAATTTTCGGGTCATTAATCTCGTACGACACCGACAGCGGAGTGTGCGTGCATCGGGGACGACTATTGTTCTAATTCAAATCAGCTCGATCCGATCTCTAACGCTTGCTCTCGCCGTCTCTCTCTCTCTCTTTTTCTCCGGCTTGCTCTCGATTTCTCTCCACAGGGAGAGATGATCCTCTCCTCTTATACCACTGACGACACGTCCACGATCGAGTGGACATTCAACCGGCTCGTGATGTATTGTAATAGATTCGTTGCCTCTCAGAATCATGCGTTTCGCTTTAAGAGTCATTACGCAAGGCGCATATATTTGTAACGAAATCTCTCTTTATCTATTTATATAGATATATATAACACATTCTCTGTCTTTCTCTCTCTCTCTCTCTCTCTCTCTTTCTGCTCGTATCCTAGAATCCGTCGCGATTCGCGTCGCGGTTGGGAGAATTTCCATAAGCGACTATGGAAATCGACGGGAAACCTTGACATTCGAACGATCGCCGGTGGACGCTGGGCAACCACTCGTCGGAAATCGAGATCGATCGGCGATGGCGATCGACATGGCGAAAGGTCGGCTGAGAGGTACAATGTGACGAGTGTCCCTTGATCTTTTCACTGTCAATGGCGCGTACATATCCCATATATGTACATGACAACTGTGCGTCCCGAAAACGAATCGTTCATTGTTTCGACGCTAAATACAATGCAGCTAAAATATTTAGGTCTTTTTTGGCTTGGGAGGTTGTTTTACAAACTTTTATCAGAACAATGTCATGGATAACGAGCTTACTTAATCAACAATGCTTTATATTTAAACTCGAAAAATATGGTCACTTCTAAAAAGAAATCTCTCTAATATCTGAATATTTTCCTAAATAATAATTGCTTCTCTACTTTTTAAGTCTTCATTTAATGTGCACAGAATTAACATAATAAGCTTCAATACAATATGCAATTTGCGAAACTGGGCAGATTTCCTTTCTCTTCTGCAATATCCTCGAGGTAGGACCTTCGACACGCATCACATGGAAGAGCGCTGGGAATAAGCATGACGATCCGTCCTTTTACCAAGCGCTCTTTCGCACGAAATTACCCTAACAAGCTTAAAGATGCGTTCCCGGCGCAGGAAGCAGTCGCGGCTCAATGACCCTCCTGACGAGGAACCGCGTGTCCTTATCGAAATCCTTCCTGGAAAGAGTCCTCGCCGCGAAGTGGCACTTTCGGCTTGAAGGTGATCACGAGACAAGAGAGTAGAAGGGCTTCGCGCGAGAGCGAAGAGGGCCTAGCCGACCACTCAAAATTAAACGGTTACTCGTTCGTCTCAACCGTAAGTCAGCAATACTCGCCAACTGTAATATCTTATATCATATTAGCAACGTTTGTCAGTATATCTTCAATTATTAGAAAGATGTCACTTACAATTAGATTTTAGCTGTCAACAGAATATTTATTCTGCCCCATCTTGATTATGCATTATTTATTAATTATCTCGATTTGAAGGTACCGAATAGGATTAATATATATATACAAAATTATCATCTGGTCATAGTAGCCAGTTTTAAAATTACCCTCTGAAGTGGAAATTCAGAGACAATCTGGCAAACGAAACAGCGGTCCTCCGGACCGGCGAGTTCAAGCAGGACTTTAACGAGGGTTTCGTGCTGTTTCATCGCGCGCGTCGCACGTTTATCCGTAATATCATCTTAATTTTGGCCCGCGCGGTCCACGGTGCACCGTCGCGCGCGTTCGGGCTTATGAAATCCTCTACGGTCATGACGGATGGTTCCGGTCCGGCCCGTACGTGATTCCTCTCCTTTTAGGTGTAGCCTCGCCCGCCCCTCCGTCCCTCGTCATCGTCCGCATCGGTTTTCTTTTCTCGCTCCCGCTTTTTTTTTCTGATCGTACCGGCCGATTGCCCCCGTGGACCCCGGGCCTCCGATGAGCGGCGGCAGAAGTCCACGTAGGCCCTCGCGCGAGGTCCGACCGTCTTCTAACGCGGCGCCGCCATGAATGAGACCGCGGGCGCAACTCTTGTAATTCAAATATTTGAATTCATTAGAGACGATCCTCCGGCCTTCCTCGACCCTACCTCGCTTTTCGTCCGCGTCTCTACCGCCCTTGATCCTTCTGGTCCTCTTGTCCTTCACTATACCTCCCGCCATTCTCTTCACTCGAATTCCTCTCGGTTGCCGGCTGGAGAACATGAGAGAGCCTCTTTCGCTATTAGAGAGAGCATCTACCGTTGTCTTGCCTGTAAGTGCGTTTACGTGCGTGTTCCTCTCCCTCTCTGTTCTTCTCTCTCTTCCTCTCCGCGTTTCGGGAATAACAAGTACGCGCTTTTACGACCCGCGTCGAATCCGGAATTTTCTGCTCAAAAGCGATTTTTGACGACACTGTTTCATTTATGATTCGTAGGCAGAGAGCAAAGCGCGAATAAAAATATCAAAATACTCGAGATTTCGCCAAACTCTAACAATCGTTAATTTTTTTTTAATTTCTTTACGTTTATTTCAACATTTCTCGATGATTTCTGTTATAGTAATATACAATTTCGTATTGCTCTTGCATTGCTTTTATGCAAACTGTGTATGTAGCATGTATCTCAGCAAGTTGAATGGTACCGTTAACTCTACTTGTCATTACTATCATGTAAAGTTACGCAGATTAAAAAATATCAGTAAGACAGGAACGAAATAATCCGTAATCTCCTTGATGCTTTATAAAATATCTACCGCTTGATCTTACCACAAGTAGAGTTACAGCTACAGCGCGTCTCGTAATTGTTCATGCGGCATTCTCCCCGCATATCATTTCCAATTTGCGTGATCTGCATCATCGACATCGAACATCCCGCACGGATTTTCTCGACCGTTTTATAAATCGCGAAACACACACGGCATTCCGCGCGCAACGTCGGGCATTCTTCATTCGGCGAAGCGCAGGAGGTTAAATGCGCGGCGAAGACATTCGAGACTTTATGCAGCCGCATTACATCCTGTTATGCGTGCGTGCGTACGTCGAAGAGGTACCAGCAAATGCAATTGTACCGTTTTTTTATGGTCCCGAGCTGCATTCCAGATGCGCGCGAACGGTTCTCGAAAGCGGACAGGATTTCTGTTCTGTTCCGCGAATGACCGTCGCGCGAGGGAATGAACGAATAGATATATCCCGCTTAAAATACTCGCATTTAAAATACTCGCATTTAAATCGGACGATTGCGTCCAAGGCGACCGATCTCCATCGCGAAACGAGATTTTGAGACGGCTGATAAGGAACCGCGCGTCTCGTAGTTGTAGAGGAGAGAAGAAACAGTTGTGACGTCGCGAGCGTGTCTCGAACGACGCCCTCGAAAGTAGATGAATACTTAACGCCGCAAGTATAATCCCTAAGTCGACGAACCGTGGAGTTTACTTGTCGCCACGAATTCTTGTCACGTGCCGAGAAGTCGTGGCGCCGACGGAACAAAAACGTTTATAGAAGAAGAATGATGTTTCAATACTTTAGATCGGCCTGATATTTAAATAACATTTAAGTAATCTGGAGGAATAAATCTTACATAAATATGAAATAATGCTGTTTATCTTGCGGTATCGTGAGTGAGATAATAATGCATACGCAAAGGAAATATATGGAGACAGCTCGCGCGATTCAGATAGAAGTGTCACATTATCTTTTACTTTTACGTTTTGCACGTCATTTATGTGTTTCGGAAAACGGATAGAGAACATCTGAGCCGCTGTTCTGGCAATAGTTTTTCGATTTTGCTCGCATATGATGACAGATACTTTATGAAGGATCAGGATAAACGGGTTCGAGATGCAATGCCGTAAATATCGATGTACACTATCGGAATAAACATCGAGCGGTGTGCATACAATTTGTTAGATTATTATACAATTATGAACGAAATAAAAGATAACAAAAATTTACACTATTACAATTATGCTAACTACTTAAATCTCTGATTCAACACTGTGACTGCCAAGTTGATTTCGACATTGAGGGCTGAGAGGCCCAAAGTCGAACATGGCTATTTGTGAAACAGATTAAAATAAACTATACAAAAAATATAAAAATATTTATATATTATTATATATTTAATGATATATAGTTTTAGATGAAATAAATAAAATTGCATGTTGTTACATCCGAAATAATAGATCTTTTTATGATTGAAACAGATATAAGTAAAAAAATAGAGAAATAAATAATTCTTGTTTTTAACAAATCTAGCGTATTATTTTAATTCCTTATTAAAAAATTAAAATAATATGCTACGTTTTTTAAATGTTTTAATTAATACTTAGTAAAATCATTCTTAACTGGATAGATAAAACCGGTCTTGACGAAACTCACGCATCTTAGATGTGGATGATATTCAGTCAAAGTATTAAAGTAGTAGTTAGCATAATTTAAAATTTAAAGTAAACTAGCGAATTTATATGTTTATATTATTTAAGATAATCTGAGAATATAAAAAACAACTTTTTTCTGGTCTAAAAGAATTGAATATAGACATCTCATATTATTCTTACATGTAGATGACACTTGAAGCATGAGATATCCATGACGCAAATAATTGCATAACTTCCCACTGATAATGGGATTAATATGTTTGTTTATGCGCTCGCGGCCGCGGCGGATCAGTATCTTTAACAATCAGTGCGCTCGCCGATCCTTCAGCTTGTTGAAATTGGCGGAGACCAGAACCGTCGTTCAAAGCCGCGAGAACAATTCAAAATACCCCAGCGTGATCGCAGCGGCGATTACTTTTTATCCGTGAGCCCATCTGCGCGTTATGGCAACGGGGAAGGACACGTCGCGTCAGTGCCAAGATGGTAACGATCGACACCGGCGATACTCTCGATCCCGGGCACTGCCCGGAAAGAAGAGCGCCGACGAACGCCTCGCGCTAATAACACACCAGAGCGCCGGCAATATTCTCGCCCCCGTAATAATTGGTTGCCGCGCGCGATGGAACAGCGAGCGATGAAGATCTCCCGCGCGTTTCTTCCTCTTCTTGGTGTTAAGGCGATTTTACACAGCTCGCTTTCGATGATCGTCTCGAATAAATCATCCGGTACAAGGAATAAATCGCATAGGAAATATTCTCAACGAAATAATTAATCGTCTCGAATAAGTGAAGAAATGGAGCTTCTCTATTTTCGCGCGTTTTACTTTAACTGATCGTGCAAGATGATATAGTCGAGCCGCGTGAATTCACCTTTAATAGCAGGACTGAGGCGGATTGAAGCCACACAGGACGCGCGTTTTGCGTTGCGCTGTGCTGCAGCGGTGCATCAGTCGCGCATAAATTAATTGATGCGGCTTGAACGCCATTTACGCGTGGTGGCGTATGGAATCCATCATTTGCGTTGCCGACGGGCACAAACGCAAATCACAACGTAAATCTCGATTGAATTAAAATTCAAGATCTTTACTATGCATTTATCTCAAACAGATGATCTTAATTTATTTCGATATCTAAATTAATTTAAATAATTAAAGTGTTTGGGTTTAATAGTTTCATATATATAGTTTTAATTATCTATTTCGTAATAATTTTTTTTATTTTCTTTATATGAGTGTTATGTGTAGTGGAGAAACATTTTTCTTAATTTACACTGCTTTCTAAGTCTCTGGGCTTATATGGCTTATTGAACGTTTAGATTTTAAAAATTATTTTGAAGTTTGAGCTACTATTTTTTAATTTAATATCATTCTGTTAAAAGTTCAACGAGTTCAACAAATTTTAATTTCTTTCGGTTCTTCTTGCGAACGATTAAGATTTTCCACAGCGATGTAACGGAGCTGTTTCATTATAAATGTATTCAGATTCGAATAAGTTGAAATTGTCCGATCGCACATTAAGTATCGCAGCGAGCTTGCGCACGATGTATTTATCTTAAAACGCGTGTTTCTGTGAATGACACCCGAACACACGCGCGAAGCACCGTCTCTGACCACTTCTAACCAGAGTCCGTGCGTGCACACATGGTAAAGATACTGGCTGGTTTATAAGTCCCCTAAGAGAAACGTGTCCGAATACGTGCGCGAGATCTCCCCGCTAGACAACCGGTGCGCCATTTAAGAAGACGATTTAAATTCACACGGCGTCGCGGTTACCCGGCGTTCTCTCGGCCTGCTTGCATGCGTTTCCGTGCATTAATAAGGCTCTTGTAAATTAGTCCGTAAATGTTCCATGACCGACAACTTGGCCAACATCGCGTGTAACTACACGGGAGATCCGATGTTGGTTTTACCATTTAAGTAGTCTGGATTAATTTTAACGTGTGTGTGAACGATTATAAATGGAAAATTAATTCTTTTCGATGGTCAATTATCTTTTCTTATCAATCATGTCAGTTATTTCATCTTTTTCATCTTTTTTATTTGAATTATATTTGAATCATTTACGTTGCTACGATAAAAAATGATATTGATAGTACATTTCCGAAAGTTTGTTATGCATGCAGTTGCTAGATTGTTAAATAGAAGTATGTTCTCGTGGCTTAGCAGGCACGAAGTTGATTATCTCCTTACTTATGGAAAAATGCAAGCATGAATGTTCACCGGTAACATTTACGCAATATAGATAACGCGACATAACTTGAAAAACATCGAACCTCGCTGTTGACACTGTTGTTTAATATTCAACAGGCTTCTACTTTAAAGCGAGCAAAAGTTCGAGATGCAATGAATGATAACGCGCTGCCCCAGCGTGTCGCGTATATCTATATATATATGGAGCCTTTCCGTCATATACCTCATGTAGGATCTCTTTTACTTGAGAGAAAATATCGGAGAGCGTCCTGCTCGATATCGATATGCCGAGAAAAGTGGCTTTGGCTGTATATACCAGAATGATAAAAGTTTACCATTTATTTGCCCTCGATAAGGAGGAAAAGACGGGGGAGTATCTAATTGAAAAAAAAAAGACACTAAAATTCTTCCAAGCCTCTTATATAAAAATAGAATAAAATACAACAGATTAAAAATCTTATAAATTTATGTTATGATATATATTTATAAATATAATTTTTAATTACAAGCATTTGTTAATTATTATAAAAATTACATTTTGTATTACAAGAGCGAATTGAGAAAGTAAAGTGAAAATTATACGGAAATATATTCCTTTCAGTCAGCAATAATTATACTACACCATCAACGCAAATGTTTCCTGGTTATCTAACTTCAGGCGTTGGTTGGGACAGATTTTCACGGAACATTTCACATTCATTACAAATAATTTTAAAATTTAAATTACGTAGAAGTAACGATGATTAATTCGTTGACTGATTGAAACGTGCATTAAATATAAATAATAATAACAATAATAATAATAATCGAAAAATCCGAATACTGGCGACAAACCAGTAGTATTACTTCTAATCTTTTTCTAAATCATAGCTTTTACATATTTCATAGGAGTAGAAAATGATATTTATGATAATGAGGGACATTTAAGCGCACAGCTTTATATTCTTTGCATACCAATTAATTTTAGCTATTTTAATTTGCGTATTTTTCCAAAACTGTTCCTTGGAGAGAGATAAGGAATCGAGATTAAAGTTAAATCGCGATAAGACAGAAACTAATGTAAACCTTTAATGTAACAGACCTCAAAACCGAGATTCGAGATTATCGCACTATTCTCCATGCGTTCGTTCTCGCGCCGCTCGATTACACGACTCGAAACGATCGGCGAGAAGGAGCTTCTGCACTTACATCGATTCCCCGATACACGGTATCGGCTATGAGGCGACACGTAAAAGAACGGAGAGCCGTCCAACGTTCTCGTCCGGGTAGCCCGGGAAGCTGCTTAGCACACAAAGAAAGTTCGAAAAGTCCCTTCTTGCCAGTCTTTTTATCCTTGTCCTCCTGCTCCTGCACCTCGTCGAGATCTCCTCTCTTCCGTCCCTCTTTCCGCGTCCTTTCCTCTCGCCCTCTTCCCCCTCTCGCGTCTCTTCTTCTCTCGAACGTCCCTTTCTCGCAGCCCTCTCGCATGCTAATGCACGCACGAAGCGCAACTGTTCTCGCGGGCCCTCCGGCCCTCAACCCGCGTGCCTCCCGGTTCCCTTCATCTTCCTCCTCTTCTTCCTTCTTCCCCTAGCCTCTTCGTTTATTTGGCCAAATTTGATTCACCAACGAGATCCGATCTGACGTCCCGATCACTTCTTATCCCTCTCGCCTCTCCTCCCTTTCGTGCTCGCCCTCCTGTCACCGCGGTTCCCTCTGCTGGTATCTCGCCTCCTCCTTATCTTTCTCGGTCTCCTCTCAGCAGCATGTCGCCTTCTTTATCCCGCGTCTCGCTTCTACCGGATCGCCATCGTCGTTGGGTTTTTCTCTCGACACCCCGTTCTGCCTCGCCGCTCGTTGACTCGGCTAGCGAATCGGCCCGCCGAATTAGGAGCTCACTTTTTAGTGGTCGGCGAACTACCAAAATTTTTTTTCTACCTTCTTTTGCCACCGTGCATCGCCTTGTAATGAGGCTGAGTTTTCGGCATCGATCGACAATTTGTGACAAAACTGGAAAGTAGGATACCTCAGGCTTGATATCGAAGCTATGCTATAGCATTTATTATAAGCTATAGCTATTATTATAGGCTATGCTAAAGTTCATTAAGCGTTGATTGATGAAAGATTAGCAAATAAATAGATAGGTAGATTAGTAAATAAAACTAAGAATTGTATTCGCATCTAACGATTATATCACCTAGTAACCAAGATATAAGTCGAACATGTAATTCGCATTTGAATCATAAAATGTTTACGTAAAAATTGTTTAGTAACATTTCCACCGGTTCGTTTATTAGCACTTTGAATTCATTAATTTCCAGTATACGAATTTCAGTAGAAATCGGCCGAAATCGGGATGCACACGTGGTGGTCAAGGTAAGGTCGAAGAATGCCGCGAACGCGCGTTCTTCAGGCCCATTGTCCGCCGCGTTTAAATTTGAATCGCGGCGAATCTGATCGTTTATTGTTTAAATTTGTAGACCCGCTCTTAATTTGAATTTAAGATTATTCGCTGGCGCGTTGCGAGACGATTTGACTTGGTGATGGTCGCCAGCTCGCCTTCCTATGTTAGACCCCTGCTCTTCTTCTCTCCTTATCCAGGTCGCTCTCTGTTCTCCGCTTGTCTTTCTTTCTCTCCCTTTTCATCGTCGTTTTATGCTTACTGTATGCACTCGCGTTCAAGTGTAAGTTGATTTGTGTATATCTTTGCTTTGTCACACACAGTGCATTTATCCGAACTATTATTACTTTTGCTTGTCGTGTGCAGTTTATTATTACTCGACATGTATCTCTTTTTGACATATGTTTCTCGATATATTCATATAACAATTTAATATTTTTTCAAACAGGATAATTAATTACTAAATATATATTATAGCAATATTCTTCGAAATATTCTCAATATGTGAATCTAATGTATCATTTATGCTATTCCATTATGAATCAATTAAATTTACATTTAATTACAGTGCAGATAATATTTCTGCAACGCATTTTTTTTATACACGTCGCGATAACGATTCTTATAAAATATGTTATAAATATATGAATAATAATGTGAGGTTAATGTGAGGTTTATAAAATAATCATTTCTTATCCAACAAGAAATATTTTTTCGTAAAAAGAGTGTCTTAAGTATGCGAAGCCAAGAAAGGCTTTCGCAAGAAGATAGAATCACGTATAAAGTCGCCAGAGAAGTTCTACGAAGTTAGGGTTGCGCAATTCGCGACTACCACCGTGAATCTTCGCGTGGCACAACATTGGAGCGCCCATCGCGCTCGAAATCTCTTCGGGGACTGTACTTATCTACATGGCATACCAAATGGGGATTCACCGTGGCGAGTCACAGGATCTCTCGGTGACTGACGTTAGTCAATCAAACCGAAGAAAAAATGCTCAGCTCGGCGAATGCTTCTCGGCAGATTCCTGCCAGCGCCGCTCCGGCTGTGGCACTCTCGTAACGAGCGATGTCTGGACTCTGTTTTACGAGCTCGACAACAAAGGTGGCATCTTCGCTACTAACGTTTCAGATTAAATCACTGTTTAATTTAATATTAAATCATTGCCTAATTATAAAATGAAAATTTGCGTTTACGATAACATTATAGGAGATCTTTAATATAATGAAGGAAATGAGAACAATGTTATTTGAAATGTAATTCTACGTTGAAGCTTTAAGCATTGTATATAAGCATGTAAAAAGCAGTTATATAAAACTGCTCAATGCTTTCTTCAAAGGATATTCTTTAGCAGAATACAAGGAGGGTATTGTAAATACTTCTCGTGAAATAAATCGAGTTGTTGCAAGGAATAGCTAGCAAATGAAAAAAGGAAGAATAAGATTTGAGACAGCTAATTAAATTAACTATTTCTTTTTGTTATGTATATATCATGATATAATGCAGATTCATGAAGCGTGGGAGAGTGATTGGTTGAATGCTGGTAGCCCGAATAGCAGGTGACTCAAATCCCCTTTTCTTTCATGCTGAATAAATTAAAATCGAAGTTCGCGCAGCTGTTCCTTCTGTGCATGAGCGGATTAATTAGGATCAAGTGAATAGGATCGACTGATGTCGTGAGTACTATCGTTAGCGTACTTATTTCAGAGGACTGATTAATATAAAAATAATAGAAATTAATAATTGAGGCAGTCACTTTCTTTATTTATGCATTTGTATGTTTCCTAATTGAAACAGTCTTAACTATACAATAAGATTTTAAAATCTATTTTTGTTTAACTTGGAACTTATCAAAATACCTTGATCGCTACTACTTTAATAATTATCTATGGAGAAATTAATTATTTTTGTAAAAAAATATTAATTTTTATTTGAATTAAATTAATACATATAGATCGGCAAGAATTCCATGTGAATTACGTTATTAATTATGCGAAGATATTATCGTAATGTAGAATTTTTGTTATACTATTTGCACTGGGAAAAGGCAATTTTAAGGATCGGTATCGTTAGTCCTAATTTTCACTTCACCCTCCGCCTCTCTCGCTCTCGGGCAAGCGTACGAAATTAAGCGAATTTATATTCCGAATTATTCATAATTGGGACCGTCACTTTGTGCGGGTTTCGCGGGTGCGGGCTGACGAGATGGATCAAACGGTTCTTTTGTCGGCTAATTCGATTGCAACGAAATTTGAATTTGAAATCCGGCGAGCACTCACGATGCCGATTGGACAGAACAATTTTTCGGCGGATCAATCGTCCAACTGGTATTTTCGAAATGCGCGAATTTGGTAGTAAAATTCGCGCGGAAAATATTATCTCGTTTCGTCAATTTAAAATAAAAACGTCTTTTGGACCGTGCAATGGCATTACATAACGTAAATTGGAGAATCAAATGATAGTTATCAGTTTAGCCCAGTTTTAAAAAGCGACTGAAATTGGAAACCTTGAAATTTCTACGGCCATTACCAGTGTTGCAAACGATATTATTACTTTTAAATTATGTAAAATTATAACAACCTTATCAAAAGAAAAATGTCAAACAAATTAGAAAATAAAATCAAAATAAGAGACAGTATCGTCATAATAAAAATAGTAAATGTATAAAAATCAATTTTCTTGGTACTTGCTTTATAAGCTAAGCAAAAAAGATGAGAAAAAAGAAATTTCGTAAAGCCTCTCGTGTCGGTCATGCTTCCCTTCCGTTTCTATTAAGTTTCGCCACTTTTCAACGTCGTCGTTTCTCCATGCCGCTGAAACGGCCTTAGCGCGGAGACAGAGCCTAGTTATTCACCTATATAAATATGCAGAAGTAACTTGCGTCGCGGACGTGAAATACTGCGTAATAAAAAGTGCCGTAAGTATCTCCGGCAAGAGGCATCCCGTTGTGGGGTGGACGGATCCGGAGGGGGGGGGGGCGGTTCGGGGATGGAGGTAGTCGGGTGACGCGAGGGTACGCTTACTTTTAAAAATGAACTCGGTAACTTTATAACTTTTTAGAGGATTACATCATTAGCCGGGCGGCGGATAGGGGAGGAGACCTCCAGGGTTTTAATAAATTAAACAAAATTACCTTTCCGTTCCGGCGCTCGGTTAAATTAAACTGCGGAGAAACAAGCGCGGACTCGTCCGCTTTTCCGGTAAGCTTGTTCGCTAAGCTCGCGGAAATCTCCGTTTCACGCTGAAATCAACGACAATTTTATTATTGTGATCCTGTCATAATAGCTCGTATAAATTAAGATTCGAAATCTGTAATCGAGTTTTGAAGAGTTTTGAGTTTCAAAGATGATGCATTTTTATACACGTTTCTTTTAACTTACAATCAGGGATTAATTAGTTTATAAAAGCTAGAGCATTGTTTAACAAATTTAGCTTTAATTGTACATAAAGCAAAATCTGATATGCATATGTACCTTAATAAATATGACATGGGATGTAGGTATAGATAAGCTGAAACGCCTTTTTGGCATTCTTCCATTCACCTTGCAGCAGATTGAAATATAAATTTTCAAATCCGGGGCTATAAATCAACGACAAACGAAGCTGTGAAATTGACAGGGCGGTTCTATGAAAATAAAAGTACGACGCGTCGTTGTTGGGACGATCCACTCTGTAAACTTCTTGTTCGCGAAAATCCGTTTTCACTGAGCGTCCCTGAGGAGTTGCCTAGCTCCGGGCTTAGATCAGAAATTAATCTCGACCGGAGTTTCGAGAAACACGTATATTTACAGGAATGGAGACAAGCGAACGAGGGGGTTCAAGGGAAGGATAGAGATCGAGGGTGTTCGAAATATGAAATATGAAGGCCGCGACGACGGCCGGGGCAAGTTTGTTCGGTTCCTTTCGTTTTGTAGCGGGCGATGGAAAGGGCGAAACGTCAACAGGGTCGTTCGTCAACTGTCCTGTAGAACCCTGGCTGCTTGACAAGGGAGAAACGGATTATGCCGGTTATTAGAAAAAAAAACAAGACGACTGCGGATAAGATGTGACACATTATCAAATGAGTTTGTGTCGCTTATAGAAAAGAAAAAATATTACCTTTATTGTTATATTTAGTCTTAATTTTTGTATACTACCTTTTCAAAGATCCTTTATTTTGCAGATGTAATTCTTATTTCTTTTTTCATTTTTTTTATTATTTAATCATTTTTGGTAAAAACAGCAATGTTTTATTTCATAAAGTCACTTATATGTTTCGGTAATTTTTGTTAATAATTTTTCGGCGTATTCAGAATCTCTAAATAACAATCTTCTGACTATTTTTCATTTTGCCAAAAATTAAATATAATTGTGATTAATGCAGCAATTTGCAAAAATTGACCGATATATACTATTATCTCTGCTAATAAGATCGCGAGCAAAAGCACCGGATGAAGACGCGATGATCGCATTACTAGTCAATCATCGTACATAATGAAATTCATCTAACTTATTACAGTCAGTCCACGCTTGACTTTTTCGAAATTGCCAGCGCCGCGGGGACTCGCGTCGCAAAAGTGTCTTGCCAATACACATTCATCTCTCGGAATTGGATTTAATTAAGGATAAAATTAAAGCCGGGCAAAGTAATTGCGTGATTAGCCGTTACGCTCGGCAATCCAATCTACGGACTTGCCGAGTGGCCAATCGAGCCCTCTCGAAGGCGCATTCGAGCAATTTGCATCGAATCTACATCCCGATTTGTCCGTGACAAAGGAGACGGCAGAACCGAGACATCGACAGGAACGACAAATTTTCAACGCCGGACTATTTTTCGCGCAATTTTGGTGTCCGTAAATTGCAACGCGTGAATAGTAACTAGAGTAATTAGAGCAATAATCGAATTGGCAGAATTATTGCAAAACGATTGAGTACCTACAGATCGATATTGTCGACTTTGTTTTTATCATCATATAATCAGTATTTTTAATTGTTTCCCTTGGGATACTTTTTAGTCCAAATTCGATTTATCAAATTCAATTTACAAAATAACGGGAAAGTAATGTCTTTTGTTATACGGACGCAATTACATCGTAATTGGTCTGCAGCAGACGGAGCAGAATTTCTAGATAACAAGCGCGCTATCAGGGAATGACAAGGGCAATTCGCGGCGCGTAATGAGACGCGGCCATTCGTTGATTTCGCTGAATTCCCGAGTAAAAACTTCCCTCGTGAGCGCTTCCCTTAATTGGGTTTATAATTGTTCTGCGCGTCCCGCCCATGAAACTACACGGAACGTCTCCACCGTCCACTCATGCTTTTCACGGAGACGCCGAGCGAACGGAGCCAACCCCCGTCGCGCGATACCTCCAATCGGGCTGTTCTCCGCGTTCTCCGCTCTTCTAATTAACATTCCTCCCCGTTCGCGGAGAGAAAGAGACCGCGACTCCCCGAAAGCGGCGTGATATCATTTGTTGGTGGGCGTCTTAATTAATCCCGTGGTATCCGCCTTTAGTGGCGCGAAAGGGGCAGGGCGTGGCTGCTCGCCAGCAGAAACAACTGAGCGAATGTGCAGTGTTGCTCCCTTTACCCCACTGATCCCGAGCCCAAACCCCAGCCCGAGCCAAAGCCCGATCCGCCGCCGCCGCCGCCACCGCCGCCGCCGCTGCCTGCTTGTCCCTCTTCGCCCCCGACCGACCGACCGGCAACCCCCTTCTCCGACTCGACCCCCAGTCGTCCACTCGAGAGAACGTACCGCCGTCGTGGATGTCACGTGACCGGCCAGCAGCCAATCGACGCCCACTAATGAGCGGCCGTGCGCTGTGCCGACGTTTAATTAATCGCCTGGAGCTGCATCGACAGCGGCCGGTGCAGCTGCGCGGACCGCATCCGGGACAGACGGCAGGCTCGCAGTAATGGTGCATTTCTCCGGCCATCGAAGTCAGTTCGAGATCATTTTCAATGTTTGTAATTATATCTATTGTTCCCCAAGACTACTCGATTTGATTAACTCTATTCAAACAACTATAAGAGAGAGTTCTGTCTTTCCTTTTTTTAAAATTGTAAATCTGGTTATAGTAGGAATGGAAAAATGAATCACTTATTTGATCTTAGCTTGCATTAATTTAGCTTGCATTTTTCACATCCTAAATCTCAACTAGTATTTATTTGAAATTATAATTATTTGAAATTATACTAATGATGATATAATTGCAGCGGATAATTTACAATTAATACTTTTTAATGTTTTGTTTAATTAATAAAAATACATTCATGTGTGTTGTGCGTTAACAAGATGAATAATCAAAAGTGTCAATAAATGAGCTTTTAAATAAGAGGAGATGTTTCTCTTCTCATTCTCTCAAAGGGCAATATATAAACATCACTTCGAGAAACATGATCGACATCTTATCGAATATAACCGCGCTCTCGTGCAATCCTAGTGCGATCCTGTCTTAGCTTGTCAATGATCGGAACATCCACCCACGTTGGTGACATCGATGCGATGATGACCGGCATCGATTACAATGTATCGCGGTGCAGTGCGGCGCGGCGCGTCGCGGATAAATCGTTCGCGTTCCCATTTCGTTTCGGGAAATACGTCCTGGGAGATTCAGACGAGCGCCGATATACGATCGGCCGCATAACCACGTTTTGATGAATCACATTGTGTATGTATAATGCGCCCGCGCAACGTGACGCCCAGGACGTCGCGTATATCGCGCGAGCGGGCGTCTCGTGATTCTCGCGAAAGAATTCTATCCGCGGCGAGAAATTCCAATTTGCCGGGTAAAGAGGAACGGCTGTAGGGTACCTTGCGTCTCTTCTACGAGTACACGTATCTACATCCCTCCATCCCTCCGTTGAAATGCGAGCAAACGAACAAACGTGCGCGCCCGCGCGTGTATTCCGTCAGACGTATTTCTAAGTGCGCGGGTGTGCGTTTCGGGTCGACGTGTATAAAGACGCACAGGACCGGTAAGAGCTACTTTCTCGCACTGGGCCGACTGAAAATTGATCCACCGCACGTCTGGGACCGTTGATGGCGGTAAAGATAACGTACTGCGTTATCATTTACGACGACATGCTATGTTTCCAATATCACATCTGGTCAGTGAACTTGAGAGCATGTATATTTATAATTATAACGAGCTTGATAGAATTCGTAACAACGTGAATGGTACTCAACAAATAAAATTTGAGCGCCGGAAACAATTGCGTGATAAGCGTTTGATTTATTATATGTGTTATATTATATGAATCAAACTAATACAAAAACTTTTCTTTTTAATCACTTAGTTTTAGATTATTTCGCTAAAGCAAATATGAGAGCTTAATGAAACTTGAATAAAGACGGATGACAGAAATACAACATTTTGCATGCAATTATTAAAAAAATTTTGAGAAACATTCTAAGAAAGATTCCAAGCTCGACTGATATGACAATATTAAAAACAGTATTATATAAATCAGATAAAATTACTTATATGTATATAGTTTCCAATTGATTCAGGCGACCGAAATATCTATGATTAATGATTATCACGAAGGTCTCGTTGTGATTAAGCTGCGCGTGTGATATGTGTAACTCCGTGATGTAATTTGGTCGGGAGTCTGCACGTGGAGTCAATGCACTTTCGGGGTTGTTATCCGCATTGAATCTCGTCGCCTCGAGATATTTCGCTTTCGGTCGCTGTCGCCGGCCCTGTAACGCCCACATACGCGACCACCAACACCGATACATTACTACACAGCGACGGTATGCATCGAGTGTCCTTCTATTTCCTTAAAATTCCGATGGATCGTATGCCCCTGCCCCCAAGCGTCCTACGTACACACACGCACACCGACGTCGCGCGCGTATGCACACGCCGTCGAAAGCGTGCTCGTAGCACACATAACACCGAGAAGAAGAGAAGGCTCGCGCGAGAGGAGGTAGAGGAGAAGGAGGTGGAAGCCGAGAAGAACGGCCTGGAAGACGGCGGTGGAGCGAAGACGGAAGAAGGCGCGGGGAGGGCGGCAGTAGAGCAGGAGAGTCGACGGAGGTGGAGAAGAAGACGAAGAAGTAGTAGAGGGTTGCGAGAAGACCGGGGGTAGCGGAGGGTGACGCCACTGCCGCTGCCGCCGCTGCCGCCGCTGCCGCCGCCGCCGGCGGTGGTAATGGTGATGGCGAATGGCGATGGTGGTGGCAGGACGCTTTGGCGTGCCGTCGTCTACGTGCGTGTATATGCACGGGCACGCATACGCGCGCGCGAGTATAGGGATTCCAGTTTAAAAATACAAATGGAGTATCGAGCTTTCGTGGAACGCGAGGTTCCGCGATGGGTCCGGGGGAGGTGGCCTCTAGGATCCAGGAGGAGGGAGGATGACGGTAGGCGGCGGACGGGGGGGAGGATAGCGCCGGCACAGGGGATGAGGGAGATATTTCAAAAATCGAATATTGATCAGAGCTGCCAATCCTACCCTCTGTAATCCGTACGTGTGCGCTGGTTGGCTCTTACGTATCCCTTAGGTGCAGTGTCTGCGTCCGCTCGTCCTCGAGCCTTCGGCTCGTACGTCTCTGTCGTTCCTATGCACTTATGCGCATAGGAACGCGAGGAAGACCCGCTGCGCGTTCAATGAGATGCCAGGAAGAATTAATGACTCGGATATTTTCGAGACACAATTATAGCGATAATTAACGGTAATTAGAACGCAGTGAATATGCGAATCTGAAATTTATAGAAAATATTTGTCATCAATTTATAATTACGATCATGAGCACTGTGTAAATTATTACAAAACTGTGTACGCACGGTATGTTATTTCTAATCTAAACTCAGCCGTATCTATCTAACTATTCTTTATAAAGACATCGAAATATATATGCTAAGGAGCTAATACAAATCGCGCGCACATACTCATTCTCACGTCCCATTTTTTTTCACGGCCGCTACTTCTCTTTCACGCGAGAACGAATGCAAACGCGTGGAAAGCGAGAAAAGGGAGGACGTAAAATAAGAAAGGAGGGCTGGCTCTCAGATTACTCACCCTTATATATGGGTGCCGCGGGCGAGCCGGATGGGGCAGGGTGAAACGGGGGCAGGGGCGGAGAGGGTGGATGAAATCTTTTAATGGCAGCCATCCAACCGTCGTCTCTCCTGCCTCCTTCGCCGTGCGACCTTCCTTCGCCATCCACGTATTAGCTATTCTTATGTCCATCGACACACAGGCACCGCTCCCACATAGGACATCCCCCTAGTAATCGCATTTTAAATTACTCATGTAGGTACATGGATGTACATACACAGGTATATGGATGTAGTCGGATAGGATGGAAACGGTCGGAAGATCGAATGTCAGTGCTCGCGCGGATCGATAGATAGGAAAGGGCGGTGTTGGGAGAATGATGATCCTTCGTGTGGAAATGAAAATGAGAGGTTGAAATAAACGAAACGCGCGGCTGCACCTTCGTCGTCTCCTTGTATCCTTGCGATAAGACTTTATGTATTTATTTTCCTGTATTTTTCGTAAGTCCAAGATTTATGTCTCGCTGACAAAGAACATTAATTTTTAAAATTGAAGAAACAATGCGAGATTTTCAATCACCACTTTCCATATTATAATTGATAAACGCATTTTGAACGCCAAGCAAACAAATTAATAATTCAACAAAGTTATTTTTAAATAATAAACTCACATTATTTATTTAATAGCAATGATATATTAAAAGGACTGATTATTAGGACAACTGAATTATAATAAATTCAAACGGGTCAGCCGCATAAAAATATTTATTATTGAATATTAAAAGAAAACATATTTTTAGTATTTAAAACATTTTGAATAGCTGTAACATTGTATTTCTGCTCATCATCTTCCAAAAATTCGAGAACATCCCGAATGGTGTGCGAAAATGGATGCATGTAAAAAGGAAAAAAAATATCCACCAACGATCCACCTTGCAGCAACGATTTATTCTCAGCGAAGTGTCGCAAGAACCAAATTGACGGAATCGTTTAAAGGCGCAAGAAAGCCCACCATTCCGGCTTCGCGCTTAACCGAAGCATTTCCCGTTTTCTATCTTCGCCTTATTCCTCTCGCGCTCCCTGCCCCCCAATCTTCGCCGCTTCTTTCCTCGCAAGGAGACAAAACACTGTCGTCTCGTGTGACGGTGCAAAGAAAACACTAACAAAACACCCCCTGGTTCTCCGAGCCCCGTCTAACAAACGAGCCATGACACCCTCTCCCTCCGCGCCGCCTCTCTTCACCCACCATCCCATAATGGTGTTGGTAGGGCCGCATATGACGTCACACGCGCCCAGAGATACACGTACATGAAGATAGAGCCCGAAGGAAAAGCCGCGGCCCTGGAGGAGAAGTAAATCCATATTTTACACCACCACCACCGCCGCCGCCGCCACTACCATCGCCGTCGTTCTCATCTCGACCCCACCATCACCATCACCACCACCAGTAGAGACACCGTTAGACGCCTTCGCTTGTTTCGCCGCTCTTCGCTCCTGCCTCGTCCCTTCGCGACGCCTCCGCCGTCCACAGCTTACATACATCCCCTTAAAGATCACGCATCGGCCGGCGAGGGATGAATCCGACAGCGCGAAGGGGGTTTCTTCGTCTGGACGGACACTCGTCACCGAATAGCTTCTCTTCTTCTCTCTCGCGGGCCAATAATAATGGGCGCTACACGTGACGGTGAGCGAGGGGACGCGTAATTTATGGAATTTCATATATGAGGATTTATATATCCTGGAAATTTTGTAAACGCGGCCTGAGAACTGTCGACAGCATCGCGCGCCAAGGTCTGCGAATAATTGGCAATGGGGTGTTTTAGAAACAAACAGCGCGACATACGTTCATACATTCTATAATATACAATAGTGTAAAATATGCATTTAGATTATGTATCACTTTATTTTATTATTTTATTTTATTACTATTATGCTTGCGATTGTTCACCAATTGAGAAGTCGTTTTAAACCACAATAAATTAATAATTAATATGTTTGCATAACTAGTTGGTCATGAATTTTAATCGGCAAATTGATAATATGAGAATATATGAATAAATATCCCATCTTTTAACCACAAAAATTCTGACATAGAAGAATGGTATAAATTACGTATGATTAACATCAGCAATAAAAATCTTTTTTTTTTTAAAGTCAACGATACTAGCGAGATGACATCGTTTCTTAATCCTTTTAATCCTTTACACCAACACACCTATTATAGCTCTGCCGACAGTTAGTTCGCTTTAATCCGCAGTTAAAACAGAACTGGACATTGACCGATCGTTGTCGGACAGGTCGGACATCTGGTTAGCCGGATTTCACGATTCGCTCGGAGCTAGATTAATTATTTGGTTGCCGTGTCTCTTGACCACTTGCGATAAATCGCGAACTAAGCCTTTCCCGACTCGCTGACGAAGCAAACTGTAGAAACTATATGAACAATATGTATCCAGCAATTTAAGATTTGTATTTTTCTATATACATATCGATTTGAAACATATGGAAAAATATCTTAGCGGTAGAATCTTTGGGTTTTATTTTTATATAAATACTTTATATTTATTTATCGGGATAAAGAAGAATGACGAAAAAAAATCGATGCAAAATTTGTTAGAGATTTAACAAATTTTTCGATAGAGTTGATTCGTTTATTTAAGATATTTCCATAAATTATATAAAATACTTATTACTAATATATCGCTATATATAGATATTATAGTTATAGACGTACAGCATAATGAGAATCAGTTTTACGAAAATAAGACTTTCCATCACGGAATAAGATATATGTCGCAGAATAAAATACTTACATTAGTTCGTATATTTTTAACGTCGTATTTATAAATATATCTTTGATGTGCCGCTTTTGAAATAGTTCTGGCAGCATGCCAGCAACGCCGACTCCGCTCCAGCTCGAAGGAAATAGAGGCGATACATTTTGGAGTTTGCAGTTCGTTAAAACCGTAAAATTGACACGTGGGGTCGAAGCAATCGGTCGCGCCGGCAAGGATCAATAATTCGATCTCGATATAAATTCGGTGGGGACAGGGGGATCGTTTCTCATCCGCTGGGGTCGCAAACATACCTCGTGGATGGGGTTGAAACCGATCGCCCTTTTTTTTCATCGATCACTCCGCCTCCCCGCCCCGATGCATCGCTTGCTACTCGCGTCTCCGGAATCTAATTTCATCGGTACGCCGGCACGTTGAAAGTATTATACCGAGAAAATGTGACGTAACGTCGATATTTCGCGTTTAGCCGTTTCTCGTTTCTAGGGAAACTCGACAGCTTGCGCGATTTTTAGACGGTTCTTAAGAAAGTTGACAAATTACATTTGTTCTTAATAACAAATTTTATTCAAACAGAAAATATTGAGAGGTAGAACGGGAACAAGACAAACACGATATTTGTAGGGTTATTTAAATTAAAACTTGAAACTTATATGAGGTATCGCGTACGGTACTCGACCTCGCCACTTCAATACTATTTCTCGTGCCGATTACGCGCAGGATCCCGTTGATTCAGCGATTCCGACAAACTGGTTGCAGTTTGGCAGTAAAACCGATACTTTTTTCCACGCACGTCCACGGTTCGTGGCGTTTCGAAAGTTTTCATCGAGCTGTCGCGCGATGTCGCGACGGGAATACTGGGAAAATCGGGGGTGGAAACGACGAGGATCCGCCGATTCCCGTGCGGCACAATGGCAGCTCGATAAAAATTGGCACAGCTTTATTATGCAGCCCGGGTGTTAAAGCTAGGGTCGTCTGATGAGTCGAGTCGAGTTCCTCCTCTGGGAAATACTCATCGCCGCCAACCCCGTCGCGTAACCCCGTGCTCTCGTGGCGGGCATCTTTCGCACGAAATAGCTTGCCGTTTTTCCTTGCGCTTACTTGTCTCCTCCCTCGATCGAGTATTGAATGTGCTTACTATTCCGCGAATACACGACTAGGGAAGTAATCGATGCGGATTTTAAATTTGTGTCCATACATTCAAAAACGATGTTTAACATAAATCAAATATTCATGAGCTCTATATCGATTGTCATAACCATAACATCAACCATACATGATATACGTTGAAACTTATTTGATTACAATAGTAGCTGTAACAAATTACAAGAGCGGGCAATTAATAATAGAGCAGGATTTATGTAGCTTGAAAAGTTAGGCATTCTGTCTACGTGCGAAATTACATTTGATATTAATATCTACTCGAATTGTATACTTCTGCAAGTGCAATTCTGTATAGTTAATCATTGCGAGACAGGTAGAAGATTATCTTTTATAAGGACTGGTGGGAAAAAAAGGAGGGAGATTTTGTGGGAGGAATGAAGAAGACGGGAGAAGCAGCAAAACGTAGGCGAGACGTGCGTCGCTTACGTTATTTCTCAGCATAATTCTGTTAGCCTCTTATACTCGATTGTGACGTTCCATCTTATACAACCTCTTCCTGCAGAGATAATATATAAATATGTAGTTTCGTTTTTTAACACCTTTTTATCTCTATAGTATCCGTGACTTATTATTACTTCATTAAAGTTATTTCGCCAACTAATATCCATCTCTATCAACGCAGATTAACTTTAATCAAATCTAAAAAAAGAAATAAATGTAAGACATTAACAAAACGCGTGCAATAACGATAAAAGCATGTAGCTGAAGTGTGCAATTGTTGGATACGTTGCGTGAATTAGACGCAGCAACATAAAGACCGTTTCACGGAAAGTGTCGTCGTTGAGACACGTAAGGGAACCATGGTCATCCATAAAATCCGAAGGGTACGAACGACTACCATCTCTTTTCCCGTTTCCCAGCTCTGTCGTTAACCCCGAATAAACTCCTGGCACGAAGCTAATCATATTTTCTAATCCGAAGCTGGAGGGAAAAAAGCAGAACAGAGTCAGAGGGGAGGAGGGGGAGAAAGCTCGCGCGTTCCTGGCTATCATATAATTTTTCCGACAAGAAGCACTTACGCCCCCTCGTCCCCTGCTATAGCCCATCTACCCTCTCACACGGAAACATGTTTTGCGCCGAGCGGAGGGCATGGAAGTGGATTTATATCAAATTACGTAGGAAATTTCTTAAGTTTCACACGAGGAATTTATTTGATTTTCGTACGACAGAAATAAAATAAAATCTACGGTTAATCAAGTTGCGTACGAATTAATCAACATAATAATTAACATATATTTCATGTTTTAATCGGTTTGTCGCGTAGTAGTATTCTTTTTTAATTATTAAATATAATCAAACTTACGTAATTGAGTCTTAGTTATACATTTGATCGGTTTTTGATTAATTAATATATATAATTATACTGATAAAATATCTTTCAAGCAATAAGAAAGAAAGGATTATATATAGAATAATGCAAAAAAGTATAAATTGTAAAAGAGTTGCGTATTTTCTATATTGATATGTATATAAAATGTTCCTGTATAAAGTATTCGGAATCAGAATTAAATTTGTAGTGGTTGAGAATTAACGAACGATGACTAATTAGAGAAAAATTTAATTTCGGCTGATAGGATTTAAATAAAACTGTTAATAACAATAATGTGAATAAGATAACGAGAACCAAGCAAAATAAATTGCAAAGATATTGTCTTTTGATACATATATTTAAATCATTCAGGAAAATATAAATTGACGAAAATTTATTAATTTGTATAATGTGAGTACAACATTTTACAATGAATTACGAACTGCATAAAGCGAATAGTATACGAGTGCCGCCATCTGTGATCAAGAACGTTGCGTATGTTTAGTCCTCGTTCTATATAACCATTCCTCTGACTGGATACCGTACTTGCATTCATTTATTTGACCGCCAAATTGAAATCTATGAATATATCCAATAATAATATAATTATTATTTTGTTACGCACACACACATATAATTATCATATTTTAGTGAATATTAAATCTAAAAATAAATACAATAACGAAAAAAGATTGTTGTTAATGAAAATCTTGTAATCCAGAATAACTGAAGTATTAAAAGCATTCTGAATCTGTTTTTCTTTCTATATCAACTTGAGCACCACAGAGTACTATTTTTATTACATTTATTCCGTTTAACGCAGAAAATAGCTGTCATACTTAAATATGAACTAATCTAAATTAAGATATTGCAGAAACTTAATAGAAAATATAGTTATTTGACGTCATCAGCACGGCGAGAATACGGCCGAATGTTTATAAAAGGTTCCATTAAAGCGGGCTGTGCGTTATCTTCCCTCCGGATCGTGTCGCGGCGAAAAAGTTTGAAGGTCTCCTGCCGGAGACTCTCGCGATAAGGATTATATCGAGCAAAAACTTGCCTTCGAGGAGTCTTCGAAAAATCGGCACCGACGTTCCAACGAGAAAAGTTACACCGTGGTTCAAGGCGTGTAACGAGTGAACTCTCCGTTGCACGGCGGGGTGAGGGAGCGCACGAGGAGGCGAAACATGTCGGAAAGGGGGTTGGTAGAAATTAAGTCGCTTCCCCAGTCCCGACGTTCCTCGAAACGACACCTCTTCTTTCACCGTCTTCCTCTCGCTGCACGTTAGATTCCGGAATAAGCTCGGCCACCCCTTCGTCGTGCCAACCCTCCTCCGCAGCTCCCCGGCCCCCTCGCCTTTACCTTCCCCTGCTGTGACTTCGAGCACCTTTCCGCGCGACGGCGCGTGTATGCTTGTGTGTGCACACGCGCATATGTGTACGTGTAGAACCCCACCAGAAGGGTGGAGGACCTGCGCGTGAGGGGTAGGTGGTACCAAAATGGCCGAAGCCGCACCCACGAAGGACGAAAGTGGGAGCGAATGAGGGGAATGAGAGAACGGGTGGGAGGATTATACACGGCGATGCATGTGTGTGGCGGATACACGTGAATGTAGCTGTACGCGTGCGATACATACATCTGGAGTTCCCTGTATCTCTTCCTGTATCCTGCCAGAGGGATGGCAGGATACACAGTCCTGGCCATACCTATGCGCTATTCGAAAAGTATGGCTCGGTACTTGAAGCAATTAATCTTGATAATTAGACTAATTAATTAATTAATTTACCTGCTAATTAAAATTATGAAAATTGAGAAATTGTTAGACCGAGTTTTCTTCACTTGTTAAATGAATATATTTTATTATCTCAAACATACACGTTAGAATTTGAAAAGATTATTGTGTCTTTCATGTATTGCTTGCATCAGGGAATTCTAATTAGGCAATATAGTAATTAATTTTATAATATAATCAATATCTGGCAATTAATGTGACAACGTTAATGTTATTTATGTTACAGGACTATAAATAGTTTTAGTGTTGCTCGAGATAAAGATTTAATTAATTAAAATACAATTCTGCAATGTAATTATCATCAAATTGACCAAAAATACCTTAATAACTTAAAAGAAACTTAATAATTTATTTCTCTCACATAAAACTTTTCAAAATTAATTAGTATTTTAATAGAAATATATTATTTAATCTTTCTTTGTCAATTTTATTGCTAAATATCTGTATAATAAGAGTTCTCATTAAATATCTGTAGAGAGAATGTATCATTATTTCTTTCTCTCTCTTTTCTCTCTCTAATAATTAATTATTAAAATTTTCTGGTAATGGCAATTATACAAGAAAGCGCATTTAGCGTAATAGATTGTTAATTATTTAATTAACAATCTCGCGAAGATTTGAGCAGACAAATATGTTTTATGAAACTATGTAGAATGACGTAGACTCAATCATAAGATTTGAGCAACTAAAATACAATTAGCAAAGTCTATTTAAACTCACGTAGTCACGTCAATGATCGCGCGAGGAGCAATATCGCTTTCCTCGAGGTAGAAAAACATGCAGATTCGATCGATCGACGAGGACGAAATTCCAGCGTGTTCTTGGGGGCTTCCTGCGGGAGACAGAGTGTCCTTTTTTGTCACCCTAAATGTCCACCCTCTTGCCAGCAAAAAAACGGACACGGAAAACACGCACGGATCTCGATGCGTGTGGGGATACTCGCGCACTTGTATGTGTGTATGTGCGCGTGTGTTATTTTTTCCGAGGCATTAAGCTTGCTTTCCTGAGGGCAGGGATGCCTACTCGTCGATGGGGATGAGGTATAGTTTAGTTTAGGGATTCCACGCGATACACAGTTCAAGGATTCTGCCGTTCTAATGTGTCCCGCTGTGTGTGATTTGTTCACAACAATAGTTTTTGAAAATTCTCAATATATAATCCAATAATATAACTGGACATAGTAAGTTTTGCCTGTAAACATTTAATCGAAATTTAGCATAGCACACTTTTTGATACTGCATATAACTTCGACTGTTTTAATCTCTGGAGTCCACATTCTTAAAGACATTATTTAATACTCTTTATACCAAATGGATTTTGATTCGTGGCGTCAAATGTTTTATATAACGTCATTTCTTAAATTTCTCATTTTTCTATTCGATCACTAACAAATAAGTATCTGTAATCAAAAATGCATGATTATCGCCAGCGGCAGTCGTGTCCGCGTTCGTTAGTAAATTCCTTGGTTATATGAAAAACCATTTTCACAATCTACGCAACTTGAATTTCGAAAACGACTATAATTCTAAGGACAGCTACACACACAACGACTATAAATCTCCTGATCGCCGCTTCATATCAGCGACTTTGCTATCGTTACATTTCCCCAAGACGCGTCCGCAATAATGCAACAGAGTCGTCCCGGAGAACAGCGGAGGCTTTTTACAATCACAAATGTAACTCGAGTTAACTCAGCAATCCATTCTTATTGCTCGTGCAGGCGACGTGGGACGATTCATCGGCTGCGCCGGCCGTGCCGCCATACGCCGGTGCTCGGTCACCGCTCGGGCCTCTCTCGCCGAGGAAGACGGACTCGATTTCCATTCATTTATTTTCACTGCCATTTCACTGATTGCCAAGACTCCTCCACCCCCTCGCGCTCGGCCACCTTGGCGGACGCCGCAGCCTTCGCGATTCCGCCTCGCTCTAAATTCTCGGCTTCACTTTAATCACCAGAAGTGCAACCTGTTCCTCACCCGGTTCCTCCTGAGGGTCAAGCACCCTATAACCTGTCCCTGACGGCTTCGAACTCCAACCTTTCTCTTTCTTCCATTGCGTGCGAAGCACTGCTTGCGAGATGCTTCAGTCAGAATCTGCTCGATACCGCGAATACGAGAACGCTTTCGCATTTCGTCTTTAAACTATCTCTTTCGTATCGTCTGTAATATTAAATTTTATTAAATAAACGAGTGTGCCCGATGTTATCAGCTGGTGGAAAAACATAACGATTTGATGCGAATTGCGCTCTACGCTATGACTTAAGATACCACTATCGTAATGACCAATCCCCGAAATACGCCTCCGCTGATGTCGATTGCCAACTATTTCTGAAACAGAAAAAGGGCTTGAAAGAGGAACAGAAAGACTGAATATCGTGAGTATGGCCGTTCATTAATAACTGACCGGGACAAAATGTGTTTTTGGCAACGAAAGTCACGTATCCCGGATAAATGGTCATGGAATGAGTGGGGGAGGGGGAGGTGTAAGGGGAATGGAATCGGGCTCGTGACATTAATGGTAGAAGTGGGACGCATAAAGCACGGGAAATCCACGGAAAAAAGGGCAATTTATGAGTGCCGGCAAAAAATAATGGTATGATAATGAAACGTATCGTAGTGAGCGCCGACCGAGCGTGCGCTAACATACTTTCTCGAAACTAGTGACGAAGGGAAAATAGGAAATGATGAAGAAGAAGGGATAGGGAGAAATAAGCAGAGCGAGAGAAAGACAGAGAGGAACACAATGAACAGCGAGAGAGAGGGAGAGAGGGAGAGAGAAAGAGAGGACGAAGGACTGAGACACAACCTTTCCCCGCTTCGAGCGAAGAACGTGGGGAGTTGACTTCGGGGGTGGTCGAGCGTGGATCGGAGAATGACGCGTGCGTGAGCGAGAGGGTAGATAAGGAACAGAAAAAGAAAAGAAAGAGAAAGCTCCAGTAAGGATAAGGGCAAATCCACGCTTATGAGGCGCGCCAAGACAAAAGCCTCCATTCCGAGAGAGCCAATATACAACCGAGCTGCAATTCGATATAAATGCATCTGCGCTACTCGTAACCCCTATGAGCTTCGCGGATTCGGGAAGGCGGAAGGGAGCCAGAACGGGAGAGATAGGGCGGGATGGCCGACCGAGGATTAGGGAGCAGGTCGATGGATGTCTCTGCTTGAACGAAAAGGCCGTCTTATCTGTCGCGTGGATTAATTAGGAGATCGAGGGTTTTTCGGGATTCCGTATAAACAATGGCGTCTTTTAGATGGAAACGAACACGAAAGCCGTTCCGATAGCAATTGGGATAAATAGAATCGTCCTTTGACGATGGAGATTAAAATCTAGGTTTCGAGTTTTCGAATATGAAAAGAGATGAAGGCAACAACGTTTCATTGGGATATGCCTGTGAAAGCTACTACATTTAAAAACGTGCACATTTGCTGTAGATTCTTTTCATTTATTAATTTTTTACATAATTTAAAATATTACTAGCATACTCTATAGAACAATATTAATGATCAAAACATAATTTGTATTAAATTTTATATAATATGTGTCATAAGATGAAGCAACCATTTCAGAAGTAAATTCTTTGATTTACAATTGTTGAGGGAGAAATATTGAGGCATCGAGTTTTCAAGTTATTTATAAACGAGTGACAATATCATTTAGCAATTATATTTTACTGTTAAATTCAGTGCATCTCTTGATATTATCTTCTTTAAAATTTCGGTTTGTGCTATTTTTATGCATGAAAAGTATACCATTAAGGGCGGTATTCATAGCCGGATCTTATTTCAAGACCGTCTTAAGTAATGTCTTAAGTTGCTAATACGCGGTTATTTGATTGGCTGGACGGAGTCTTAAGACTTTTGACCAGACTTAAGACGATCTTAGATATAAGATCCGACTATGAATACCGTCCTAAGTCGTTATATGAAATTAACAAATTATATTATTACTCACGATAATAATCATTTAGTTTTGAATTAAGATAATCGCGCTATTAAGCAATCACGAAAGTGAAATTATCTTGAAAACAATATAGCTTGGGTGAATCAAATCCAGATGGTGATCAGTCGCGACATAAATAATCGGCGTAAATATCCCCGGAAATTGCACCTACATCCCGCCATAAATCCGCGACGTTCGCTGCGAGGGTGGCCGCGTTGGTGAAAAATTCCGGGCGATCTCGCGGCGCTTTTCGGTAAAAGAGCCATTTTTGTTTGCCGCTCATTCGACCCGCGGATATAAGCCTTTGAGGCGAAGCCGCTGGAAGCTAATCTAATCCTCGAGTGTATAGCTGGCTCAGCAGTGGACACGCGCGCGCAGCATGCATACACATACATACGTATACGTGACGTACATATACGAAGGATGAGAGAGATGTTTGTGTAATACCTGAAAGTAGCATTCGTATGTATGTGTATGTGTGTCACCGGCGTGTGTGCGCGATGAGGGCGGCGGAAAGAGAAGGCGCAAGGGGAATCGGGCGAGGGGGTGGCGGAGCCAGCAATGGCGCTCCGTGTGCGGGCGTTTATTATTATGATTATACTTGATATCCCCTGCCCGAAGCAGGGCCAGCGAGCCAGCCAGTGAGCCAGCCAGCCAGCCTGCGAAACTTTCCCTCCTTTCCTTTCCGATATTAATATTATTTTTGCCCGGGCGTAGCGGCCGCCATATATCTCGCTCTGGGCATAAAATCCATTCCCCGTTCCAGTCCCCCCTTCCACCCCCTAGACCGCCCCACCCCCTTCCCGTTCGAGGGAAGAGAGACGGAGATCGCGGAGAGAACTACCCTTGTTCGCGCGTCTCTCTTCATCTTCTCTGGTCTTTCTATTTTCCATCTCGTTCTGTCTTCCCACCTCCCCCTGCTACTAGTCGTGAGCAACTCCGCTGGGTTCTATTATTAATTAATGGCGGGCCGGCCATTTTCCTTCTCTGCGCTCAGAGTCCTTTGCCTCCGCCGAGGATACGGCGAATAGGTACCTTCGGCTGATTAACGTGTCTGCCGCACGCGCCTTCCCGTAATAGCGAGTCACCGAGATCAGGTGCGCCGGGTAATGAAAAGAGGACGTTGATGAACACTGATTCGCAGGATGAACACTCGTAAATAAGCTTTTCGTCGTACTTCTATCTCAACGACATTACGAAGACTCGTAATCGCAGCCCACGAAATTGAATGCGCGAAGTCTTTGAAAATTGGATCGATAAAACTTAAAAATAGAAAAGCTACCTTTTTTACGTTGAATACGACACGCGAGTGTGAACTTGTGCGTTTGATGATTCACTCGAAGTGATCGAATCGAACTGCTTTTCGCAAAAATTTCTCGCAAACGACGATTCACTTTTATATGGTAAGAGTATATAATTTCAAAAATCAAATCTCTCTCTTTCTCTCTCTCTCTCTCTCTTTCTCTCTCGCAACGTCGAGGTTTTATTTCGTGCCTCGACATTTTCTAGTGAAGCTCGCGAGCATCGCCGATGTATATTCGTTGTGGTATGAAACATTCGAGAGCGACGCGATACGTTTCTTTCCGCTGCGTCTATCCCGATCTCTGAATAAAGAACATCCAAACGCGCAGCTCTCACCGATGCATCAGCCATGCTCGTATAATCGATGAGTTATAGCGCGATGCACCCGTGGATGTTGCAACGTCAATCTAATGCAACGCATCCACCGGCGAGATTGCGAGGCTGGAACTCGCGAAAAATAATTCGTCAGCATTCGTGGCAGCTGGGAGTCACGAGTGCTCGGCGGGACGTATGGGTAGATGGGTGATTGTCGTCGACATAGGATTGGAAGGGGCTGAATGGAGGCAGGGAGGAGGAGGAGGAGGAGGAGAAGGAAGCGCGGGTGGTTTCCGAGCTCCGTGTGAGAAATTTTAAACTACGATCACCTCGGGGGTAGCCCCGACGTTAGTACATAGAAAGCGGAAGAAGATCGAAGACGGTGCGGCGGGGAGGAAGAGAGCCTGAGGGAGAGGGGGGGAACCTGTATGGCTCGAGATCGACCCAGAAGACGCCCATCGCCAGGTCCTACGTGCAGGACATCATAGGACACGGGGGTTGAGAGAATTGCTCATTTGTTCGCCGTAGTGACGGGGCCGGAGGATGCCCTGTAATGTCCTACAGCCTCCTTCTACTCTCCCTCTCCCCCATCTTCCCATCTTCATCTCTCTTTTTCCCTCCGCGTTCTGCCACTCTCCCGGTCCCCCTCCTCCGTGCTACCGCCACCCCGCTTTAGCCGCCCCTCTGGCTCTCTCCCGTCGTGGCGGTGTTCGATCGAAATTCAATTTCCACCGACCCACCCCTCTCACCTACCTACCTTAAGCTCCTTCCTCTACCTCCTTCTCTACATCTCCTACGAAACCCCTCCTCACCATTCGGGAGACCCTCAGCACCCGGGAAAGGAAGCCACCGGCTGCATTCCGCACGATAAATTACGCGGCTCAATTATTCACGGGAATCTCCTGTTTAAGCGACTACCACCACCGCCCGTCCGCCGCCGCGCCGCCGCGCCGGTATCCCGCCAGGCGCGATGTAAACACGAAAAACAGGTGATTTTAAGTGGTCGGCGTGACGCAGCAACTATGACCGATGGAACCACGGTCTCGATGTCGGAAAGCATGAATTTCAAAATACTTCGGGTGAATTTAATTCAATAATCGCATATTATTCTGTAATTAGCGAAACGTTACAATGGGATATCGTCGAGTCGAAACGTATGAAACGGGATTGAAATGCGAATCGAGGTGAAATTACATATTTCCATTTTGAAAAGAAGCATAATGATAAGACACAAGAGTAATTGCATTTTGGTGAACAATTGAATAAAATATATCAGTTGAAATAAGTAATATAGGTTTTATAATTTAATAAGATAAATATTCATTGAAATTTAATATTAATTAAATATTTATATTAAAATATTTATTCCATAATCTCCCATTTATTCATCGTGTTTAATGCTTGACAATTAGCAATTTTACATAATAAAATTTATTAGTAAGTTTTAGGAAAATTATCACATTTCTTTTTCCACTATTATCTAAATTGTAACTTGCATCCCTTTTTGTAGAAAATTTAATAATCACAATATAATGTTTAAAGATGATATTTTTTTGATGTAGTAAAATTCTTCGGGATGTGTTCAGGATTATTTTGTCAATTCGAAGATATACAATAAAAATTATTTTTAACACATTGCGACATAATCAATATTAAAAAATCGGGGTAAAGTGCATTTGTTGCATACGGTTTTGTTTATGAAATTTTTTCTTCCGAGGATTTTTCTGGTATTGTAGCCATGTTACGTATTCTTATGGCCGGTTGCCTCCCGTCTGAATGAAGCAATGTAGAACCAACCCACCATCAAACCAACCCCACCCACCACGGATCGTACCTATTTAAATAGCTTTTTTCCAAGGGGAACTCGAACGAATCCCACCCCTTCGTTCCTCAGTGCCGCGCTAGTTACTGCGAATTCCAAGATCCTTTTCAGGGCCTGAATAATTCAAAGCGAGGATATCGCCATTTTCTTTCTATATTCCACAATCGTAACATTACTAATATTCTTAAAACAAGTTAATTCCCTTTATAACTGAATCTAAATAAACACGTAAAAGACATGTCATATGCTATATCTAACTTGATTTTGATAAACTCAGAATACATTTTTTGTGAGAGAAATGTCAATAATTTGTAAATTGTAAGCAGCTAGAAAGGAAAGCTGACGTTGAATTAAAATTTAAGAATGCAAATAGGCAATAACATTTTATTTTATGAAATTTTATTTGCAAGTAATTAATACTTTAACATTTCATCTTGATTTGTCTTATTAAAGCATTTAATATTAAAAGCTTCAAAATTATGAAGAGATTAACGATAAAATGGCCAAAGAATGACTATCTCTCTCACTGTTTGTAAACGTATCTCCTTACGCAGAATTTCGCAACGTTATGCCGCTAACGTGCGCCATGAATTTCACATTGGATTCATAAATTCGCAATTTTACCGACTCCATAAAATGGCAAACAGCTACAACGTTAGATATCGTTTAGAAAAATTAGATATTCCAAGTATCTCGTCCAGCTGGCTGGTTTAGCTACCTTTTTTGTTCTAAAATGGCGAGTTTAACTCGCGACCCAAGTTGGATCACAGCGACATATAGAAGGGCGCGATATAGGCGCATATACGCGCCTCCGAAGAAACGACTAGCGCGAAGGAACGGCAGGATGGAAGCGGGTGGCGATGGAAGAAGAGAAGAAGGAGGAGGAGGAGGAGGAAGGGGATGGAAACAGCCGTCCTTTGCACACAAAAGCAATAACGCTGGGCTGATATTCTACGTGGAGCCAGGCCACGTCGTCTCGGCCATCCGCATCGCCGTGAGACCTTCTCGCGAGAGCAGCGAGCCTTCTCTCGCCCAGGAGCATATGAGGGTGGCCGCAGAACAAATACATTAATTTCACCCTCTCCCTACCCTCTCCGCCACTCACCGTCTCTCCGTATAAACACACGCCTGGTCTCCGACACGCGCACGAATTCGCCCTCATCTTTCCGTTCTTTCCGCCTCGCTCCCTCACCCTCTCGCCGTTTCTCTTTCTTACTCTCCTCCGCTGGAGATACACGCGCGCTCACGCTCGGAGACACGGCGCGCGAATACACATACACACACTCGCACGCATATGCACACGCACAGAGACACAAGGGAGCTACCATCGCTAGCTAAGTCGCGCGCGCGTAGCATGCACACACGCCTATATGTGTGTGCCGATGCGCGTCCTCCGGCATATAAGTAAACGGGGTGCAGAGTGTATGAGGGGGTGTATATGGGTTGGGGTAAGGGGGAGAGGCCGGCGAGGGAGGAGGGAGGGGGTGAGAAGAGGGTGGTGTGTGGTTGCTATGGAAACGCCCAGTCCCTCTCTTATAATTATATGGGGAAAAATGGCTCGCGGACTTTTACCCCGCGTTACACCCCTACCGTCCTTTCTCCCGACTCCGCTTTCTCTCCCTCCCCTACCCTTGCCATCGCGGTGGCAGCTCCGCTTCTTCTTCTGCTTCCACCTCGCCTTCTCTCTCTACGTACTCTGCCTCGCTCTCTTCTCTTCCGCCACCTCCTCCTCATCCACCTCCTCTGCCTTACCTCCTCTGCCGACTGCTTCTTCTACGCCTTCTACTTCTCATCCGGCTTCACCTCGCCGTCTCATCGCACCGCGGCACCTACTTTGCCCGCCTCGGGAATATTATGCTTGCACCTTACCGGGGCGACTGTGTAACCATCCTTAACTCGCTTTAAGGCTGACTGCTCGACGCGTCTTGGATTTCACGTTACTTCCCTGACACCGCCATCGTTTCTACAGTCAGATTCAAAATTGCTCGTTGCAGACTTGGCTGAAATATTATTGTCATTCATTATATTAATTATATTAATCATTTCTCTGGTGTTACTATATTATCAATGAGGATGCTTAATTTCATGCGAACAGATCATTCATCCTTCTTCCTTTATTATTGTTTTGCACACAACACTATATGATTGTATATTTATTTTACTATATTTCGTGTATTACTCAAAGATTCTTGAATTTCGTATTCATATCAGCGATCATGCATATCACACTCAGACCTTTTTTTATTTTTACGTCCACATGTAATAGGTGTATCTTTTGGCAGTTGGCCCACAAATAAAAGACGTAACGTATTTCGAAACGATTGATAACGTAACCGAATCTCTTCCACGAAATGAAGAGTCTTCCTTTTGCTATTTTTATAATATGCACTGAGCGAACATCACGCTCGTGACTTGCCAAGTCGACGTGCTCGTTCTTAAAACTTGTCTTAACGTCGCTCGATGTCTCATGAACATACCACGTAGAGCTTCTTTTGTGCTTCAATCGCGTATTTCAACACTCGTTGATCCATTCAGTACTTGTGTTTCGGTTTTAATTTAATCTTTGTTCCCCTAACGTAATATATGAAGTATGAAGTTATTAAGGAATAATTTCTAGCTTTAAAGATTTAAAAACGTTGTTGTGAAAATTTTGATCAAAGAAGATAATCAAGAATCGAGAATGCTCTTGAGACACGGTGGGATCAAAAGGGGAAGAGAGACGGAAGTGCGAGGGAAGGACGGGTAAGACAAAGATTCGCCGGCAGATAGCTAATAGCCTTTGGTCAGCATTTAGTGGCATGCTGTAACGTCCAACCTCTGCAGCAACAAAACACCCGGCAAATTCTCATTTCAAGTTGCTTAGTAACGGCAATACCGCGCAAGATATATATTTGTGTGTCTGTACAGGTGCATATTGCGCTTGCGAATGTACCAATGTCTTTTGTACATGTTTGAAAAATGTTCCATAAGGTTTGCAAAAATTCGTGAGAAAACGTTCAAATACGGGATCGATTCTTCTCTTAACAAAATATGAGTTTCATAACTATAAAGTTTTTTTTTTTTTTTTTAATTAAAAGTAAAGATATTAGTAATTTATGCTTCGGAGAAAACAGAATTATATATATATTAAATTACGAATTTCTGTCAATGTTTATAGTTTTTTAACTGAAACGTGCTCACGTAAATACGCAGTTGAATTTGAAGCAGTTTAAACAGTCGGGGACAGAGGATAAAATTTAACGAACATAACTGCGATTTCTTTCGTCGGCATTTAGCGGCAAATCTAAGCGACTGGCTGGCGATTTCAGCGCACACACACGGCGAATTCTTATTTCAGGCTGCTTCCCCAGATAACGGCCATTGCCCGCGAGATAGGGTAGCACGTGTGTATATATTTCGCGTGCGGGGGTGTCTTCGGGTAGGATGTGCGGGGCAGCGGGCAGGTCAAGAGTGGTGGAGAAAAAGAGGCAGCCGAAAGAGAGAGGGAGCATATTGCTCCGAAGTAATCCTACTTGATCGCGGTTTTCGGTTTCTCCGTCGTGTGCGTGCGCGTTACGCCGACGCAAGTGTGCGCGTGCGTGTACGTGTATGTGTTCATTTTATACGGGAGACTAATACTCGTACGTGAGAGCTCGAAGGATTACTGCCTTAGGAGCCGCCCCGACTTCGCCGCTTCTTTTCCCACCCCTCCCCTCCCTACCCCCCGGCTTTCGTCCCGTCGAACGACGGAGAGTCTTTAAATACCCTCGGGATGCGAGTGTCCTGGACACTGAGAACGTGTTCGGACGACAAAAAATATAATTTCAAATCGAACCTGCCGCCCCGTCGTCTGCGGCCTTTACCGTTCTTCGATCCTAAGAATTAACGCACTTTGAGAAACTTAATACGGGAACTCTTGAAAAAAATTGCAACTAAACTGAAACTGAAAATGAAACTGAAAAAATATGTATAGAAAAAATTGCATAATCACTAAATTATCCTTTTCTATAGTCATAAGTTTCATGACATATCTTTCTCTTATTCAAACTTCTTTTTACAAATTGCAAGTATCATGTTCTTAATTTCTAATTAATGACTTCATACTTAGCTCTAAATTGTTTTTCTCGAGATGCAATCGAGTTGAAGTTGATCGGTACATCTCTTATATCTTTTAATTTTTGTATTATTCTTTGAATAGATAATTTATTTAACTCGTACGCACTTACTTTGATATAATTAATAAGTGTGTGGTCATGTATTAATGTGCATTTGACCAACGCCACTTGTTAATATTACAAATGAAGTCACGAGTCCTTTCCTCGTTACAATTTATCAGAGACCGTTCGAACAAAGCGGGTGCATGATTAGTCGATTTAATGAAATAATCCCCTTTGATCGGCCTCCTTCCCCGATCTCGCCGCTCCTCCCTGACTCTCCTTCGGGATTCCCTGGCATCCTCAAAGGGAAACACTTGAACCAGAACGTTTTAATTGCGAGGCCCGTAGCGATCTCATTGTTTCCGCTCGGTCTGCGAGTATACCGCCGCGATAGCGGTCGTGGAAAAAGGAAGAAAATGTGCTTCTTAAAAAGTCGCCGAAAAATCTGAGGGGACATGCCCTTTGATTCCGAGAAAAGGACGGTTGGGTGTGCGCACACTTCTCTAAAGTCTCCCTTTTCCTTTCTCTCTAACCCATTGCTGTTTCTTTAAACCCCCATCTTTTTTCACCGTTCCCTCAGTACCCCGCGGCGGTCAAATTCATTATAATTGATGTGCTTAAAAGCTAGCGCTTTTAAAATTCTCAAACGTAGATTATCACAAACGATTAACGCGTCAAAAATTAAATTATGTGACTTTACGTTGAGTTATTTGAAAATCTCCGTTCTTTACAATCGAGTGTTTTTATATTTCGTTTATTTGATTAAAATTACATCTTTCTCTGATAAGATATAGTTATGTAAAACGTCTGCAAAAGAAATTTGCACACCGCAGTGACGTAATCACGGGTGATCGTAAATGCGCGAGAGGACTTAGTGCTGAAGGAAGATCGATAATGTCGGAGCATTCCTCTTTCTCTCTACCTCTCTTTTTTTTCTCTCTCTCTCTCTCTCTCTCTCTCTCTCTCTCTCTCCTTCAAGAAATCTTGGAAAACGCAAGGAAATCTTGGCGCACAATGACAGGGGAACAACGGATCATTGGCTAAGCCGCGGATCGTTAGGATTAATGAAACGTTTCAGCCACACTGCGGCGACGAAGCGGAGCACGGAGGGGTGAGAAACGAGGAAAAATGGAAAAAACGGAGGCGTAGAGGCCTCCGGCGAGGACGCGAGAAAGAAAATCAAGATAAAAACGAGTGGATGTTGACATAGAAGAAGCAAAGAATACGAAGAGGCAGATTGTAAATCTGAATGAAACAAGTAGAGAACTGCAAAATTAATTTTACATTAATTAGCTTTTATTTCCCGCGTGAGCAAAAGGGGGACGCAGAATGAGATTAAAACAGGTGGAAAATTTTAACCGAGATTAAGAAATGAGATATTATAACTCAAGAGTAATGTAACAATATCATTAGTTTAAACATAGGACAAATCATATTTCTTATCTATAAAAAGATAACATCTAAATGGCCAAGAATATTTTCCATGTGAGCTCTTAAAAAGAAAACTATCTCGAAAATATTTTTTCTAAGAAATAACTCTAAAAGTAGAAATTATACAATTTTACCATTCCACGAACGGCAGGCAACGTGCGAATAATGGCGGTAATGTCGCGTCACTCGACGACAATAAAGAAAGCCGGAGAGGAAACAGGACGAAAGTCACGAAAATATTAATAATTATGTTAATGTCGTAATATGAGACTCGGTAGAGGAACATGAGCAGGGATAGAGTCAGAAAGAAAAAAGGGAGAGAAAGAGAGACAGAGAGAAAAATAGAGAGAGAACGCAGGGGTGGCTCTCTCGATGTCAGAATATCTCCTTAGTTCCCTACGATGGGGCTGGCTCGTCGGGGGTGTGGGTGGGGGTGGATCTTATTTTTATCAATATCTCGCGAGTTGCGCACGCGCAGCGCGCAGCATCCCTTCCGACGAACCTTCGAGGTCCACACGTAGAAACAGACAGAGGGAGCGAAAAAAGAAATGAGAGGTAAGAAGAGGGAGAGAGACGAGAGATAGGGTGGAGAGACGAGAGGGAGGAGGGTGAAGGGCGCGCGTTCGTGTGTGTATGCGCGTACGCCTCTAATGAGTGTGTGCATCGAATACAGGTGGTGGTAAGCAGGGAAAGAGAGAAAGAGAGAGAGAGAGAAAGAGATGGAAGAGAGATGGAAGAGGGCCGCCTAAGGACCCCCCTAGGACAAAATGGAGCCCGCTTATACTCCGCTGCTACTGCAAAGTGCATCCTTCTCCGGAATCCTCCTCCCCTCATCCTCCTCTCTTACCGTCTCTTTCTCATTCTATTTCTCTTGCATTCATCTCTTTTTCCTTCCTTCTCTTTCTGCAATACTCTCTCCTCCTTCTTTCTCTCTTCCTCTTTCTCCCTTTACCTTGTCTCCTTCCACCGGTCCAGGTATTCCCTCATGCGGATGCAAAATCGACGGAGCTTCTCGGGATAATTGCTGCTCCGGGACTCGATTCCAGACGCGAGTACATCTCGAGTACACTTGGAGGAAAGCTTTGCCCATAGTCGAGGGGAGGGAGGAAAAGAGGGCGCGTAGCGATTTCTCGTTTGTGAAACGTTTCTTTGGACACGATACGGTTTGTTATCGTTCGCCAATATATAGCTTCGCGCGCTCGCAGATACGGCGAGTCCTCCAGGAAATCTCGCGAATATGTCAGGAATGTTTCTCCCGACGGACTACAGATAGATGTTGGCCTGGTTCGAATACGTTACAGCTTGCACAGCTTCTTGAAATGCAACTTTACTATAATGCATTGTTTAATGGCAGGAGAAATCAAAACTCTTAATTTTGAATTTCTGATATATATCTATACATATATACATGTATATATGTCGATTAGGAATGTATATGAGTATATATGATCGATATATTATAGTTGAACCAAACGATTTAACGTAGATTTTCATGAACTTGATATTCACAATGCTGTTCATTTCGTAATAAAAATAAGTGACAAATATGATGTAAAGAAAGATACAATTATACTCAATTTAAATAAGAAAATACAATTGTATAACGAATAATTATGTAAACTGCATTTTATACACAGAAAGAATCGAGATTGCAAAGTAAATTATGAGTAGGATTTAAAAAGTGGAACATAGTATTTTTCATTTGTTTCATACGTAAATCGAAAAGCAATTTTGTTATATCAATAACGAATTACTTTCTCGCTCGAGATGATATAAAATAATCAATTAATTTCTTTAATATATTACACATCTTAACTTCTTGTAATAGTTATAAAATAATAGCAGATATATTAATATGATCAGAATCAGAATAGAATCTATTATAGATTTGCATATAAAATTAGAATTATGATCAGCTTTATAATTTTCGTGCGCAACTATTTAAGCGTTTGCATTGAGAGATATCGCGATATATTGCTTTCTGGCGTGCAAAAGGGTCGTCCTGCCTCTTTCTTTGTCACAATTTCTCCAACACATGCTAGCTCTTCTTTTTTCACTACCGGACAGTCGTGGTCGCCTTGTCGCGGGCTCCGATCCCCGGCTCCTTAATTATGAATCACCACCGTCATTTACCTTTATTTATCGTTGTGCGACTCCACTTGATTTACCGCCACGATTCTCGCGCCTATTATTCCTGTTTTTTGTTCCACCGCCTTCGAATTTATTATTCCGCCGCGAGATTCCGTTTCGTCTTTTATCGGCTGGAGTTCGTTCTGTTCCGTAAGCCGATCGATAAAATCCACATTGTTACATTATGGTGAATCAAATCGCGTTTCTGCAAAGCGCATATTGACCATCTCGGCGATGCACGAATCGCAATCGTATGCGTATAGCAATATCGATATAAACGCTCTACCGTGATAATATTAACACCGTCCGTATTAATTGTCATTAAGCAAGCGAAATGGTTTCAAGTGTTAGGGCCCTCTGGAAATTGCGTTTCCTCTTGGATGACACAACGCGGATATATCAGCAACGACTGTCTCTGCCTCTCTTTTCTCAACTCATTCTCCGTTCTCGTCCTTTTTCCTCTCGCACCAGTGAGAGATAGATATTATTTTCAGGCGGCGTGGCGGGGATTACCAAAGGCGAGAGGGTAGGTGGGGACGTTGGCACAGGGGTGGATCGGGTGTTTTGCAGCGCGAAATACCCTCCATTACACCGTGGGCGTCGTATATAAAAGATTATTTTTCTTTTCTCTCACCTTCTCTCTTTTCTCTCTGTCTCTTATTTTATCTCACTTTTTTCGCTCTCGTCGCCCTTTTCTGGCGCGCCTCTCGCTTTCCGACGACGTTGGGGGGTGAGTTTTAAGAGGTGACGTGGAAGAGGTTTCGCCTCGGCGTTTCCTTCCTTTCTTTTTTGAGAAATTGTGGAAAATTAGCTGCACGATGCTCGGCGCTTCGTTACGTGACTCGTCGCGAGAAACGAGGAGAGAAAAGGATCGTTTGTCGGCGCGGATAGAGAATGGAGGGACGGAGGCGCACATAAACGACAAACGAGTTCACGAGTCGCTCGCGAATGTTTTAATCTCGGGGGAGCGTAGGGCGCGGGAGAGAGAAAGCGTTTTCTTTTTAATGGAAGGCCACGAAGACGGCGGATAAAAAGCGACCTGCTCGAATCTATGTCCCTCGTGTCTCGAATTTTTCATATCGCTTTTGTCCTTCCTTTGTACATCGAGGCAACATTCAATCGCGAGTCGTGAGTGTTCCTTAAAACTCTTTTAAGAATTTATATACGCGTGCATCTTATGCGATTTAACGTACCATTCAGCAATGTATATTTAAAAGTATTAGAATTGTAAAATACTTCTGTTAAAAAAATTTGTGTGCATAAACTCCACTATTTTATTTTCGTAATATATACTTCACCTCGATAATTTCGTGTTTGTACGTTCATACTTGAGACTAACAATTCTTCTCGATACGACGCGCAAAGTACACATATGTGCAATGTTTATGTACCACACATATATATTCTCACTATTTATTTATATATATAAATCGCTAAAATCCACCAAACTCCCTAATCTTAGAATACACATTTTCGCTGTTTATTTATACGTAAAAGAGTCACGGTGCGGTCTCGCTTCGCGTGTACTTGGCGCGAGACACTACCGTGTCTTTTGATATATAAATCTCGCAAAGTCCACCAAACTTTATAATCTTCACGAAATATCAATGAAGCGCTCTTCTTATTACACTTCTATTGCACATAATTCTCTATTGTTTATTTGCTGTTGATGGAGTTCGAAACGTTCACAGGTTGCACTCGAAATGTACGAAACTCGTGACGTTAGACGAGACACGAAATTTTCCGGGTTCACCGTCCCGAAGTAGGCCAGGTGAGTGACTGGCTGACTGAAAAATTTTTCTCTCCTAGCCACGAGGGTACAGATGCTGGTCTATAAAAAAAGGACTCCACCCCAAGCACGGGTGCCCCTCAGAGTAAAAAAAAGTCTCCCCCCAGGAAAACCCTTGTATAAAAACCGAAGGGGGTCACTCACCTACCTACCGGTAGCGAGGGGTAGAAAATGATCGCGAAGCGTTCACACGTGGAACATTCATGAAATTTATAATACACCATTATCTTAAGAAATAAATTATTTTATAAAACTTATTTTTCTCTGGATTCAGAGATTGTTATAATTATTGTACTAATTTTTATTACTCAGTATTTAATCATTTGAGTGTTTGCTAATTCGTGTTAACACAAAATTATTGAGATAATTATTATAGAAAATATGCATATATTTAAATTGAGTTATTGTTTAATTGATATTATCTTATAATTAATTGGTGGATTCTTTGACAGAATAATACAATAAAATAAGACAATTTTACAATATGTACCTAACAATAACTAATCGTATATTATTAATTAATTACATAAAGAATGTAATTAATTACATAAAAAATGTATAAAAAAGGATTAGATTCGAGACGATATAAGAATTTGATTTGAAACGAACTTTTTGATTTTATTACTATCTACAAGGAATCAATTAATCTGAAAGTAATAAGTCACAGAATGACAAGCTAATGGTAGTTTCTAGACGTCCCTATGACGCAGAGGCACAAAACACTATCCCGAAGAGATCGTGCCCCAGCTTTTTTTTATTCTCACGTTGCCTAACTCCCTTACCACCCCTCCTTCCCCCGAACATTACCACTGGGTGGTTTTGAAACCCCACAGTGCCCGTA
This sequence comes from Temnothorax nylanderi, assembly GCF_030848795.1. NCBI lineage: Eukaryota > Metazoa > Arthropoda > Insecta > Hymenoptera > Formicidae > Temnothorax > Temnothorax nylanderi. Next base: position 578,620 of record NW_027249128.1, read on the forward strand.
ATCAAACACTCGTTATTCCTGTCCATCCAGGATTACGGGGTTTCTAGGATTTTTTCTCCAGGAAAAGTCCCGAATCCATGTGTATCACAACGGGATTACACGGCTGCCGCCCCGGGAGATGACCAACCGTTATAATCTTCATGAAAAAAAAGTAACGGCCACCTAAGTTGCGTTCTGTGCCTTTGCGTAGCATCGAAAGCAGGACTCTATGATAAAATCTCCATTAATGTCAAATCACAAAGATTTTATGCTCATTTTACTATTCGCTATATGTCAAATATATGCGACGAAGAAGTCCTACAAAATTCTAGGGTGGGAATAGAAAAGCTTAACATTTTCATGTGACATCTATTGTTATTTTCTTTTCTTTTTTTCTTTTTATTTTAAAATAGAATATTGTTGCTGATTTAGATACACGATGCGCGGTGATTTATAACTGGACTGAGAAGAAGAAAACGATAAGCGATACGAGATCGATGCTTACGAGCTGTTCGACGAAACGTTTTCCGAACCCCTCGAAAGGGAACGATCGGTTGGCGAAACATCCGTTCGTGAAACGGGACATGATCACGTATGTGCGGAAGCGGCCGATCGGTTTCGGGGTACTTTTTTGCGAAAATAACGGCGTTCCGTCGAAGAGAGGGAGTGTGAAAAAATGGGAAACATCTGTCGGTCCTCGATGTCTATCGAACGGATCGACTAGTTCTCTGCGCACCAAGATAGAGTGTTCTCAACGCGCGACCCTCATAATGATTGGCTTCAGCATAATCGCGTATAATTGAATTTAGAAAAAAATTTTTTAAAGAATTAAAATTGAACGCCACATTGCGCAGAGAGGAAATGTCACTCGATGCAACTCGAGATCACAGTTTTGAGAATAAGATCTTACCATATAAATGAAGCTCTACCGTATTTAGCAATATTTCTAGTAGAAATAATTTTTCAAATATGCAGATATATTTATGACATTTGCATTTTTTAAATGTTAGTTTATCATTGATACAACATCAATATAATAACAGAAAACATGTCCTAAGAAGTAAATATACTTAAATGCAAGAATATGAAGCATATTTGGCACTTGGTCAAATTCAAATATCAAGATGTTAATAAATTCTTAATTAAAAATAATTAAAAATATATACAGACGTAAGATAGATAAAAAAGTGAATTTTACTAAAATATGTTGTTAGTTATCTCGAACTATCTTATAGGTGATAAATAATATTTAAAATATTCTACGCACATGCACATACATAAAAAGAATAACTTATATTACGAGGATGAAATTATCTTTCGTCCAATAGATATAATGATAAGTTTTACGAGAGAGTCAGCACGAAAATTGCTGACGACCAGAACGATGCAATTCTGTCAGGCACCGCGGGGCATCGTGTGAAAAAAACGGAGGAAAAACTATTAGTTCCGGCCGAAAGGGGGAGGGGGACGCGAGAGGTTCGCGGGGGTGAGGAAGGTACTTGTAGATGGAGAACGGCAGGGAGAGACTGGACTTCCCTCGCGAGAGAGCTCACCCTCGAAGGACTCGCGCGCCGCCTTTCACGCTCATTTCATAAATTCTAATTTATCGCCCGCGGAAAATTGGATCCGGCTAATCCCCGTGATCGATGCCGGCCTACGTTCACGTATCTTGTAACACGTCGATGCCCGTGATGCATTATCGTCGGCAGCACCTGGAAGAAAAATATTTCCACGGTTCTAATCGATTTCGCGGCTTGATTAAAAGGTGGCCTCTCTAAGCAAACGATGAATATAATTTCATTATAAAAAGAACTTGAGATTATGATTCCATGATATGTTGAGGCTATTTTGTTAGTTATTTATTAATTACAATAATCTCAGAAAAATGGTCTCTGCCACAAGAATGGGTTGCGGGAAACATTTTATCTTTAGCCCATTCTAGCCGTTAATAGATAATTTCATTCTCGTATTTATAATCGTTCATAAATTTATTATAACTGTAACAGTATACATATATACCCTTTTGTAATTTAGATCAACAACAAAATATATATTAACGTAGGAATTTTAATTCTGCATAGAGTCGCAATTACAACAATCGCAAAGTGTTCGAAATGTTATACGGAACATTTTAATCTGGATCCCCAAATTAACAAACACTTAGTGCTTCATATACCTATCGAGTGCTATCAGTTTTTAATATCGCTGTGACATATCGTTTCGTAACTGCATTTGGATGCCAGCTACCCTTTAAAATAAGCGCCAGCGTGACGAGATTGAGGGTAGTTAGCATGTATTCTTCGATTAGTCGTTTTCCCTTTGACTGTTTTTTTTTCTCTTCCCAAGTAGTTTTTGTCTCATGCCGTGATAGTCGCCGTTTTTTCTGCGTCGGCCAATTTTCGGGTGTGCAAACACGGCCCATTGTCGTGGCGCACGCGCCCTTGCCGTTCTCCGTCTCGTTCCGTCGTCACAGGGGTAGCATGGCTCAGAACGCACCCTTTTTTCGCCCTATTCCTCCCGTCTCGCTCGCTCTTTACGCTTCGTGTTTCGTCTCTCCCCGTTGATTGTACGAACGGGATTTAAATATGCAAAGCGACTTTTTTTCAACGCCGCGTCTGCTTCTTCCCTTGTTTGGTCCGCCGCGCCCACATAATTACCGGGTGGCGGGAAAATAACGGACAAAAAACCGCGCGCGCGAGGAGCAAGCGAGCGGGACGCGGTGATGAGTTGGAAAAAAAGATAAGAAAAAAGCCGAGCGAAAAAAAGCCGATATCACAATTAGACCGGCCGCACTACGGGGGGAGAGGCTGCGTAATGTCCCGCATAGCGGATAGAAAGGGGTGGTACGATTTAACCACGTGAGGGGTGCTTGCCGGAACTGTAAACTCTGACATTATGCTCGCCCGCTGAGTAGACTTTTTTTTATAGCGAATCACAAATCGACACACTTGTGTCTTGTTACGGAAAACTTTTTAGGCATGCGCGAGGATATTCCATTTGGTATTTTTTTTATACAGAACAAAACATATTTTGCTAAATTCATTCTGTTAAATAAATAGACGTTCAATTATGATATGATTCTTAAATGAATGGTTTTTCTACAAGAAGAATTAATCTGCTAATCTTTTAATGATTTTTAAATGACGGTATGCGATAAAATATGGAGAAAAATTAAAGAGAATGTTAAATAAATAGTATGCGACTTTTGTACACATGTGTGAATGCCATTTTGTAAAATTATATTATTATATATTATTCCATAACTTGCTTTTTTGACGTTACAAAAAATACAAAAAGGGAGTTTTTGCAATACCGTCTTTCAGATACGGTTACGGTATCTGAAAGACGGTATTGCAAAAACTCTCTAATATTATGCATAACTTCTCCTTTAACGACAAATCTTATTTATTCATCCTTTCTAATATTATTTCATATAGAGATAAATTTGATCATAGAATTACAATATTACATTACAAGAATTTTAATAGAAACATAAACGATATTAGTTAGCGTTATATTCGATTTGTCTGCAGAAATCATTATCTTTTCTATCGACAATTCAACCGTTTCTATCCATTCTCCTTAGGTCCATTGCCTTTCTTCCCTTTAAATTGTCGCTGTTAAAAAAAAATCGCGATATGTATCACTGGGATTTTCAAGTGGTCGGTCCGAGAGAAATGTTTCGTGCGAGGAATTAATGTACAAGGTGTGTCGCGTGGATTAGTCTCATTATTATTCCCCCGAGCGAGGCGACGTCGTGCCTCAGGGTGGTAAAAAAGAAGAGAAAAAAAACGTCTCGGAAGATTAACGAGCGAGCAGCCCTTATGAGCCATCTCGACGCCTCGAAAACCGCGAGTGAGAGGGACGAGAGATAGAGAGAAAGAGACGGGGGGTAGCGAGAGAGGAAGGAGGCGAAAGAAAAGATGGATTGCGAGGAGGAATTGGATATCGCAATTAAACAGTCCGCCAACCTTACAAATTGGAGGTTGAATTTTTTTTCCTACTTTAGGATCGCCATCAGGCGTTGCTGCACAGCCCTTAAAACATCGCGAACGAAGAAGGGGTGCGGAGAAAGCGGGTGCTCTCGTGGTACGGAAAAAAAATCCATAGGGGTCCCTCTGCGCTCATCTCTCTCGCACCGCAGCATCCAGCTCGAAAAAAAAGAGGGTGAAGCCAAAGCGAGTTGTGCGTGGCGTCAGGGGATGAGCGGAGGGGAAACTTACAAGGGTGGTGCTGATGGTGGTGGCGGTCGTGCTAAAGGCAAAACAAAAGCTGGGCGACATTCTCGGACGCCTTCGGAAACATGGCCGCTCGAGAGAGAACGTAGAAAGGAATTGCGATTGTCAAATTGATTGAGATCGATGATTTTTTAAACAGATGCGTCAAACGATAAAAATTATTTACGATAGTCGAGCAGATGCTTTCCTTAGTTTAGGTTTCATTTATAGTTAATAGAGCGAAAGAGAGCGGGGGATATAAAAGAAATTTTATTATAGGATTATGTATAATACACAGATTGAAAGAATAATAGAATATTTTGAATTTTTTTTGTAAAATATATGGCAATCTGTATATGACAGTAAAAAAATAATTGATTATTAGTAACTTCACGAAAATACGATGTAATTATTTTAACAATCTGTTTCTCTCAGAACATTGCAATGTTACGTCTTAATTTTTTATTAGAGAAATATGAATAATTAGGAATATTAAAAAATCACACATTTAATACAAAATTACAAATTAATGTGAAGAAACTTATGGTGTAATGTTAGAAACAGGCTACTTATATAAGTTAGTCATAACATATATTATTACTTAATTTATGATGAATGTAATGATGATGATTATAATTAATTATGATGAAGTAGTTTATAACAATGAACACGTAGACACAGAATATAGATTACACAGCATCCGAGAGTAATCAATTTAAAAATATCATTCGCCAATTCACATAAGAGAACCATGCGATCCTACAAGATTAGAAACTATCTTGATCAAACTTTTTTTGCAGCGGGCCGATAATTAAAAATTTATCTCCGCTGTGGCTTGCATTTATAATGGCAAAAAATCCATAGTGAGCGACCGCGCCCATCATATATAATAGATGGTCTCCCCTTCTCGGTCAACCTTCTCTCATCTCATTTCGCCGGTTCGACCAACCTCCACCTTCCGCTTCCATCCCTCCGGCCTCCCCCGAGCACCACCCACAGACTCCAGCCCGCTTTCAATCAATATTTAAAGAATTGCGCCTTAATAACCGTCGTGGCGTCACGTAATGGCGGGCTTCGGCTCTGATGCGTCACCTCTTATAAGGGTCACGAATCTTTCTGCCTGTTCTCCCTCCTAAAGCTTTGCTCTTGTGAGTTATCGACTGATAATAATCAGATGCAACTGTACACGATATTGTTAATCGTTGATAACATTTCATCAATTATTGATAAGACAGTTCTCATATAAAGATTCTCTATATAGAATTATCTTATCTATTTCAAGTTATGTAATTTAAAAAATGCGCATCTCTTTCATTATGAAAAAGAAAAGTTATAAAACAACAAGAAAAGTAAAAAAGATATTTTATGTTTACATACGCGCCTGAAAGTATGTGAACATATTGTTATCTTCAGACAAATACATTTTTAGATGTTACAAATTTGATTGTAAGTTTTAAAATTTAATATAAAAAGTTATCTTCTAAAATTTTTTCGTAATTGTTTCTCTCGAATAAAGCTTTGCGTGTAAAATATAACATGCATTTGGATCGTGTGTGATGCATTGGAAAAAAATATATGAAAAAAACGGTTTTGCTAAAATGTATAAAAATTTTATCAGATACAGATTTGAAAGTAATTATGTTGGACCATCTAAATAATTACATTGGACGCTCAAGCTAGTTAAACTTTTTTACAATATTATCTCTCTCTCATCACGCTTAGCATGTTATTTAGCATTATAAATCAATAATGCATGGTAGGAAGAAAATTCCTCGTGAGAACAGTTGCACATGATGTTTATCGCAACGCAAATATGCGCGTTGCGCATTTGAAAGGAACTGATTCATCGGAATAATAATTACTGAAATAATTATAGGCTCTATGCATTTCAGGGGATTTTAATTTAATTCAAGTACAGTTTGCGCACGTGCGCGCGTGTAATACGTGCGATAATAATATTTCTCGTGTTAATTGACATTGAATAACGTTACAAAATGAAGCATACAATGAACGGCACTTAAAAATAACTAAATACTGTGTCTCGTTTTTTTCCCTTAATAATTACCAAGGCAATAAGTCTGGGCACTTGTCGATGGAGTGCCAATGTAACAGCAATACCTGTAGATGTCGATAATACGTCATAACAATCTGTATATACAGTATTTGAGTGTGTCTGAGGTTTCCCTACTAATAAACGTTTCACGGTAAAATCTTACGTAAACGTGTGTTCTCCGATTACGTGTACTTTCACACAAGGTTCCACATTATGGTCGGCAAGCAGTCTTCAAGGTATTAATCTCTAAAACGCGCAAGAAGATGTTTTGTGCTAAAGTCAGTTCGAAAACTCCTGTAAGATTTTTCCTGATATTTACGTCATATGTATATATAAAAACCGTCTTAAATGTCTTTATCATAAATCTTTTTTGTTAGTACGACAGTAAAAATTTACAATATCTGAGGATTGTTTTATTAGTCCGGTATCTTTATAAATCCCATAAAAATTTTTAAAATTTATATAGAAAATTGATCGAAAACTGGTCAAGTAAGTGAAACATAATATTCTAGAATTTATAACAAATATACTTTGAAGATTTATAATTAATTAATTAAGAATGTGTTAAAAAACCGTGACAAAATTTTTGATGCAGCAAACTCTGCAACTTAATGTTGCATCGATTGGATGAACAAAATATTACAAATTTTCGAGGATTAATCTGCGTTTGGCGGATCTTTCTGCATTAATATATAAACAATGACGTAATACCGCTGAGATATATCGCGGCACGTGTGATTTCGCTCGTTACTATAAATAGAATTTTCATAGCATTATTCGTAATGAGAATATTAATAATATAATGATACAATCACATAATATATAATAATAATAAATCACATCTTTGACATTCTTATAGCTTTACTATACACTAAAAGCATCTTTGGTTTTTTAATTCTTGAATCGCGCAAAAAGATTGTAAAATGATTTTAGATTTTAATAATCAACCCAAATCATGCGCAATAATATTTGATACTTTCCAAACATTGGGTTACCGATAAAATGAGATTATCGAGATTATACATACTCGGTGATCCGGCAGTATTCGACTCTGCAATTCACAATCTCACAATCCACCCTCTCGCCCGCCATTCAACAAAGAAAACAAGAGCTAAAAATCTCCATAATATCCATAACGTGATTAAAGCTCTCTTCGTAACATCTCCAAAAGTCCACAATCCATGTTACCTTAAATACACTATGATATGCTCTAATTAACTTTTCATCCCGTATAATTAACTTTTTATCCGGCCGGAAATCATGTCAAGTGATGACTTTGGTTGAAACACTGCACCAAAGGAAGCATTGGCTATGGGGAACAATCTGTGGCCATAAAAATCTATTATAGCTTCTATCTAACTTTCCTTGTCGTTGAGAAATTCCGCGAATTGAGGATTCGCGAGGTTTGCTATCAGGAGACATTAATGCTAACAAACGTTTAATCAAAATGATGAATAAATCACGGAAGATTTGCCGATTCGACAATGCCTCGCTGTAATGCGGCAATAATCGTTTCGCGGTATAATAATAATATCAGTAATGATAATAATAATCGCACACGTGTGTTCGCAGACGATCATAGGAAAAGGAACGCGCAATTGATCGTTCTGGCGAAGTCGATCATTACGTTACCGTGTTACTTAACGATTGTTGTTCGAGGACTTCAAGTCGCTCGGCAGTTTTCGGGCAGCTTTTGACATAGAGCTTTCCGAAGAGACGCGTGGTCCACCATTCGCGTGCAAGAAGGAAGCTTGACTGACGCGGGTCGCACTTTTAAGCGCGAACGAAAGATTCTTGGACCTATGTTCAAGAATGTCGGTTACAAAGACGGTCGTTCGGAACGATACCGCTCGAAAAGTGTCTGAAGAAAGTGCGGCCAGCAGTCTCAGCTTCTGATACAGCAACCGCGTTGCTTCGGTAATCATGCGGCAAGCAGATTCTTTATATTCTTCGGCGTGTTCTCCTCGTTCAAGTGCTTCGTGGTGTAGCGAAGGGCGTTCAGAAGGCCCTCGCTCTTGCAAGGCGGCTGGTCCTTTAATAGCTTCACACAGCCTTTGACCTGTTGGATTCAGACCACACATGAAATCGAAGGAATATAGGCGAAAGGAGATTTTTATCTGCGGCTTTTTACAACGAATATTTTTCTGTAATATTTTGTTTTCAAAACTAGTTGTTTTTCGGTATTTTAACTTGGATGTTACAGTTTCAGTAAAAGTATTATATTATTTATATAAATATGCATATACAGATATAGAAAACGGAATTAGGATTAACATTAGTTAACAAATCTTTTTTTTCTTACATCCACATTCGAACCCTTTACAAAGGCACCTTGGGGATGTACATGATCGTAGAGGATCACCAGACCCACCATAACCCTTAAGACAAAGAGTTGAGTCTCTTCTCGTTGGAATTGCGCCAGCAGATTCCTGGTAGAAGATATTTCCCAAATTAGCTTCACGAAGAAATTCCTACCTCCCTTGAGGCAAGGCTCTCTCTTTGCATATTGATGGAAATAATACTTACGGATTTTCCAACATTCGAAGACACACTTTTGCCATTGTACCAAGCGTTTCTGTAATGTTTTCCCTTGCTATATCTTCGTTCTAAGAAAATAAAACACAGTTTTGTAAGTAATAAATATATCGTTGGAAACGGTAACTTTGCTATCCTAACAAATATTTTTTATATACATTTTTTTATATCTGTTGGAAAATTCTGCATTTAATAGGCATCATGTTACCATGAAATACATATGTGTAAAATTGAAGATGGTCTTTATTATTGGATTATTATTTCGTTATCGATTTTAATTAAAAGCTTGCATATACATCATGCCGTATTTATTTCTCTGGCTGATGTAGCCCATATAGAGCGCTCGGGTAATTTGAATCGCAGACCAGGATACCTGTCAATTTTCCAGTCCAGCAGAGCCATTATTCTCGTCGGCAATTTTTTTTCCCGTCTTGCCATTACATCGCATGTCGATCACGTAACGCGGTTATTTGTCATCATAATCAATACGAACGAAAGCCCGCGATTCATTGTAACATTGTTGAAAAAGTCATCGTGCTGAGGTGATTGATAAAAAATGTCTTGCAAAAAATGTTTTAACGAGATAGATAGGATTTAAAATATTGCCGCTATATTTTATATTTACCTTTCTATTTTATAACATCAAAAATATAAAATTGTATTGTTTATCAGATTCAATCGAAAAAATCTTACATTTCTTTATACATAATTATTAATATAAATCCGAACGAAAAATCATCAAGATAATATATTCGCGATATTTTAAAATACGATCGATCGAGAAATATTATCGTTTAGTTTTAGTATATCGTTTAATTGCGATGAAATCAATAGTTTTACGAAAATAGGGTTACAAGAACTAGATTTAGTTCTCCAATCGATCGGAATGATTAAGGGAGATATACCGAGAAACCGCGCCTGGATACCGCGGAATTTCGTCTAATTGCCAGTTAGCATCTGGCCGGATCAATAATTGTCCGGGTAACAATGGGAGGTCGCGCGGACGGGAACAATGTAGAGAGGCGATACCACTTACGTCCATCAAGAAAGTAATGGTCGCGTGACTCAGAACTCGAAGCATGGGTGTCGCGTGGGCGTAAAACAAGGACATTCGGTTGGCGAGTTCGTTCCCGACAACTAGGTCCTTTTCGGCGTTGTCCTGGCGCGCCAGCGATGCCCTCGTCAATGTTCTACGATAGTAGCTGAAATCATTCTGAATCGCCGGCGTTTTCATCTTGTGCTCGTCGAACTTCAATACAAATTCCAATATCTCCGCCAATTGCTTGACTAGCGCCTGCTGCGTCTCCAGATGTTGGGTCGGTGAAAGGTTTCCCGAGCACAATTGTCCCAGAATTTTCGGCACGACCCTTTCTACATTTACATATAATAAATATATAAAAATTATTACCAAATTTAATTATGCGAAGTAGAAATTTGCAATAATTTTAAAAATTACGTGCAGTAATTAGTCGATATTCATACATGTAATATAATGCAATATTATGTAACCCAAAAACAGTATAGCATATAACGTAATAATATGGAGAATTAATAGTTACATATAAAAATAATAAGAAACAAATAAAAAGCTAATCAATAATTTGAATTTAACGTTGTCAGGAATGACTTCTTTTAACCAAATTATTACCAAATAATAATATAAAAATATAAAAATGTAGAAGCTTAAATATTGTATTTTTGCTACTCTACGTGACGTTAATTGCTAAGAAAAATATTTACGAAAAATATGTCGGATCTCGAGATCAGTACTGTTCTAAAATACTTCTCCGCGTTTTGCATGTTTCATAACCACCTGTACCTAATATAATTAAAAGTTTATGCCACAAATATGGCTAAAAGTATTTCTCGGATATATGGTGAAGCATTCTCAGATGAAGTTTTCCCAATATTCGCACCGATATCGAGCTTCCGAGAAGCATATGCCCTCGTGTAATATCGTTATTTATAAAAAGAGCTTAACGTCAATGTGATTAATGAAACGTACCAAGTTCCAAGGAAAACTCATAGAATCGTTTGAGTTTTGCGACGAGAGGTGCCACGGTCAGATATGCTTTTCGCTGACATTCCTCCGTGGGTGCCGAAATCGCCTCTCTGATTTCTTTCCCGGCTCCTTTGTAACATTGTATCTCCTCTAAAATGGACTCCGAATTTTTCAGTACTCTTTGCACCGCCTCGAATGTCTCGCGTTCAAGGTCCGACGGTTGTGCGTCTGTAAAACAGACAAATAGGACAGTCCGATAATTATCGACTCACATATGTCTCTTTACTATACAGAAGGTTTTGTTACGTCTCGCTATTATAAAAGAATTATATTTATTTTTTTATCGTGTAGAATTGTACGTTATTTTGTAGAATTCGATTAATATTTTTATCAAATATCTATATATTATGAAATCGAATTATATATATTACGCAAAATATTAATACACAATAAGTAATGCGAAAAATAGCACTTAGAATTAAGATTAAAACTTTGCGAAAAAATCATTTGTACTCACTTTCAAAATCCAAGAAGACATCGTACTTCTGAGGGGTGCAACAGGTAGACTCATCTCGAGCCAAAAGACTCAAAAGCTTGCCCATCGTAAGTGTACAGCTTCTTTCGACGAGAGCCACTTTACAACGTGAAAGGCATCTGCAAGTCAAAGCAATTTACATGATGTGAGTTTTCATGTGATTCAACTAACAAATAATCATTTAATCATAGTGTGGCACTTATATAATACTGCAACATTATTCAAGAAGATTTTTTTAAAGTCGTAGTTATTTTAACCAATTTAGAAACAGATTGTGACTATAGTGAGTATATAAATGAGTGGAAACAAACGCTTGTCATATGAAGTTAACTTTCAAGATACAAGACTTTATCACTCGATATCGTACGGTAGATTGAATCCTCGATATTGTTCATTAAATCTAATTCTTTCGGAATTCCGGATTTAAATTCATCAATAGATTTAAGACTGGATAACAAAAAAATGCGCATATAACTTGTATGATCATTGTAATTCTCTGTTTAAAAACTCGATTCGAAATATGTTGGAAACACTGAAATTAAGCCCGGAAATTCTAGAATATTCCACGTATAGAAAAAATTCTAGCATAATATATAAACAGATACTTTTCTTGCTAAAAGCACAAGGAGAGCTCACTGCAGGATTATACCTCGTAGATACTCGCAGAATACTTGAAATATTAATCCGCGACGAATGCAAACTACGGACGGACGGTTTAATATGATTGAGTTTCTGTTCGAGCTTCAACCGACGAGTGGTAACTTGTCACTAGTCCGAGACTACAATGAAATTGAAATTTCAAGCTGTAGTCCGAACGTATATATTCACTCGGTATTACATATATGTCGAACCATTAATTCCGGATAGGCGACACACGCGCACGCCTGGACAGCGCGGATTAACGCGTATCCGCATCGATACCGCGGAATAAATGGATTCTGCGAACTCGTCGGCGGGGAGATGAATCCCGTTGATCAGTTTCCGCGAACGGAACAACCCTCCCTTACCTGAAGCGTTCGCGAAGGGGTTCCATTCGGCTGTTCGCATCGACCAGGACACCGGGACCCGAGGATGACTCACGTGGGAACGTCGCGATCGCGTTTTACGCCGCGCGGGACCCGACGAGAGAGCACCACGTCCGGGAGGACCGAGCTCACCCTTGTCACTTGCGCACGAGAGGACTTGCGATCGGCTTTACGGTTTCTAAAATTGCGAACGGCGGGATTCCACCGTTCCGCCGTACCGACCGCGTTATTTTCGGCCCGAAAGTACATTTCGCGCTTGTCATCTTCGGTCGCCGAGCCTCTCGGTTTCTCTCGGGGAAAATGATCGCATACTGCGCGAAGATTGGGCTGCTGAAGTTTCGTATATATAATTACACTGATAGTTTTCACGATGAATCGACTTGAAATGTGATTTGAATTTAATCGACGCAATCCGATCTTAACAGCCGAGCTTGTTTGGAAGAACAGTTATGAAAAGAGCAAGAACTGGTTTTTCCAGTCAGTGACAAACTTGATATCGTTTCATTAAAATTTCCATCTGAAAGTTGATATTAAAAGATCATAAATACGCGCACTTTATAGCTGATGAGAAATTCTTTTCTGTTAAAATAATAATCGATTCGCCGAGGTCTTGAGACGATTGAAAAGCTGGACTTTAGGACGTATAAATTCCTCAAGTATTTATATACTTCTAAAAAGAATTGATTAAATAATGAGCAATATATTGTGGTATAAATATATGCTACGTATAGGTTTATATAAAAATGATATATTGCTAATAATAATAATATCGCTGTACCGATTGCTGTACCAACGGTAATACATAACACATTTCATCAATAACTGCGGACAATATCGATGTGCAACGTAAATAGCCGTCGAGCTGCAATGTAAAATAAATGTTTGCGTTTGACATTCCACTGGAACAATTTGAAACAACGGCGTGGTATTTGTTGCGATATTTGCTTGTATGAAATTATTCATGTTTCTTTTTATCCGCGTATTTCCTTTCCCCTCTCCCCCCCCCCGCAACATATGCTTTTGACAAATATCAAAATGTGCGCTTTTAAAAACATATCTATACGTCTTTAAATCGTAAACAAAAGCATATATTCTAATAATAATTGCGAAAAAAACAATCTAATTATCAACTTTCTAATTAAAGTAGAAAGGATTGCGCTCTTCCAAAAAGTTTCAGAAATATATTAAGCTTTTCCGTAATAAACATAAAACACGATAGAAGTGGAGAAAATTAATGATATCATCAAAAGTCATCTTTTGTAGCTGAAAGAAAATTTTTTACTATAAAATTTCAAAGCCTTATCGTACTGCAATTAAAAACGTATAAATGCACTTGCTGCATATTGTTTACATGAATTATTAACGAGTTCCATGACGTCTCTAACTACGGCGTTAATATTCACAATAAGAGTACTATGTGTTCGCGGATCCCAACCTGACGCGACATTCTCATATCATTACGCTAAAACAACAAACCGGCAACTCATTCAAAATAGTTTTCCCAACATTCGATGCCAGAATTCTTGTGCATTCGCAAACGAGGGGAATAGAGTTCAAAGAACCTGCACACCAAAAACTTCAAGCGTCTCTCTGATTGATTGATAATACAACAAAATCATTGCGCACATATAATTTTTAGATTATAATTACAGTATTATATAAAAATAGCTATGATATAAATGACAGATCAATTTTTCAAAAGACGGGTATTCAAACAAACCCGGCTTGAAAGCTTAGTTTCATTAACGCCGGCTATATTTAACTATTATCTTCATTTCTTGTGTATTAGAAATGGATGGAAAGCAAAGTTTAGCTTAGTTTAACTGTTAACTAACGTAATTTAAAGTTAACTAACTTAAACAAAAACAGGAACGTTAAGGAATAACGTCGCTGGATCAAATAATATTTACAGTGTCACAGATTGACGAGGTCGTTGCGATGTTTTCCATCTACTTTCACACGAGCGTTAGGCTCGCTGTCAGGAACTCGAATCGTGGGGGTCGAATCTTGGCAGCAGGCTTTTACGAGGAGGCTAACACGCCGAGAATTCCGAGCGGCGTTAATCGCGTGACGTTTGACAGGCTCACCGTCGCGGAATCGCGGCGTAATCGGCGCCGACGGCGCGAACACATGACGGCGACAGGTGCACGCCGAATGGGACGCCGGTGGGAGCGTCACGGGGTCAACGAGCACGCGAGACGGGTGCAACAACTGTCATCCGGTGGCCGGCCATGTTGTAGGTCGGGGGGTTGCTCGTGCTAGGAGCGCGAGTCCTTCCCTTATTTGGTAAAACGGCGGCGGCGGCAAGCTCGTGCGGAAAATCGATGGGGGGTTGCTTTGTGGCGAGGGTAGCGAGATGGCGCTTGAACGGGGGGGTTGCCGAACGAGTATCGAAATATCGCTCTCGTGTAAATTTAGAAGCGGCAAAACAAAAGGTAGCTCGAGGCAGCGAGGGACGATTTATCGAACGCAGGAGAAGACAATTCGATAGATACGAGAGAAGATCGGAGATCGATAACGGAGAGAGTCAGGGGAGAAATCACGATCCGGAAAGTTACGGAGGGGACTGTGAGCCATTCCAATACCGATATCAAGATATATTTCAGAGGCTTCTCCCCGTGAATCTGTCACGATAAATTGCAGAACTTATTTAGACGGCCACTTTACTTTAACCACTGAGCCAGAGGGTCGCGCCTAGAATTTTTGTTCAAACTTTCATAGAGGAACAATCTTTCAAACTAGAAACGTATTTACAACCTGATATAAAAGCAGAAATCTTGATCAAAATTTTATACAACGTTAAAAAGAAGAAATTTTTTTTATTAAGATTGCTTTATTTATATTAAAAAATTGTACAATTTGTATTTGATGTTAAATTTGATAATCTAAGATTGAATATTTTCCTTTCCTTTTGAGAATGCAGAGCGTTATGTATGCAGCCTCTGCGGTTCTTTCTCGCTAATCCTCAAACCGATATCTTAATTTCAATCTCGCGATATCTTAGTTTCCGATATCTTAGTTTCAATTAAAAGATCAATTTCAATATTTATTCAAAAGTTGTTTTAAGCAAGTTTAACATTGCGACGACAAAACTCGCAGGCATTCAGACACGTGTCAAATGTGCATCCATCTATTTAGTGAAGATACTCTGTTTTGCGATCAGTGTGCTTTCACGTAATGAAATCTTTGATACGAGAGAAATGGTAGCGCGCACAATAACTGCGAATAGTAGAATACACAACGGAAACGTTTCGAAACCTGGGGCGCAGTTTCGTATGTACACATTATCGATTCTACGGCGTATACAATGGATTGATTCGCCGTCCAATCCGAAAGAACAGATATCCCTCGCGAGACCGTTATCCCAGATAATAATAAGATTGATACACGTGCGGGAGATGGGTATAAATGCCGAGTGGTCGATACCACGTGCCTTGCACTATTACTATCGGCACTAATACTACTACTTACTCATTTCACGGACCAACAGGGTGACGCCGACGTCACGTAAGGGTGACCGACGTCGCTCGGGGTGGACCGAGTCGCTCAGGGGGAAGATAATCGAATTAGCATTCGCGTCGCTCGGCATCGCACTAGCTCGCACCGATGCCTTTGTGGGTCAACGCTCGTCGTATAAACAGACGTCTTCGACGTGACCGATTTCGATTTTTCATGCCCTACGGAAATCCTGCGGTAGCGATCTCCCACCGGGTGCTCTATGACCATTAACTTCTCCGTTATAATTGATCGAAGTTCGATTCCATTTCTCACGCGACAAAGGGAATTATAGAGAAAGCTTTTATAAATAGAATCTCCCATCGCGTCAATCGAATGAAAGAGAAACTAATTAAAAAAAAAATCTCTGTAGTAAAATAAATGGCTAATGACTTATGATTTAATATGACTTGTGTCATATATAAATGTAATTTGCAACGTTAATCGCAAGTCCTTAAGCTTCATAGATTTAAAAAAAAGTGAATTTAATCCCACATTTGTACAAACCTAAATTAAAAACAAATAAATATATAGATAATAAATACATTTTTAAATCTATGTAAAGAGGTAAATAGACTGGTATTTTATTATTTTATTCTGCATAAGCGATTCTTATAAAAGATAAATAATATTTAATTTGACTCTTTATATATTTAAACATTTGATTCTCAAAATATCTTCAATTCAAAATAGTTAAAACTAGGTCTTGATTCCTTTTATATAAAAGTAGTCCATGCCAGAAAATTTATCTTAGATCTCTGAATATTACATTATTCTTGAGTATTTTAAAAGTAAAGAGTCCAAATATATGAAAGGAAAAGTTATTTCTTTTTTTTTATTCGATTGAGTGTGTCAGCTTTGCTTTTATATTCTTCGTTTGCACGTCACATGCATGACATTCGCTTCATTTATTTTTCGACTTAAGCATAATACAGTATATTAAAAGATTAACAGCCTAGATATATTTTATTATCATATTACTAACTCACATGCATATCTCATTCCATATTTTGAATTAAGTTTGGAAATATTTGGTAGGCCTCTTTAATCAATTAAAACAAAGTGTATCAAACCCTCTTGTTATACATAGTCCATATCGTACATATTTGCAGTGACGTGTGTTCGCAATTGCAATGAGCGACTTAAATGTTGTTGCGGGAAGATTTTTGCACCTCTTTCAATACCGCGATTGGATAATCGTCGGAAACTGTGGGCGAGGATAATCGACGCCTATTAAAGGCCTTTTTGTGCATCAATTCCAGCAAATCAATTGAGATCTCCCTATCGCTATATACAACCCTCTGTGGCCTGACATCACCTCTTGCGCATCTACGCGATGCGACGCAATAATTTTACGAACCTTAAGTCCCTTGTTTATCAAGAGCCGCTGTACAGTAATTTGATCTCTTTAGCTTTCGATTACATTTTACGCATTAAATATAATTTTTATTTTAGGCAGATAGAATTCATAATTATTGAAAGAAAATTTTTTGTTGGTGCAAATTGTTGTCTTGAATTAAAAATAAACAGGTTTTTAAGAAATTATTTTTTTGAAAAATATCTAATTCTAGAAATATTGGTAAATTATTCGACGTATGCAAAAAAGTGTAACTAATGCGTCGCACGCATTTGCACTACAAAAAATTTTGATTTTTTTGTATGACAAAAGTGCAAACACTTGTCATACAAAATAAATATAAAAGAAAACGAAGTCATCTCTTTTTTGTCTGAGTACGTCAACGTCAGGGCATAGTGGACGATATAAATGTCATCAGGCGTAGCTTCACAAAAAATATCGTTAGTGACTTGTCTACAATATGTAGGTATATGTATATGAGAGGAAAAAAAATCTGGTCGTATATCTTTAAAGAAGATGTATCGGAGTTGGAAGTTTATCCGCACCTTCATCGAGTTAATGAGCGTCGCGTTAATTAAAATTTCCATGTTAATTACGGTATGCTAAGGAGGAGCAAAAGTTGCACCACAACTTCATCAATATTGATTTATAAATATGAGGCATAATTTGTCTTTTAATATTCAGTCGTTTAACGCGAAGTTACCGAAACAATTTTAATTCTTTATAATAGTTCTGACATCTTCCGTTCGGGAGAGAGGCGTTCAGCAAAATGTCGCTTTTTACATAGTCCTTATAATGTAACAATGCAAACAAAAGAAAGATAACATTCTACTGTTTTAACTATAGAGAATCAAATTTATGAGACAAATAGCTCTACTTTAGCATCTAAGAATGCTTCGATGTATCCGCTTTATCTTCACAGTTGTTTTGATCCTTTTATTAAAATCACCAATTTAAACATCTTAATTTCCGTTTCTCTCTGAATGACTTACTACGCGCAGTTGTCCTCTCCCATTATGTTTCCAGTCACGAGGTCGCCCGGACGAGGACTGATGCGGTCCTGACAAGCGTGTCCGAACACCGGCACGCATTAGCGCGCGCGCTTAATATGGTAAACGTGCACGCGGCTGAAATGTCATCGAGGTACGCAAGAGACAGTGTGGTCGGTGCGTGTCTCCGCGAGGACACGACGTGCTCGTTAAATCGTACACGCGCGGACACGACACGCAGAAGCGCGCGTCTTCGCGGCCTAAGAGCGTGGCTTCCAGCCTCCCTCATGGTGTGTGACCCTGCCCTCTTTATCGATAGAGCGGAGTAATTATCGGGGTTGACGAGCGGAGACGAGAACTTGATACGTCCGATAAATAAAGGGAACGGAGGGGATGCATTACGATACCGTGTAGTAGTCGGCTTTCCATAAGAGAGTCCGTAAAAGCAGTTTCAAGTCGAGGAGAGAGTTACCGGCGTGTCTTCGATTTGCTGAAAAGGCAAATTGCACGGCTCCTGCGGACTCAAGATAGCGATTTGAATCCCAAGAGACATCGTTACCCACTTACGGCAATGATTTTAAAGACTGTCTATCGTAGAAGTGCACGGTTGAAAAAAGCCTCTTTGAGGATATCCTCAAAGGAAACTCATTACGTTCACGTCGCTGATAAGCTCGAAACGCAGATAAATACGATAAAGATGTAAAAGAAATTACAAGAAAAGATTACTCCGTTTCCTCGTAGGTCTGACGATCGAGAGACCCAAAAATTTTATCTAACATCTTCAAGAATGGATTTAACAAAACTTGTTGTCGTTGTTTTAATTTGATTACCAACTTAGTATTGCGCGACTTATTAATTGCATCTTCCGATGAGAAAGTCTCTCACGTCCGTTATAGGATAATTACATAACGATTACAATTATGCGGCGTTTCTCCTCTGTGATGGTTGAAAATAAACAATAATGAGAACGAGAATAGCCACGGGAAGTCGCCGAGGAAATGTAGTTTCATACCAGAGATTACTAATTAATTAGGAGGCGGTGAGTTCAAAGAGCGTATGAATATTTGCGAAGCTAAACGCGCAATAAGAATGCACATTGTTTGTGAAATTAATGACATAATATGCTATTATTGTTCTACATGACTACAAACAGAAATAATCTGTTTATTATTCCGGAAAGAAAAGTATGTGACTCTGCGATCGCCAGAAATGAAGTTTAGATCGCAGCATTTTTCTGAATGCTTACGCCACTGGCCAAGCAGGGGGGATATCGTCATATCCCGGACGAAGACAGGAAACCTCCAAGTAAAATCCCCCTCCGGTCGTACGCACGTATGCGTCAACGAGCATCGGCGTACGTTTGATTGTAAATGAAAGCAGGAAAGAAGCGAAAGCGGAGCGATGAATAGTGAAAAATGTGCGATTAGCGCGAATATTTCTCATTGATAAAGGGAAAAGCGATTGCTCGATTCAGAATGAAAGCCTGAAACGTTTCATTTGAATGTTTAATTCCGATTGAAATGTCGATTTAATTATATTAATTTAAAAAAAAACGAGCTCTCTTTAATTTAGGACGCTGGATATCAAAGCGTACGTCTTTGTTCGGTAGGAGTGTTGTTAAAGTCGAAGAATTATAGATGTATATCACGACGAACGTTAACTGTCATTTCGGTATTATCTGAAATCACATAAACGTCTTAAGCATGAAAGCAATAAATTACAGACGTGCTGGGATTGACCCAGAAAATCGAAAATTGCGGCACAAAGTGGATTCGTAATTGGAGCGAACGGCCCGCGTGGCATTATAAAATGTTAAAGCTCTGACTGCACGCACGGTTGCTGCGGTCTAATTTCACATATATATATGTACACCAAGTTGCATTTGAGATTCCAGGGACACGGTATCCGTTTCAGTACCCTTAACATTTAGCGCATGACGTAACGCTGATAGTTACCTTATCTTACAGCTGTCGAGCAGATAAAATATCTTCCATTCTGCATTTCACGTGTAGCGCATTAATGAAAAATATTCTTTATTATGTCTAGGAATGAAAGATAATTCAGACCAGTGTTGTCCAAGCTGAGTATCTTCGGTTCTCAATCCAAATATTAGAATACCGTTTATTCTGGCTATTATTAGAATAAAATTCGCAACAAGCAATGTCTCGTTTAGTTATCTCACGCTTAAATAAAACGGACAGTTCGTGTACAGTTCGGATGTTGAAGTTTACTTGCGTTACAAGTGCTCCGGTTTTCGTCTCGCGTCTGACAAATATAAATCATACAAATGTTTAAAAGCGTTTTCCGATATCCATGGCGTTCTTCGGAATCAACAAGTACGTCGATCACTGTATATTCGGCGTATTAATCTCGCGATATTTGATTTTTCGAGAGTTTTCAAAATTGCTAGGCTTTCTGTTTTTTTCCGCTCGTTCGCCAATTGTTGCGTAATATCGTGATACATATAATCTCCGCGCATACTGCATGTTCCGCACCGTTGAAATTAAAATAATGTCTCAAATATTTGTTAACTTCCTGTTTGCAACTAAAATACGTTTCTTTAAAACTTTTAATTCTTCTAGTTTATTATAAATAGATATATCTTGTTTCACTACAAGAAAAATAATCTCAACTAGCAAACTTAATTCCTAGTGGAAAATTAATTAGCTGAATAGCACGTTTAGAGAATCGATTTTCGTCTGGCTTTTTCGAATGGCCCTATTATACGGAATTTTCGATGATACCATCTGATCGATGAAACATGCCGGCAGCAGTTGATGAATCTGCGCTTATGCTTTCCCCTTTCCTAGCGAACGATCGAATGACCTACTTGTTAATTATCGGTAGGTGCGCCCACGCTCTAATTAACGGCAAAGACTGATGTGGCAATAAATAATTCAATTAAATAATTCACGATTGACCTGCGGTCAGTAACAAATGTGTAAAGTTAAAAGTATCAGCTTGCAATTAATAAGGCGTTCCGAGATTTAATCGATGTGTTTCGCGGAAGAAAATCTTAATTGAGAAGTTAAGTTTCAACCGTTAGACGCAGGTTCTTTGCGCGTTGGCGTTTTAATTCAAGCGAAATGGAGCGGAATCGAGAAGACGAGCAAGGCGCTCGCGGAAAACAAACGTTGTCACGTCTGAGTTAGTGACGAGTATAACATCCGCTGTCGTTGCGTCATGATTACATT